>NC_044308.2:110148004-110480861 GCF_007474595.2 Lynx canadensis | reverse complement strand
GCAATGCACATGATGCTAATTTTTCATCTTGGAACATCTTATTGACTTTTTTTTTGTTTGTTTCTTTAGGGTTGCAGTGGGTTTTCCGTAACAGCTTTTTTTTTTTTTTTAAGTTTATTTTTTAGTAATCTCTACACCCAATGTGTGGTTCACACTCACAACCCCAAGATCAAGTTGAATTCTTTTCCAACTGAGCCAGCCACGTGTCCCCCATAACAGTTCTAGGCTAGACACAGACTTACTGAGGTTTCTCTATGCTTTATCATGCTGCATGCAAATACAGGAATTCTAGGCAGCCGTGATGTCTCAAGTACATTTGGTTCCTTACCCAACAGCCATTTCCCTTTTTTTTTTTTTTTTTTTTTTTTCCACTAGGCCTCCATATTTTTTGGGTTCCACTCATTCTTTGCAGTCCTGTGCTTAGAGAAGAGATAAATCCTGGTAAGGCCCTTCCTCCTAGCCAGTGATCGGTTTAGAGATGTGACTATCAACCAGTTTGGCCAAGGAGACATGAGAAATATGCTGGAGGAACTTCTGGGAAGATTTTCCCTGCTTTCAAAAATGACACAGGAGGGAGGGAGTCATCTGTTCTTCTGAACATTGTGACTGAATGTGACCCTTGAACTACTCATGGATAAGCAGAAGATGGAAAGGACAGACCTGATGACAATACTGAGCTGCTGAATTTGGAATGAAATTGGGGGCTGCCCTACACCCAGACTTGTTGGTGAGATGTTACATCTCCCTCTGTTGAGGCCTTTTGGGTCAAGATTCTTTATTACTTGCAACTGAAAAGGTCCTGTTAAAATAGTATTATATTACAGCAGCCTTGGCTTATGTAACATCTTCCGTTTAGATGACATATATAAGATTTGTGCTCCTAACTTGGGTGATTCTCTCTTATTAAGCATGATGCACTAATCACGAAGGATTAAAGAAAAAAAGGATAAGATCGAAATTGCTTTGTAGCTTTGGAAAACTATCAGGACTTTCCATCCTATTGAAAGCAGGCTTCTAAGGATGAGTTGCTCTTGTTTCCAAATGATGTGTGGTGGTGAGAGGGAGAAATGACAGTGATGGTGTCACACAGGGTGTCACACAGGGTGATGGTGCTTCTACGAAGCCTGGACGATGAAGCTGAACTGGGGTTCTGTGGAATCATGCTATTGCTGCAGGTGAGCTTTTTAAGGATAAAAAATGAGGGGCGCCTGGGTGGCTCAGTCGGTTAAGCGGCCGACTTTGGCTCAGGTCATGATTTCGCGGTCCGTGAGTTCAAGCCCCGTGTTGGGCTCTGTGCTGACAGCTCAGAGCCTGGAACCTGTTTCAGATTCTGTGTCTCCCTCTCTCTGACCCTCCCCCGTTCATGCTCTGTCTCTCTCTGTCTCCAAAATAAACGTTAAAAAAAAATTTAAGGATAAAAAATGAGAGTTAGGGGAGAATCATGGAGGGAGGCGTCTAAATTAAATTTTCTCCTCAAAATAAAGCAAAGGGGGTTACAGGTTGGAGGGATAAGGGAGAGGTCCATTATTATACATAATGTTCCGGTTTTATTTTATTAAACAGTTTGTTTAATGTTTATTTTTGAGAGAGGGAGACAGAGCATGAGCAGGGAGGGGCGGAGAGAGAGGGAGACACAGAATCAGAAGCAGGCTGTAGGCTCCAGGCTCCAGGCTCCGAGCTCTCAGCACAGAGCCCAACGTGGGGCTTGAACTCACGAACTGTGAGATCAGGGCTCGAACTCATGAACTGTGAGATCACAACCTGAGCAGAAGTCAGACACTTAACTGACTGAGCCACCTAGGCGCCCCCGTAATATTCTGGTTTTAGATGAGACTGAGCCCATGGCAGGCTTTATGGCCGCATATGTCTAGGCCTCAGGGACGATCTAGTCCAGATTTCCATTCAGAATTCTTCCTAAGAGAGAAATAGACTCTCAGCTCATGAATTTCATGAAGTAAACTGATTCTCTCATCAGTGTCTTTCAGGATAGCAATGTCAAGCACACTAGATCCATTCAAGTTTCTGTTCAGGGTTCTGAAACAAATACTGGATCACAATACACCAGAAGTAGCTGAACAGTGATGTTTGTTTGTTTGTTTGTTTCTTTCTTTCTTCCTTTCTTTCTTTTTTGATGTATGTTTCTCAATGTTGCCCATTTCCATCTTTATCTCCACAAAATATCCTGGGAATGGAGGTAGACTTGCAGATTCTAGCAATAGTGAGAAAAGGCCAGAAGGATCTGAAACCTCAGAAAGAAACTGGAAGTGAATGAAGTAAACTGATCAGAGAGAGAAATGGCCCACAGCTCCCATTGTCTTCCCGAGGTACAGGTCAGAAGTAGCATGTCCCCAGAAGATTAAATTCTTCCTGTAGACACCAGCTTGAGTGCCTGAGAGTTCCAGTGCCTTTCCTGACCCCCTGTGGATTTCAGGCTTGTCGAGCTAAGCCCCCATGATTGCATAAGCCAATTCCTTGCAACAAATCTCTTTATATAGATCTCCTACTGGTTCTGATTCTCTGCTTGAACCTTGATTGCTACACAGTCATGAAGAGGAACTCTTAAAAGCAGCTAGAAAAGAAAAAAAACATTATGCCCAGAGAAATAAAGAATGACAGCAGATTTCTCATTAAAACACGCAATTGAGGAGACAGTTGTACATCTTTAAAGTAACAACAACAAAAAATTGCCATTTACATACTATAATTTATATATTCCAACTTTTTTCACTTTGCAATTATAATTTTTTATTTTTTATTATAGGACATAAATTGTATAAAAATTCAATTATAACAAAATAATTGGTGACTTTCTTGAAGCAAAGGCAAGAGATGTAACTGCTATGGTCTCATTAGTCGAGTGTCCTCAAAATCCATAGATTGAAACCTAATGCCCTAGGTGATGGTATTAGGAGGTGGGGCCTGTGGGAGGCCATTAGGTCATGAGGGCGGAACCTCATAGGATGAGTGTCTTAGAATAAAGATATCAGAGGGATCCCTCCCACCTTCCATGCAGCAAGTAGCCAGTTTGCAATCCAGAAAAAGACTTTCACCAGAACCTAACCCTGTTGGCACCCTGGATTTCCAGCCTCCAGAACTGTGAGAATAAATTTCTGTTGCTTCTAAACCACCCAGTCTGTAGTATTTTGTTACAGCAGCCTGAATGGACTAAAACAATAGCTTTTAGGGAGTAATTGTGAATTCCGTATTTTTTCACGTTAGTATTCACTCAAATATTATTCATCCAAACAGTGTTGTCCTATCCACAAAGCCAGACATGCATGATAATAATTAAATTCAGTCATCTTTGATATTTTGCCACCTTTCAGTCCCAGCCAACCATAGCTTTATATACACTTTTCAATTTTTATCATTTCAAAGGTATATTTGAAAAATATATTTGTACAATAAAACATTGTGTTTAACAATTGGTTGGCTTACTTATTATGTTTAAAAATTTAAGTGTGTAATGGGTAAGCATTCATTTGTACTCTTCTCTGAGGCCCCCAAAATGTTAGGGCCCACAGGAGGGACTCTCTCAGGTCTTGCTCTGGTACTGTGCTATGGAAAGTCACCTGAGTGTGAACCGTCCCTAGCTAATTTCCTCTCCTTCCCTTCCTCTCTCTTGTTTTTGTTGTGGAAAACTGGGCACAGGGTGAAAAGAATCTCCTGGAGATCAGTTTACACACTTTACCTTCCCAATAGAGAAATAAAACAGTTGAGGAGCCCTCAGTGTGACAGAAGAGGCATCTGTGAAGACCATACTGTACTCAACAACCAGCAAAAAGACTGGTTGCCTTCCTAGCCCCTACCCAGTCCCCAATGCTGGAGGATGCCTAGAATTCCACCCTTAGAACTTTATTTAAGGGGCACCTGGATGGCTCAATCAGTTAAGCGTCCAACTGTTGATCTCAGCTCAGGTCATGAGCTCATGGTTCGGTTGGTGAGATAGAGCCCCACGTCCTGTCATCGGGCTCTGTACTGACAGCAAGGAGCCTGCTTGGGTCAGTCCCACTCTTTCTCTCTGTCCCTCCCCCATTCACACTGTATCTCTCAAAACAAATAAAAAAAAAAAACACCTTTATTTTAAGGTTGGAACCATTCTCTATCTTTGTGTGTTGGTAATTCAAGAGATTTGATTTGGGGAAAGGAGCAGAGAAGACCTGTGTTTCCAATGCAACAGGGCAGATGAACCACTGGGAGGCTGAGGTAGAGATGAAGGGAGGTGGGAGGGAGATGAGGGGAGGTTGGGAATCTTGGCAATTTTTTTTTTTATCTCAGTGTATAGCAAATTTTCTCATTCTTTTTTGCCATTGTGTCATTCATAGCTTTATACCTCAATATCTGGTGCACAGTTAAGCAAATGATAAATATTGAATAAGTGAAATATTGAATGAATGAAAATAAAGGGACATTTTTGTGCTGCTCTTGGAAATTAGCTGAGCGAGTTATTATATACGTGTTTCAACACGTAATATAGATAAATTATACAAAGCCTTCTGATTCAACAATTGAAATATTGCTTGTCTTATTCTTTACCATCCATTAGAGGGAGACATGACTCTGTTGTGTAAAGCCGACACTTTGATCCTCTAACTGGAAAATCTGAACCAACTCTATAGCAGGTGGTCCTTTGTAGAATTTGAGCCCTTAATAACTCTGTCTAGGACTGGATGTTCTAGGGATGATAAGGGATGTTAATTTCAGGAGGAGAAAATGTCTGGACCAAAGCACTTGGACCAGGAGTAAGGACACAGGTGAACTTGGCTCAGTTACTAACAGCAAGACTGACTACTTTTGTTAGGTGGGGTGCTAGTAAACTAACTCTTTAAAATAAAGTCCTGTTCTGAATGTAGTACTTATGGATTCCCTAAAGAAAAAGACAATACAGTATTCACAGTGAGCCATGAACCAAAAACCAGAGAACAGCTGAGAAGTGTTCACATCAATCAATGTCCTCTGTTCTGAAGGAAACAACACTCTGGGGCCAAGAGAAATCCGTAGTGTATCTACTTACTATGGTCAATTTCAAGCTATGATTCGTTTAACAATTGAATTGCAAGTTCCTTGAGTAACAATCCGCAATCCAGAGCCAGTGTGAACAGACTTCTGCACACTGCTGAACTTTGTTGGGTCTTAGTTGCCTTTCCTGGAAAATGGGGATGGTAAATAACCCATTACACAGATTCCATTATATAGTGGGCATCTAAGCCCTTTGAACATTTTAAAGCAATGTTTTCCAAACTTCCCTGATCATAAAATCACCCAGTGGGTTGTGGAAAATGCACATTTCCAGGACCCACCCCAGAGCTCCTGGTTCAGAGTCTGCTGGGGAGGAGGTGCCTGGGAATCTGTATGTTAAACCAGTGACTCGGGTGACCCGAGATCTAGGAATATGGAAAAACACTGCTTTAAATCAGTCTCAGGTTCTAGGTCAGTGGGTCCTTCTCTGACTCACTTCACAAGTGGGCCTGCCCGAGGAGCTGCAGGCAGAACTCATCTATGCCGGACAGGGCACTTAATTCTCTGCTACCCCCTACATCCTAGGAACCCAAACCTCTTTAACCACTAAACCTGCTGTTTGCCTTCTCCGAGGCCAAGTCTTCCCTACACCTGTGAAGCCCTTTGTTCTAAGGGGTGCTGGATTTTTTTTTTAATTTTTAAAAAATGTTTTATTTATTTTTGAGAGACAGAGAGAGACAGCATGAGTGGGAGAGGGCAGAGAGAGAGAGAGAGAGAGAGAGAGAGGGAGGGAGACGCAGAATCTGAAGCAGGCTCCAGGCTCTGAGCTGTCAGCACAGAGCCCCCGACTCGGGGCTCAAACTCATGAGCCGTGAGATCATGACCTGAGCCGGTCAGACGCTCAACCGACTGAGCCACCCAGGTGCCCCTGGGCTGCTGGATTTTTTAAAGCCATCGTGTATGGAGAACCAGCCAGGTGTCAGGCAGGTTACAGCTCATCCCCACAGCCATCTCATGCAGTGTATTCTTGTGCTCTTATTTTACAGAAGGTCAAAGAGGCCAGAAAAATGTTCAAGGGCATATTTGCGATAAGAGCCTGGGCTCCATCCTGCTGTGGGCTCTTCTGGGCTGCCTGCTCCTTTGGTGCCTGTGTGTTCTCCATCTTCTCTGTGGAAGCCTCGTGCTCGGAAAGCAGCTTCCAGTAGCCGGAGTGGAAGAATGAAGGATGCCGAGGGCTGGGCCTGGCACCTGCAGAATTCAGAGGAGCCACCCAACCTGGGGAGATCGGCACCTTCCACGTCTGAATGAAGTCTGGTCAGTTCAGGAAACAAGCGCCGGGGGGGGGGGGGAGGCTAATTTCTAAGAGGAACCCAAACATGCAGGGGATCCTCTGAATGTCCACAAAAACTCCCCATCTGTGCCCTCTACGTGTCTCTGATCATTTGTGACAGGCACTGTGGGTCATTTCTTAGGCATTGGTCTTCTCCCCTCCACTAGAGTACAAAGCCTTCAGGAGATCAGCAGTTAAAGAACCCAGAGAATGTTTTTGTGCTGTGAAATAGATCTGATCGGAACCCTCCACCTACTAGATGTGTGATATCGGGCAAATTACTTAAACTTTCTGAGCCTTAGTCTTCTCGTTTGCTAAATGGGAACATAAATCGTGCCTCCCTGGTGAGACTGTTTCCAGGATTAAACGAAATAGTGCAGACAAAGTGTTTACAAGCAGTTGCTGAATGAATGATCTCCTCCTCATCTGAGAACAAACACCTTCATGTTCTCTTGTGTCTTAGGCAGGGACTTAGGGCATTTTTGTTTTTCAGCATTAAGAGGGCATTCTCACACAGAGAAATGCATGAAGGCGAGAAGCCTTCCCAAAGAAGAATGTTTTGTGGAAGAATAAATGTAATGTCGAGTGTCAGAATAACTTGAAAGTAAACATAATAAAGAAGTTGTCAATGATTTTTCTCCCTTGAATGGTATTTTAGCTGGAGATAAGGTGGGAAGGGATGGGGCCAGGGGACACAAGGCCAAGGATACTCGCGGTAGCAGTATGGCGAACACTCCGAGACCTTCCCAAGTGTTGGGGACACAGGAAATGAATTTCTCTCAGGGAGGCCGGAATGGATCCATGCAGAGTCAGATAACTAGGGTTTCTAGGACCGTAAGTCTGGTGAACTCACTTAAGTTTCCTTACGTGCAAACCAGGAATAAGATCACCTTGACAGAGTCGGCGTGAAAATGAAGCGTGGCATGGCTACGTAAGCGCTTTGTCAACTGTAAAAGCCACCATCGCCCTAAGAAAGCAGTTCTCTTAGTAAGTTGTGGCGGCCGGGTGGAAGAATATGGTGGATGAGAGCAGGCTGAGGAAGTATCTGGCCAGATGTGGGCAGAACCAGGAAGAAAAGATCAGTGAACAAATTGCCTGGACAGAGAGGAAAAAAAAAAGTAGAAATATAAAAAGAGGCGAAAAAAGGGGAGAATGCTGGGATCCTAGGACACTGGACAACACCGGCGACTCCTCAGAAGCTATATAAGCTACTTGGAGAAGTTTGTCTCCTGGTCGTAATTCCCAGCAAAAGGGGAGATGGAATCATGGAACAGATCATTCCTCTCTCTGCTTAGACTCATCAGATCAAGCAATGACTTCTGTGCAAGAAGCAGCATCTCTCTGTACACAAGGGATGGGGTCTGTATTTTTATAAAAGCCGCTGATGCAATTTGCATCACTAGAGTGTTATTTGACACTCTGAGACATTTCTGGTAACTTTCCATGATATGAACAAAGAACTTGAAAGTGTCAAACACATTTATGAGAAGTAGAAAAACTTCAACTTTTTTGAATTCTAAACTCTATGGAAGCAGACCGTCTTATTAGAATCTGTGGCTTCTTGAGCCATTTCTGTCTACATATGCTATTTTTTTTTGACCTCGTATCTGGGACTATTACACTGTCTGACCTGTTATTAATATTATTTTATTCTGTGCCAGAAGAGGCAAGGAAGCTGCATTTCCAGAATCGCATTTGAGTCATTTGTGAAATTGCATATTACAATTTGCCACCATTTCTAACAGTTCGCTAACATTTTCTCTCTCGACTGGGTGTTCACATTCCTGCCAGTGACCTCCAGGGGCTAGCTGCTTTGCTAGCTCAAGAGAGAATTGCTTCAATCAGAGTTGGGGCTCAGGACAGGAACGTGTCTTCTTCATGCTGTTTGTTTTCAAGTGGATAGAAAATCAGAAACAAATTATGCAAGGGGTTTTTGTGGAGTTTAAGTACCTTCAAGAAGCAGTAGATAGGACAAAAACTTATTTTATCTGTACATTTGCAAATGTCAAAGACCAAGACGGAGACAGATGGAGGGTGTGTTATAAGGAGTTGGCTACGTAAGCTAGCTGCCCAGGTGGTTCATTTCAACTGCAGGTCAGAGTAACCTTGTCCTGTGGTCTGGGTGCTTAGATATCAGGTTAGGTCTACCTTGCTGCTTATGACCTAGGCCACCTTACTAAGGGCTCCGGTCAAAGCCATGTCAGTGAAGAACAAAGTTATATAAATATGCACACAGATGGTCATGCCTAGGCAAGAACTTGACAAGATTTCACTCAGCAATATCCAGGCTCTACAGGACACACAAGCTTCAGCTGACACAGCAAAGCAGAAAAACGTCACAGTCGTAACAGAGGAGAAAGCAAGGGATTAACACGTAAGTAGAAAACCTTGGGGTGCAGCTTTCACTCTGCCATAGGCACGTGGGTGACCTTACAAAAGATACGCCGTCTCTCTAAGGCTCTGTTTCCCCATCTGTAAAGCAGGGACAGCCAAAGGGAACTTACGAGGACTAAATTCAATAAAAATGAGCCAACCTTGGGCAAGCCTGCCTACTGCAGTGCTTGGGTGGGAAAGGTGCATACACATTAGGTTCCTTTTGATTTCCACAAAAGACATGATCCTAGAGAGCTCTACCCAAATCCAGTTTTCAAATATCCAATTTTATCTGACAAACCCTGATTCATAAGCAGCTGCAATAACCTGACGGACGCGTCGCATTAGTAATCCCACCTTTCCAATTCATCACCTCCAAGTGAGGGTGTCATTGTAGGTGCCACGTTCTTTCCCTTCTCTCTTAATAATTCCATAAGTTTAGGGTTACATCCCTCAAGTCCTCTTACAACATGCCAATATATGCTCACACATCATGAAGAAAGAGGCTGACCCTATCATACTCCAGAGCAGTCAAGAGCATCTGGGGACCTGAGTCCTCCCACTTGACCTCAGGCTAAGAAGAGAAAGAGAGCGACAGTCCAAAGCTGTCCCGGAGCCTGCAACGCTTTGTAGGAACCCTCCCCTCCACATCTGTTTTTGCTTTCTTGCCTTCAACAAGGTTTTCGTTGTTTGTTTTGCATCTTAATAGTTTCTCTACTACAGGAAATCTCTCGCCTTTTCCTCTGATTTTTCCAGGTTGAAGCCGTCAGCAGGTACTTGTTGAAGGCTGGGTTGATCTAGGCGTGTGTTGAATGCTGTGGGTGCTGTGCTGCGGTGGGGGTGGCTAGAGAGCCAAGACGCGCACTGCACAATCATGGCGGCGCAGACAGAGCGCACAGGCAGGAGGGGCCCTGGGGGGCAGGCAGCCTGCATGTTCCGCTGGGCTGTCTCCGCCTCCACTTTACTCAGCCTCTCGGTTTTGGGCTGGGTGGGACTTCACTAGACGGAAAAGGGGCAGGATGAAAAGAAGAGGAAGGGGGCACCTGGGTGGCTCAGCTGGTTAGGTGTCGGACTCTTGATCTCCGCTCAGGTCACGATCTCACGGTTCGTGAGTTTGAGCCCCGCGTCGGGCTCTGCGCCGGCAGTGGGGAACCTGCTTGGGATTCTCGCTCTCCCTCTCTCTCTGCCCCTCCCCCGCTTGCCCTCGCACCTCTCTCTCTCTCTCAAAATAAATAAATAAATGTTAAAAAAAAAAAAAAAAAAAAAGATGAGGAAGGCGCACCCTGATGGAGAGGCTTTCTTTCCTCCTGTAGCAAAATGTCCCAGTCGAATGCCAACCTCCTTTGCTTTCCTAGGTGACACTTAGCTCATCTTGGAAGCTCATCTCCTTAGTGTAATCATAAATGCTAGTAAATTAATATCACCCATCATATATATAGCATGATTGAATTTCAACAATTCAATGCTGTAACCCCAAAGGATGACTGAACGGTGATGACTTTAGTCCCTGTTATAGAATATTTTGGGAAGAGGAAATACATGTCATACCATGTAGGTGCTTCCTTGGGGAGGTCATGAGTGAGGTACAAATCAGATGAGGAATCTCCTTTTTTTTAATTAAAAATTTTTTTAAATGTTTTTATTATTTATTTTTGAGACAGAGACAGAGCATGAGCAGGGGAGGGGCAGAGAGAGAGGGAGACACAGAATCTGAAGCAGGCTCCAGGCTCTGAGCCATCAGCCCAGAGCCCGACGCGGGCCTCGAACTCACAGACTGCGAGATCGTGATCTGAGCTGAAGTCAGATGCTTAACTGACTGAGCCACCCAGGTGCCCCATCTTTTTTTTTTTTTTAATTTTAAAAGTTTTATTTTAGAGAGAGAGAGAGCATGAGCAGGGGAAAGAGGCAGAGGGGTAGAGAGAGAGAGAGGAAGAGAGAATCCTATGTGGGGCTCAATCTCATGACCCTGGGATTGTGACAGGAACTGAAATCAATAGTCGACGGTCAACTGACTGAGCCACCCAGGCACCTGATGTGGGGGTCTTCTGAATGGAGGCATGGTCCTTAATACTAGATTTCAGGGTGCTTTTCAGTCTAACCATTGGTATTAACTGAATCCCTTCTTAGTTTTGGTCGTGTGTTAGGAATAGTCAGAATAATTATCTTCCCTACTCGTTGCGTTAAACCAGGCAAAGTTTCCATCCCTAAGGTACCATTATCTTTCTCAATCCACAGGATGAATCAGAAGGAAATGTACTCACTCCCATTCATTCTTTTTGCTTAATATTTCCTGCAGTGAGGGTTCCTTGCGTAACAAAACGCTTCTGTGGGTGTTTGAGGGTCTTTAAAAAGAGAACATGCTGTTCCCATGAGTGGAATGCCTTCTGAAGGAAGCATCGCAGCAAACACAGAGCTCTAGTTCTGGGGTGAGCTGATGCTTAACTCTCCGGTGGCAGGAGGCTTTGAGGCAGGGCTTGTGTGTGGGAGCTGTTGTGCCCCGACATTCAAACCCTCTTCATTTCTGATTGATTGCAGTCATGGTATGCAAGAAAGCAGTCTTGGGCTCTTGCCTGGGTTCAACTCTTTCTCGGCCACGGACTGGCCATTTTCTCAACTGTCAAACGGAGATACTTAATGATAGAATTTCCCTCATAGCCCTGTTGTATATAACTTTTTGTTAATGTTTATTTATTTTCGAGAGAGAGAGAGCTGGGGAAGGGACAGAGAGAGGGAGACACAGAATCTGAAGCAGGCTCCAGGCTCTGAGCTGTCTGCACGGAGCCCAACGTGGGGCTCGAACCCATGAACCATGAGATCATGACCTGAGCCGAAGTTGGACACTTAACCGACTGAGCCACCCAGGCGCCCCGTTCATAGCCCTGCTGCGTATAAAATGAGCTAACATGTAGGCAAGCAGGGCATGGCTGAATGCCTAGTGATAGCTGTCAATGAAAGCATTAATGCCACTTGCTCCTTTCTTACCACGTGTGGCTTTAGGTAGCCGAGGTAAGCTCTGCAAGCCTCAGTTTCCTCATCTGAGGAGGAACTAGTGGATAGAACTGCTATGCGGAGTAAATGGGATGCTACGCAAGCACTTAGCGCACTCCCTGGCACCGTGTAGTTACCCAACAGGCGTCAGTTTTCTTCACGCTCACATTATTTTTGTCTGTCTGTCGGCTTATCCCTGAAATTCCCTCATAGTAATCTCCCTTCCAGAGGAAGGTATCTTGTTCACAAGTAAGTACTTCCAAATGGGAGTGATTTTTTTTGAAACCATCACTTAAAATTCTCTCCTGAAGGCGGCAAGGAGGAAGGAGCCTATGGGTGCTGGGGACGTGCAGGGACACCCAGGAGAGGGGACGAGGAAAGCTGGGATTGGTCGAGATCAGCATCGCGTCCCCTACAGTCCTACACCATGAATCCGGTCAGTTCCGCGTCCTCCTGTTCAAACGAACTTCTCTACCTCGGGGAGCGGGAAACCTGGCCTTCCAACTTGAGAGGATCCAGGAGTCTTCGCTTTCATGAAAACTGAAGGGAGTGGCAGAGTAAAGAGTTTTCATCACCATTGTTATCAAGTAGGTGGCTTCCCGTGTTTGGAGTCGGCCTTCGCCACCTGTGGCCCTCACTCTCATAAATGCAGAGCACACTAAAGTCTGTCTACGCTGTTTTTGGCTAAACCCCTCAGCGCTTGAGCCTGGCGTGGTAAGTCTCCCTCCCGATGCCCTTTCGGTCTTTTTCTGTCAGGGATCTGGAGTCACAGCCCGATCAAGAACCATGTCCCTCGTGTCACGCGTCCGGATAGTCTGATGATTAATTAGACACAAATGTGGCCCTGGGGTCTCAGCATGGCTTATGGGACACCCGTAACTTGCCGTTCGACTTTCGCCAGCAGTGGCTGCCCTAAAGCCAGGTGCTTCTTAATGACTATCCTGAGATCCCAGTCCTCGCACTGTGTGCCACCGCAGGGTAGGTAAGGAGACCTTGGGGACCCTGCGGACCGGGGACCTGGAGCTGCCACCAGGGGGCGCGCGCCTGCGGAGAACTCGACGGAGGTGCTGCAGAGGGAGGAGGGGCGCAGCCGCCGCGGAGGCACAGATTTCCCCCCAGGTGCTTCTTCGCAGTAGGTGAGTTTGAGGAAGGCTCCTGGGATCTTTGCTCCAAAGCGAAAGGTCTTCCCAGCGAGCCGCTGAGAACCCACACCCACCCCTCCCCCCCCCCCCCCCCGCCCGCGCCCGCGTGGCGTGGCCTCTCCTGCGGTGCGAACCTGCGCTTGCTGCCCGGGATTGGGCAAATCCAAACCCTCTCTAGTGCCGCCACTAGATTCTTAGAGTCAGATTTCTGTATTTGATGACGCCGAAACATCCAGCCCCTCTCAGACCCACGTGGGTGAGGGTCTAGGGACGTGAGCCGCAAAGTGTGGTCCCCAGCCGGGCAGCAACAGTTGCAGCCGCACCCTGAACCTAGTTAGAAGTGCACGTTCTCAGGCCCCACCCCCCAGACTCCCTAAATCCAAGACGGGGGGGAAGGGCGCCAGGGGTGCTTTGCTCCCCCTGAGGGTGACTGTGAAGCGCTCGAGGGTGGCAGGCCTTTCCCTGGGGCTTCTCCCTACGTCCAGGTGAGTGTGGATGGCCGGGCAGGGGAGTCCGCGTCCTCCCGAGATTTCCTGGCAGCCGGCTGGGTGGTCACGTGGGCTCTTGGTCTTTCTTCCCCACCTCCTCCCCCCGGGTCTTTAAAAGGAAGGAGAGGCGCCTCGTTAAGTCGTTTGTGATCTTTGCAGTGTCTCTGGCTACTGGACCTGTTGAAACCCACTTCGCGTCCCTGCTGCTAGGCAGCTGGACGCGCCGAGGCTGCGAGAACCGCCGCTGGAAACTTGCGGGGTGGAGAGGGACCACCCTGGGCTGCGACAGGCGCCCCGTCTGCGGCGATCGAGGGCTGGGCTGCGCGAGGTGGCCTCTCTCTCCGCAGCTGGTGGCCGAGCGCCAGGTGCGAGCCAGGTGCGGGAGCCGCTACTCTGGGAAAAGCACGTGTCCGCATTTTAGGGACCGCTAGGCCGGTGTTTCCCTGTAAGGTAAGTGTCCCTTGGCTCATAGTGTGATTTGTCTGCTTTTCTGTTTGAAATCCCGGGATGGGAAACCAGTAATATTGAGAATAAAAGACCAACTCCCCTCGCCCCGCCCCCACCCCCAAACCACTTGTCTTGAAAATTATAGGAAACAAATTTCATGCTCTGATAAGTATTTTCATTCAAGACGCGGACAAGTTCATTTACTTCATTAGTTTGTGCTTGTAAACTCCGGCTTCATGCGTGCCTATTAAAAGGAAAAACTCTGGGAGAGTGGACCGTGGATCAAGCAGGTGACCAGTGTTTTAAATGTATTAACTGGCATTCCTCAGTGATAACAAAAACAGATTTGCTTCTGTCCCAGGCAAACTGAGCAGGATTAAGATCTGGTCTGTTGTGTTTGCAGAAGACGAACACAGCTGCTGCTCTCACCCCTTTGTATTACAGTTTGTGTCTCATTCATACTGGAAGCATGAACTTTAGTCGAGGGAATGGTATTTGTGGGAAAAACAAAACTTCGGGTTTGAGTGGATTTCTATTTAGGAAAACCAGGTTGATTCAATTTTACTAGCTTTTTAAAAAGCAACTTTGTGCTTTGGTGTGGTACACGGCACTTTGGAGGAAAGGGTTTTGCCTTGGTTGTTAGATTTTTAGCCTTCACATGGACATTCCATTGGGAATTTTTACTTTTAAGTTTCTGAACTCACAGTGGCTGTTGTCCTTCGTGTGTGGGGGAAGATGTTTGTTACTTAAGTGAACATGTGAAATTAAAGGTTTGTGCTGTATTGTCACAAGTCTGTGTGCTGTGACTATGACACTTATTCTTTGACTTTTTTTTCTGCAGAAGAATCTGTATTTCTGTATATATTCAGGAAGAGGGAAAATGTAAGGGCCTGTTCAACAGTAGGTGTTAAGGCATAATCTCAGGATCCATATGACATCCAAGCATTTTTTTTTTCAGTTGAATTACTGAAACATTTTCATTTCAAAAGTAGCCAGTGTCCTGTAACACTTACGACTTATCTCTGAAATCAATTAAAAACACATTTCATAGTGGTTCCGAGAGACTCGAATGAATCTAATGACTAATATTCCTCAATTTATAATATGGAAAAGGTAAAATTTAGTAGTAAATTCAATGCTTAAAAATATAATTAGCACTTATAGATATTGTTATGCCCATTTTGTTATGCCCATTTTTAAGGCACTGCAGTTTTCTATACATCCAGCTAATGATGCAAAATACATCTTGTGATCATTTTAGTTCACGTTTGAGTCATTTTGTAGAATACCTATAAAATATAATAATTCTATAAAATACTGAAGGCTGAACTTCAATCATTTATGGGTAAGTTTTTTAGTAATTACATCTGGAACACTTGAGAACTGTATACTTCATAATTCATTGCCTAGCACATGGATTTAGACATAATAGCCTTTTAAAAAAAGGCAGGCTCTTGGCCATGTAATTTACATACAGTAAAATCTAGCCTCTTTAGGTGTATCACTCTGGGAATTCTGACAGTTGAACATTTATATAATCGCTTCTACAATCAGGACCTAGAACAGTGCCATCACTCCCCAAAAGGCCCCCTTTGTGCCTTCATACTTCACCCTCTCCACCCATCCCCAATGCCTGGAAATCACTGAGCTGTTCTCTGATTTTACCATTCTGCTCTTTGGTATGTTCTTACCTAGAAATAATGATCTTCCTTTGCTTTTCAAAAAAGAACCTCAGCCCCCCCCCCCACCTCCCCCTTTTTGTTGGGATGAGTCAGGTTGTGGGTTGTGTACTTTTGTTTTAGTCCTATATACTTTGGAATAAATTGAGGCAACAAGAAGCAATTTTGCAAATAAGGCTACATGTTAACTTCCCATTAGACTAGTAGATTCCATTCTTAGCACATTTGGATTCTGTTGCGGGATAAGCTTTGGTAATGTACGTCATTAATTATCCCAGATGAATTACATGGTTATTTACAAAACATTGGTTATTTAGGTAATATTGATAGAATGTATTGCATTTTTATAATCTGGGCACTTGAAAACACTTTTATTGTACTTGTAATCTCAAGTTACAAGAAAGTTACCTGAAATTACACATTATTAAATGGTGAGGAACAAAACAGTGGTTGAAAATGGCAGTTTGGAGACATTTAAAATATAAGACAGAAAAAAAGTATATAAGACAGTGATTGTGACTTAAGTTAGAATACATTCCTTTCTTCTTTTTTTTTTTAAGTTTATTTATTTATTTCTTTTGAGAGAGACCACAAGTGGGGGTCAGGCAGAGAGAGAGAATTCCAAGCAGCCTCCACACCACCAGTGCAGAGCCTGACCCAGGGCCAGACCCCACGAACCGAACTGTGAGGTCATGACCTGAGCCAAAGTGAGACGTTCAACTGAGTGAGCCACCCAGGCTCCCCCAGATACTCTCCTTAATAGGCTATGAGGTCGGTGCCCAATTTATGTGTAGATGTCAGAGTTTTTTCATTTCTGTGCTCATGCTTTGAAATCTAGCTTCTCTTGCAGGACGTAGATGCAAAATCTTTTGTAAGCTAGTATTCTTTACGGCTTAATATGCTATTCAGTGAACAGTCAGGAGCCATTTCCTAAGAGTGGTACGTCTTCCCTGACAGTTGGAATTGGAAGGGGCAGAGACTTGCCGAAGACCGTGAAGACTGATGGGCTCCCCCTCCCTGCCCCGCCTTAGCGTGTGATGACTTTGCGGCTGAGGCTCAGTCCTCTTCCCCATTCAAGCCCTCAAACTTCTGTTTGCCAGCCAGCTCAGTAAGGACCAGTGGGCTACTAGGGGAGTTAGGTTTTTCTCATTTCAGAAGATATGTGTACACATTCCTAAGAGTTGCGTGTGTGGGCGCTTGGTAGTTCAGTTGGTCGAACATCCGACTCTTGATCTCAGCTCAGGTCTTGATCTCAGCGTTGTGAGTTCAAGCCCTGCGTCGTTAGGCTCCGTGCTAGGCATGGAACCTACTTAAAAAACAAAACAAAACAGTTGCATGTGAATCAGTTATTAATGATGAGTTCCATGGTGATTTTGGAGTGTTTTTTCCTTTCCAGTGAATACTAAGTTGATCGAGAGCTGTGTTTTGCTGTGGAAAATTTAAGGCCAAAGACTGGTAGACAGCCACAGACACACATGAAGGATGCTTGACAGTTAAATATTTTGTACCTTTTCCCCCAAATTCCTTCCGGTGTCTGCTTTGTGAATGTGCATCTATGACACATAATGCATGCATTTGTGATGTATGTTGCATGGGGCACACACACAAGGGGTGCTTGAACTGAATGCTTGGGGAAGTGTGGCAGACAGGCTCGAGAACACAGCACGAGGAGAATGTGGCATTGGGTGCTCCACACGGTGCTAGCAGCCTACCAGCGGCCCAGCTGTTTGGACTGGTGTGATGGATTGTTAAGCAGAAGTTACCAAAGTACAACGAGGAGGCAGGAGTCTTCAGGGCGGTCAAAAGAGCCTTTTACCTCGTCTAGAAGTTCTGCCACCCACTATTGGCGTGTCCAGGGGCATGTAATAGACTGACGTCAGCTTCCTGGACTGTGATAATCCCTCACAGGACGCTGTCACACACACATCATTTCACTTCATCCAAGTGCTGTGAAAAAACGCAGCCCACAGCAGGTGCCCGTTTCTGCTGAAGAAGCCGCGGAGGCTCGGGGAGTTGACGTGATTTGAGTGTCATCACCTGGCTTTCAGCAGAGTCAGGACTTGGACCCTGTGTGCTTCTCTGTCCACCGGGCCGGAATATACGTAATAACAGGCCCGGTGGCACCTGCCTTCTTATTGTTGAACTAGATTTGATAGGTGCTTTGATAAGATCATTCTACTCTTAGTGGAGTGCCTTTCTACCATTTTCTAGGGCTTTTTTTTTTCTTTTTTAAATATCTCCCAAGGAATCACTGTTCATATTTGGAATTTTTTTTTTAATGTTTATTTCTGAGACAGAGAGAGACAGAGCATGAGTAGGGGAGGGGCAGAGAGAGAGGGGGACACAGAATCTGAAGCAGGCTCCAGGCTCTGAGCTATCAGCACAGAGCCTGACGCGGGGCTCGAACTCACGGACCGCGAGATCATGACCTGAGCTGAAGTTGGATGCTCAACCGACTGAGCCACCCAGGCGCCCCCATATTTGGAATTTTAAAAACTCTTTTTCTGTTTAAGTTCTATAATGTGTTCCTGAGCCAGTGTGTTAGAACGCTGTGTACCATCACATGTGTGCAAAACGCTCTCCCGCTGAACACAGATGTGACCCGGAAGGGCTCACCACCAGCGTGTGACCTGGAGGAGTGGGGCTGAGAAGCCTCTGCACAGAAGACCGGGGCTGTTCATCGTGAGGGCTATGGGCCAACTCTTTGCTGTGGCGACTAATGAAAGAAAATTGACACGCAAAGGAATGTTTAATTCTTAGAATCAGGATGTCCGGGAACATGTTCTTTGGCTGGCCAGGTGAAGTTCGGTGCCTGCCAGGCCCAGCAATTAAGCTGTTGAGAGACTGTTTCTCCCTGTGGTACCTGGTATTGTGCTCGCTGAGTCAAAGCATGCTTGTTCAGAGAAAAGTGTTGGGAAACTCCCACCCTATGATGAGATTCTTTCCTTCACCCATTTTGTCTCCCCAGTTTCAATAGGACCTGCTCACATAACCGGTACAGGTCTGCTCATGCACTTTTCTAGACGTCCAGTGAAGACGTCTGCTACTTGTTTGCTTGTCCATCAGGCCTCTTGCCATGATTTAGGTTCATCACCCCTTGTGTCTTTGCTTCAGAGGAGAAACCCTTTGCGTTGGCTACCAAGTTCCTAATGATCTGAGGTCCCATGTCACATGACTCTGGATGCATCCAAAGGATATCCAACCAAAAGGCAACGTGGTCTTTCAATCACTGTCCAGCAACCAGCGCTCTCACGTGAATTACTGTGCGAGGCATGTGTGGAAACTCTGGAGAAATTGATTGGTATAAGTATGTGAAATCCGTTTTCCTAAGCAAAGTCACCATGGCACCTGATTGATCGCCTGGATGAATCCTGGCATTTGCCATTTGGCGGTGTGTCTGACAGGTCATTTCAGCATTTCTGGGCTGAGAATGAACATTTCAGCTGTAGGTGAAAATGAGTAATGGGGTTGATTCTGTGCTCCCGAGAGCTGTCATATTCATTTTAAATTGTGTGTTCACTTTCCACCTGGATAACAGCAAGTGTTATTTCAAGTTTATGAATTTCCATGCTGCTGTTTGTCACTTTGTATCAGTAGGAGCTTTGTGTTTGTAAGAGGCCTAATGAAAGTAAAAGATTGCAGTGGTTTTCTGAAAGGTGGCTGTGTTGGCTTTGCTGAATTACTTATGCTAAGACGCTGAGTACATTTCTTCGGGGCAATATAAAGTTGAGACAACGTGAAATTCAGTAAAACCTTGAGTGACCAAAATGTTGAGAATGTTTTTTTGTTTAAACCGCTCAACTGATTTTATTATTAATTGTGTATTAACTTGAAGTCTTGCTCACATTGTTACTCTAACATTCACTGCTGCCCTGCTTCATAATTTCCTGCATACAATGTGCATACTCACCACAGTGACCACACTAACTTTTGGATATACTTTTATTTATTAAATTGGGTAGGTCATACACACACACACACACACACACACACACACACACACATGTTCCCCACATGTGGAATTCCCCAACCTACTCCTCCTCCAGCCCCTGGCAACCACCATTCTACTTTCTGTCTCTTATGGATTCAACTACTCAGTACTGCATATAAGTGGAATCATGTGGTATCTGACCTTCTGTGTCTGGCTTATTTCACTTAGCACAATGTCCTCAAGGTTCATTCATATTGTCTCGTGTGTCAGAATTTCCTTCCTTTCTAAGGTTGAATAATATTCTGTTGTGTTTATGCACCACATTTTGTGTGTGTGTGTGTGTGTGTGTGTATGTATATAGTCAAGAAATGCAAAATGTATTACCTCCAGGTTACATTTTACTATACGTAAATACAATTTGTTAAGCATGCTACCTTCGGTATTTTCCTCTCTGTTGTTATAATGTGTACTGTTTAAGTTATGTTGTTAAAGTACTTTAAATGTTTTTTTTTTTTCAACGTTTATTTATTTTTGGGACAGAGAGAGACAGAGCATGAACGGGGGAGGGGCAGAGAGAGAGGGAGACACAGAATCGGAAACAGGCTCCAGGCTCTGAGCCATCAGCCCAGAGCCTGACGCGGGGCTCGAACTCACGGACCGCGAGATCGTGACCTGGCTGAAGTCGGACGCTTAACCGACTGTGCCACCCAGGCGCCCCTAAATGTTTTTTTATTAAACATCTAGATGCACAAGATATGCTGAGATCACATAGCAAAAACAATGCGCTAAAATACGGTCACCGAAGTACAATATAAGAAACATAAAGTACAGAGAGCGAGTACATGTGTAGGTGGATTGAAATAGGAGAGGTGTTTTCAGGACAGATTGAGGGATAGATGGCTCATCACAATACTGATGGTCATGGAATTGCCATCTAAACATTACCAGTGAGCTAATTACCAATGCCTGTGTTTCTTCTAGATTCAACCATTTGCTCTAACCTAGGTTATTTCCGTGGACCTGTAAATGTTTTCAAGCATCTCTGTTTAAAACCCTTTTTGATTGGGGCACCTGGGCGGCTCCGTCGGTTAAGCATCGACTTTGGCTCAGATCATGATCTCATGGCTGGTGAGATGGAGCCCCATGTTGAGCTCTGTGCTGACAGCTCAGAGCCTGGAGCCTGCTTTGGATTCTGTCTCCCTCCCTCTGTCCCTCCCCGACTTGTGCGCACGCTCTCTCTCTCTCTCCACCCCCCAAATATAAATAAACATTAAAAAAAAATTAAACCCTTTCTTGATTAACAAAATGTGGTGCATAAACACAATGGAATATTATTCCACCTTAAAAAGGAAGGAAGTGGGGCGCCTGGGTGGCGCAGTCGGTTAAGCGTCCGACTTCAGCCAGGTCACGATCTCGCGATCCGTGAGTTCGAGCCCCGCGTCGGGCTCTGGGCTGATGGCTCAGAGCCTGGTGCCTGTTTCCGATTCTGTGTCTCCCTCTCTCTCTGCCCCTCCCCCGTTCATGCTCTGTCTCTCTCTGTCCCAAAAATAAATAAACGTTGAAAAAAAAAAAAGGAAGGAAGTTCTGACACACGAGACAATATGAATGAACCTTGAGGACATTGTGCTAAGTGAAATAAGCCAGACACAGAAGGACAGATACCGTATGATTCCACTTATAGGCAGTACTGAGTAGTCAAATCCATAAGAGACAGAAAGTAGAATGGTGGTTGCCAGGGGCTGGAGGAGGAGTAGGTTGGGGAACTCTTGTTTAACAGGTGGGGAGTTTAGTTGTGCAAGATGGAAAGAGTTCTGGAGATGCACAATGCTGTGAACATATTTAACACTACTGAACTGTGCATTTAAAAGAGGTTAACATTGGGGCGCCTGGGTGGCTCAGTCGGTTAAGTGTCTGACTTCAGCTCAGGTCATGATCTCACAGCTCGTGGGTTCGAGCCCAGTGTCGGGCTCTGTGCTGACAGCTCAGAGCCTGAAGCTTGCTTCAGATTCTGTGTCTCCCTCTCTCTCTGCCCCTCCCCTGCTCATGCTCTCTCTCTCTCTCAAAAATAAACAAACATTAAAAAAATAAGGGTGGCTGGGGCGCCTGGGTGGCTCAGTCAGTTAAGCGGCCGACTCCAGCTCAGGTCATGATCTCGCGGTCCGTGAGTTCGAGCCCCGCGTTGGGCTCTGTGCTGACAGTTCAGAGCCTGGAGCCTGTTTCAGATTCTGTGTCTCCCTCTCTCTGACCCTCCCCTGTTCATGCTCTGTCTCTCCCTGTCTCAAAAATAAATAAAGCGTTAAAAAAAATTTAAAAAAAAATAAGGGTGGTTAACATATCATAAGCTTGATGTGTGATTCACCACCACTTAAAAAAAAAGTTTGGAAACTGCTAGTTTTGACAATAGTTACTATTATATGGTTTATCCTGCATATTTTCTGTTAGGAATCAGGGATTGTATGTGTTGATTAGGAATCTAAGTAATGGATGTATGAAATTCTGTCATTAACACATGCACATTGATTTTTTGTGTGAAATGTATATAAAACATATATATATGTATAGGTATATATATATGTATAGGTAAATAAACTTTTTGGACACTATATTCTTCTCCAGTTACCATTCCCTCTCCTGTCTTTCATGGTCAGTCAATGTCGATTTTAAGTTGTAGCACGTTTGTGCTCATGCCTTAGCATCTCGCCTGGTCTTTCCTGCCTCCTTTACCTGGCACGATAGCCCTCTGCAGGCAGAGTGCGTGTGTCGGGACTCCTCGAGCTCTCTCCTGTCTCAGCATGGTACCATGCCTACCGACGGAGCTCTCATCTCTGGCTGACACCCCTGAGTGCCTGAAATCTTACATTTCCTCGTAGTCTTTCATAATAACAAATATTTATTGAGTTGTAGTGGAAGGTGAATAAAAATAGTGTGTGCCTTCAAGGAGCTTGAGTTCTAATCCTACTTCTGCCATTTACAAGGATGATTCAGTGGTGTTCTAATAAGGAGGATTACATTTGCAAGTAATTATAGAGGAGCTAAGAGTGAAAAAAGTGCTAAGGTATGAAATGCCAGCCACTCCACGATGCATTTTGCATATTTCTTACGGACATGGCAGGTCTCCTGTAGGAAAACAGCAGATTAGGGTGGGATGGTGGCTTGGGGCAGCGGATGGATTGCCTTGGATGTTGGAAGAGTGTGACTGATTACACAGGCTGATGGGAAGCAGAGGGCTGATCAGAGCTGGGTTTCAAGAATGTTAATCTGGCACCTGTATGGACCTGGAGAAGGAGCTCACTGGAGACCAGGAGTGGTAAGGAGTCTATTACAGATGCACAGATAAGAAGTAATGAGAGCTTGCTCAGATGGTGGCAAAGACAGACCACGAGGAAAAGGCACTGGGAGGAAAAAAAAAAAAGTGTGCCTTGGTGATTAAAGGTAATTGGATGCAGGGGAGAAGTCAAAGCTAACTGTACTGGGCTTTGTCATTAACACAAATAGGAAATTAGGAGTGGTTTGGGGGAGGAAAATGATTAATTTTACCTTGGATATTGTATTAATTATCTAGGGCTGTAGAATTTAGCAGCTTAACTGACAAACATAATATCACACACATTTTCTGAGAGTCAGGAGTCCAGGAGTAGCTTAGCTGGGTGGTTCTTGCTTAGCTCCTCTTAGGAGGTTGGAGTCAAGATGCTGGCCAGGGCTACAGTTCCTCTGAAGGCTTGCCTGGGGCTGGCAGGTTAGTTTCCAAAATATCTCACTCACAGAGCCATTGGCTGGAGGCTGTGGTTCCTTGCTGGCCATTGGCAGGGGGCCTCCATGATACTGCTTGAGTGTCCTCACACTATGGCGGGTAATTTCCCCTGGAATGAGTGATCCAAGGGAGCCAGCCAGGAAGAGACCTCAGTGCTTTTTATGACCTAGTCATGGAAGCTACATATCCTCCCTTCTGCCATAATTTATTCATTAAAAATGAGTCATTGGGGTGTCTGGGTGGCTTGGTCACTTAAGCCTCTGGCTCTTGGTTTCCTCTCGGGTCATGATCTCTCAGTTCATGGGTTCGAGCCCCACATCGAGCTCCGTGCCGGCAGTGCAGAGCCTGCTTGGGATTCTCTCTCTCCCCCCGCCCCTCTCTGCCCCTCTCCCACTCACACTGTCTCTGTCTCTCTCAAGTCAATAAACTTTAAAAGAAAAAGAGCCACAAATCTAGCACATACTCAAGGGGAGGTTAGACTCCACCTTTTGAAGGGAGGAATGTTGAAGAATTTGTGGACATGTTTTAAAACCACCATACGTATATTGTTTTGAGGACAAATGAAATGGGCATTCAAGTGGAAAGGTCAGGAGAAAGTAGATGGAGATGGAGAGATGGAGATGGAGAGCTTCTCCAGGCAAGCTTGTTTATGTCACGATCTCTCTCAACCAGTCTAGTTATTAGTGGTCGTTGTTCCCCTTCCCAGATTATATTATTCCAATCCTAGTATTTTTTTAAAGTTTATTTTTATTTATTTTGAGAGAGACAGAGGGCAAGCGGTGGGGGGTGGGGGGTGGGCGCGGGGTGGGGGTGGGGACAGAATCCCAAGCAGGCTCTGTGCCATCAGCACAGTGTCCTTGCGGGGCTCAAACTCACAATCCTGAGATCATGACCTGAGCTGAAGTTAAGAGTCGGATGCTTAAATGACTGAGCCACCCAGGCCCCCCATTCTAAGCTTTTATTGTTAAAGGTTTCCATTTGTAATTGTATTTTTTGTGTCTTTCCTCCAAAGCTTCTTGTGAAAACTTTTGAACTTCAAGAAGAGGTGAAAGACTGGTATAATGAATGTCCACCATCTAGACTCAGTAACTGTTAACGTTTTTACTTGGTTTCTATATCCGATTTAGCCATCCAAATATTTTATTTCTAAACTATTTAGTGGGTGGCATTCTCTTGTAAAGAAGAGCTTGCCCTCAACTGTGGCATAAACTATGGATCCTCTCAAAAAGGCAGGGTACAGGCTTAATTTCTTTCCCTTAATTACTACTTTTCAGAGTGAGGGACTGATGTAACAATCACTTGCAATGGTAGCCGATGATTCTTTTTTCCCTTTTTCTGGATTCATAGTCCAAAGGTAAAGCATGAGTTCTCTCTGTATAATGCCCGATATCCGTGGAGGTTGTGCCATTTTGCATTCCCACTGACAACGTCAGAGAAAGTCTCTGTTTTTCCACAGCTTCGCCAGGGAGGGGAGGTCAAACATTGGAATTTTTGCCAAACGTGATAAGTGAGAAATGGTGTCTTGGTGTAGTTTTAATCTTTATGAATGGAATTGAGCATCTTTCTTTGCATTTGAAGGGCCATTTGCCTTCCCTTTTCTGTGTTCAGTGTCTTTTGCCTGTTTAAAGAATTTTTTTTAGTCTTTTTTTCACTTTAAAGTTCTCTATATACTAGGGAAATTAGCTCCCTATTTCTTTTAATTTTTTTAATGTTTATTCATTTTTGAGAGACAGAGAAAGTGCAAGCAGGGGAGGGGCAGAGAGAGAGGGAGGGAGACACAGAATCTGAAGGCTCCAGGCTCTGAGCTGTCAGCACAGAGCCCGATGCAGGGCCCGAACCCATGAACTGCGAGATCATGACCTGAGACGAAGTCAGACACCTAACGCACTGAGCCACCCAGGCGCCCTGAGCCCCTTATTTCTGATAGAAGTTGAGAGTTTTTCCCCCGCCCCCCCCCCCATTTGTCATTAGGCTTTTGGCTTTGCTTATGGTGTTTTTATGATGTACAAAGATTTACTTTTCTCTCCTGAATTTATTGGTCATCTTTTTATTGCCTGTGGATTTTAAGCCATAGTGAAGGTTTTTCCCACACCCATGTTATAAAGCAATTTTTCTGTGCTTGCCTCTAGCACCTGTGTGGTCCCCTCTCCTTCCCCTCACTCCTGGTTGCCTTTCTCTTTTAACATTTGGATCTCTGAACCCTTTGGAGTTGATTCTGGCATGTGTTCTTTTTCCAATGGCAATTCTACTGTCCAACGTTTTCTTTGTGATGTAAACTATCAGAGACCTTTACCATATGCCAACTTTCCAAAAACTTTTGAGTTTTTGAATTTTCTATTTTGGGATTTTCTATTCTGTTATGTAGCAGCCTGCGGCCGATCAGGGGGTTGAAACTACAGGTTTCAACAGAGGAGAATTTTTCTTTTAAACATTTTCTAACATTTATTTATTTATTTTTGAGACACAGAGGCAGAGCATGAGCAGGGGAGGGGCAGAGAGAGAGGGAGACACAGAATCTGAAGCAGGCGTCAGGCCCTGAGCTGTCACCGCAGAGCCAGGTGCGGGGCTCGAACTCATGAACTGCGAGATCATGACCTGAGCCTAACGCGGGCGCTTAACTGACTGCGCCCCCAAGGCGCCCCCAACAGAGGAGGATTGATATAAAGAATAACTATGATAAGAGATTAAATATAATAAGTAACTCTATGCGGTTCCGTAGGGGTAAGGGAGAGCATCCAAGGAAGAACCAATTTGGAGGGGTTCAGATCTCTTCAGGAAGGGTGGGTGGGCCGCTAACCAGGGTGCAGTGGGGGGGCGGGGGGGCGATCAGCAGCCGGTTGCGTGGTTGTGCCCTGGGAGTCTGGGTGGCTGCACAGGACAGAAGGCCTTTACAGCATGCAGGTAGCAGGAGGTGAGGAGGTTTGTACAAGGAACGACTTCTTTGTGACTCCTCAGGCCACAGTCTGGACAGGTGACTGTGGAAAGGACCCGCCACAGGGCCAGTCTCCCCTGGTTGTTCTCACCCTCATACTGCCACCCTCTGCCGGTGTCAGAAGTCACAGCAGCTTCTTGCTCCTGCGGTGTCCGTGCAGCGCCCTCTACTGAGAAAGGTTAGCATTGTGCTCACTTTAAACAGGTTAAGCCACTCCAGCGCTTCCCATGGGCCATATACTGAACCTGAGAAGCGATAAATTATTAACTGACACGAGTGCAGTGGGCTGTCTGTTCCTTGTGTTTATTACTGGTGACTGATTCATTGTGTGTTTGAGTATCTGTTAATGCTATCCAGGCCCATTGACCTGCTCTTTCGAGGTTTTCTTGGCAATTCTCGTTTATTTTTTGATAAGAATTTTTAAATAAACTTACCTAGTTCCAGAAGGGGGAAAAAAACCCTTGGCATTTTAATTTAATCCTGCATTTTTTAATTTTAAGAAGTATTTTATAATAAATTCTTGTGGTTAAAAAAATTCTTGGAGCTAACAACAACAAAAGTGATAAAAAAGTGAATAAAGTAGCAAATGAGAGTTCCTGCCCCCTGAGGTTAGTATTTTTTTGTCTGTCTTTCAGGATGTGTTTCTAAGCTGTGTGTGTGTAAGTAAGAAATATGTGTGGGGGCGCCTGGGTGGCTCAGTCGGTTAAGCAGCTGACTTCGGCTCAGGTCATGATCTTGTGGTCCATGAGTTCGAGCCCCACGTCGGGCTCTGTGCTGACAGCTCAGAGCCTGGAGCCTGTTTCAGATTCTGTGTCTCCCTCTCTCTCTGACCCTCCCCCGTTCATGCTTTGTCTCTCTCTGTCTCAAAAATAAATAAACGTTAACAAAAAAATTAAAAAAAAAAAAAGAAATATGTGTGGACATTTTTAATAGTTAGGCCTATAGCTCTAATTTAGAAATGTCTTCTGTTTTTCTCTACAGCCCCCGGGTCTTTGAGAACCTTATAATGTCCCTTTGTGCCTCTTCTCACAAAGAGTTTCCTCAGCTGTTACCGATTCAAGACATGGATATCAAAAACTCACCATCTAGCCTTAACTCTCCTGCCTCCTACAACTGCAGTCAATCCATCCTACCCCTGGAGCATGGCCCCATATATATACCGTCCTCCTACGTGGAGAGCCGCCATGAATATTCAGCCATGACATTCTATAGCCCTACTGTGATGAATTACGGTATTCCCAGCAGTGCCAGTAACTCCGAAGGTGGACCTGGTCGACAGACCACAAGCCCAAATGTGTTGTGGCCAACCCCTGGACACCTCTCTCCCTTAGCGATCCATTGCCAGTCGTCGCTTCTGTATGCAGAACCTCAAAAGAGTCCTTGGTGTGAAGCAA
The DNA here is from genome assembly GCF_007474595.2 of Lynx canadensis. Classification (NCBI taxonomy): domain Eukaryota; kingdom Metazoa; phylum Chordata; class Mammalia; order Carnivora; family Felidae; genus Lynx; species Lynx canadensis. Next base: position 110,453,447 of record NC_044308.2, on the reverse strand, counting down.
GGTCACTAGAACCCACCTTACCTGTACACAGGTAAGTCCAGTCTTTATTCTGAATTGTACTTCAGGGGCATTATTCAAATCACTTTATGATTTAGTGAGAAGAAAGATATGCATTACTCCAGGTCTTTCTTCATCACATAGATTACTTAGAGCACCTAACACATATATTCTGAATTCTAGAATATCTATTCTGCTCTTCTAATCCTCATTTAAAAAGTAAGCTTGTAGATCTGGGTTCTGGGGAAAATTCACTATCATGACTACTGTTTTTAGACATTAGAGTTTGAAATAAAAAATCGCTTTTCTTTTGATGAAGTGACTTGGGTTTGAAAAAAAAAATTTAGGGGTGCCTGGGAGGCTGTCAGTTGAACCTCTGACTCTTGATTTCGGCTCAGGTCACGATCTCACAGTTCCTGGGATCGAACCCTGCATGGGGCTCTGCTCTGACAGAGCCTGCTTGGGATTTTCTCTCTCCCTCTCTCTCCCTCTGCCCCTCCCCTGTTTGCACACTCTCAAAAAAATAAAAAGTAAAAAAAAAGAAATTTTTACTTTCTTTTCAAGTTAGATGCTTCTTATCTTGTAGTGAAATCACAGTTGAGTGTTCATGGCACATTGTGTCCAAGAGAAAAGCAACTGGGGAAGTGTTACTGCTTCAATGAAATGGACCGGACACATGAAGCCTGAAAAGACAGGCAATGATTGGCACAAGTTTTTGACAGTGAACTAAAATAACATTTCATAAAGATTGATGGGAAACTAAATGTAGACTTTAGTTGCAATTTCTTGAAGTTAAAAAGAGTATCTGTACTCTTAAATGCAAGGTAACGTGGGTTATTTCCATTTAATTTGTAATGTATTTAATGATAATTACAGCTATGGAGGAAAGAGGTCGGGTAGGGAGAAGGATGAGGGGGAGATAAATTTCTAAAACAACCAAAGTATTAAGTTCTTGCATGTTGGATATTGAAATTTGTTACTTTCAAATGCTGTCCTAACACTTTGAGAAAGCTATGTTACACTGTAATTTTATTTTTCTCCTTTTTAAAATCTTTGTGGGTAAAAGAATATAAACATTGTAGATAACTTTTTTTTAATGTTTATTTATTTCTGAGACAGAGGGAAACAGAGTGCGAGCGGGGGAGGGGCGGAGAGAGAGGGAGACACAGAATCCAAAGCGGGCTCCAGGCTCGGAGCTGTCAGCACAGAGCCCGACACGGGACTCGAACCCATGAACTGTGAGATCATGACCTGAGCCGAAGTCAGGAACTCAGCCGACTGAGCCACCCAGGCGCCCCATGTAGACAACTCTTTTAAAGTCCTGTTTTTCACTCAGCCTTTAAGGGAAGAAATATTTTGTTTCTGATCATGAGATCTAATCAGAGTTCTAATATAGGGTAAATTAACCCGTAGTATAATTATCTTCGTTTATAAATCAATTATATCTCTGACATTTCCTTTCCAAAAGAAACATGGCTTAGCACGATTAGGAACTAGCCAGGTGTGCATTTAGTGTCCGCTAGTACTGCCTTCATGGGCTGTCCCTTCCTCTGTGGAAGCCACTGCCCTTCTCCCCAGCACTGCACACCTGCTTCCTTCAGAAACTTCTCTGAGCACCAGCGTGTGTGCACTTTCTCCCCCTCTCTTCTCCTTTCTCTCTTTTTCTTCTCCCTGCCTTTTCCTGTCCTTCCCTGCCCTTCCCGGCCCTTCTCCACCCTTCTCTACTCTTCCCTACCCCTTCTCTCTCTCTCTCTAAACCAGAGTATAGCGTTCACTTCGATGTCACTTAAAGTCTATCGGCTACTCCTTTTACAGTTATTTTCACTCTAGACCTTCATCTTAAATTGCAGAATGAAAGTTTTTGTTGCCCATTTAAATGGGAACTCTGAAGGGCTAGTTAGCACCACTGAGGAATGACTGATACTTGAAAATGGTTAGGTGAGATTAGGTCCATCCTTACAGTGTTGATGAATTAGCAATTATGGAAGGCCCCTGCACACCCTGCTTGTAGTTCAGACCTGTGGGTAAGACTTGTTCTGGTCACTTATTACACTCAGAGACGTGCAATCTGATGGCTACAACCAGCCATCTATAGTTACTAGTGACCCTCAGCATTGCGTGGATGGGCATAGACTCACCTAACTACCTTCAAACATCAGTCATTCCCAACAGTGTGACTCTTTCTGGATCTCATGATATCAGCAACAAAGGTTGTGCTTGATCAGATTTCCTGGAATTTATTTATTGTGAGCTCTGGAGGGCAGAGGTAAATTAGGCAGTGTTCGTGCTATATTTTTTTTCTAGAAAGTCCATCTTTTCCCCTTAATGCTGTGTTACAATGAATATTTTCTTTGCCCCCAGAGAGACACTGAAAAGGAAGGTTAGTGGGAGCAGTTGTGCCAGCCCTGTTACTAGTCCAAGTTCAAAGAGAGATGCCCACTTCTGTGCGGTCTGCAGCGATTACGCATCTGGATATCACTATGGAGTCTGGTCGTGTGAAGGATGTAAGGCCTTTTTTAAAAGAAGCATTCAAGGTACAAGAGTATTGTTAGCTGCTTCTGTAGTTTTCCGCTTTTGCTTTCAAAGAACTCTGCAGATGACCTGGCAGAAGTTTCACCATTGGCCTGTTTGGTACACAAAGTAAAGCAGTTGAGAGGCTCGTGTGTGTTGGGGGATGGGGCGAATGGTGGAGTAGGTTGTTTCAAGCATAGAGCCCCTTATCTTTAATTCTGGATCTCTACCCCAGAGCCCCAGAACTTGAACAGATCTCTTCCCACCATCACCCATCACCCATCACCATTTTCTTGGGAAGAGAGGCCTAGTTACAACTCTTATGTATCTGTTACTGGTTTTTGATCTGTGGTTACCATTAGGTTTGTATGTAACATCTTATGCATATGGTACTTTATGTTAAGTTGATGGTCTCTCTTTTTTTTTAATGTTTTTTAAAATGTTTTATTTATTCTTGAGAGACAGAGAGACAGGGCATGAGTGGGGGAGGGGCAGAGAGAGAGGGAGACCCAGAATCGGAAGCAGGCTCCAGGCTCTGAGCTGTCAGCACAGAGCCCGATGCGGAGCTTGGTCTCTCAAACTGTGAGATCATGACCTGAGCTGAAAGTCGGACTCAGCTTAACCGACTGAGCCACCCAGGTGCCCCTTAAGTTGATGGTCTCTTAAGTTTGAACCCATTCTTTACTCCTCCCTCCACTCCCCTCCCCTGCTGTGTTTTAAATCTACTGTGTCATACTTTATATCCTTTTATTTTGTGAATTCCTTGACTGGTTTTTATAGATATATTTAATTTTACTGCTTTTGTGCTTCCCACTTTTCTTCTGCTTATGGTCTTTCTTTTCCACTCAAAGAGTCCCCTTCAACATTTCTCATAGGGCTGCTTTAGTAGTCATGAATTCCTTTAACTTTTGTGTTTGGGAATCTCTAAGTTTATTTTATTATTATTATTTTTTTTTTTGAGAGAGAGAGAGAGAGAGAGATGTCGAGAGAGAGAGTAGGGGAGGGGCAGAGAGAGAGGGAGAGAGAGAGAGAGAGTCCCAGGCCGGCTCAGTACTGTCAGTGCAGAGCCTGATGCAGGACTCGAACTCACAAACCATGAGATCATGACCTGAGCCGAGATCAAAAGTCAGCTGCTTAACCGACTGGGCCACCCAGGTGCCTCACTTTTTCTCCCTTTCTATTCTGAATGACAGCCTTGCTGGATAGAGTCTTCTTGGTTGCAGGGTTTTTTTTTTTTTTCTTTCAGCACTTTGAGTATATCATGCAGAGTTTCTGCTGAAAAATCAGTTAACAGCCTTATGGGGGTTTCTCTTTTATGTAACTGTTTTCTCTTGCTACTTTTAAAATTCTCTCTTTATCACTACTTTTTGCCATTTTAATTATTATGTGTCTTGGTGTGGCCCTCCTTGGGTTGATTTTGTTGGGGTCTGTGTGGGCCTCCTAGATCTGGATTTCTATTTCCTTCTCCAGATGCAGGAAGTTTTCAGCTATTATTTCTTCAAACAAAATTTCTGTCTCCTTTTCTCTCTCTTCCTTCTGGGATTCCCTATAATTCAAATGTTATTATGCTTGATGGTGTTGTTCAGTTCACTAAATCTAGTTTCATTCTTTATTTTTTTCTCTCTCCTATTCAGCTTGATTCCTCCCCATTACTCTGTCCTTCAGGTTGCTGATCCATTCTTCTGCTTCCTCTAGTCTGCTATTTATTCCCTCTAGTATGTGTGTGTGTGTGTGTGTGTGTGTTTTAAGTTTTTAATGTTTATTTATTTTTGAGAAAGAGAGAGAAGCAGAGAGAGAGAGGGAGACAGAAACCAAAGCAGGCTTCAGGCTCTGAGCTGTCAGCACAGAGCCCACATGGGGCTTGAACTTATGAACTGTGAGATCATGACCTGAGCCGAAGTTGGATGCCTAATAGACTGAGTCACCCAGGTGTCCCAGCCTCTAGTGTATTTTTAATTTCAGCTATTGAATTTTTCATCTCTGATTGGCTCTTTTTTATGTTTTCTATTTCTTTGATAAGAGTTTTACTGAGGTCCTCTACTCTTTTCTCCAGTCCAGTGAGTATCTTTATGACCATTACTTTAAATTCTCTATCAGGCATGTTACTTATCTCTGTTTTATTTAGGTCTCTTGCTATGATTTTGTCCTCTTCTTTCATTTGAGACCTTATTCCTCTGTCTCCTCATTTTGTCTAACTCTCTGTGTCTATTTCTATGTGTCAGGAAAGTCTACGTCTCCTGCTCTTGAAAGTAGTGGCTTTATGAAGAAGAGGTCCTGTAGTGCCCTGTGGTGCAATGTCTTCTGTTCACCACACCTGGGTCTTCAAGGATGTCACCTCTGTGTGTTGTGTGCACCCACTATATAGTGGCCAAGGTGCTTTGGCAGTCCTGTTGTCTGCAATGGCTCTCTTTGCCTATTGTGGGCTGAGTTGGGTCCCTTTGTTGTTAGTGAGCCAATCTGGGGCCACCTTGGCTTGAATTGAGTCAGACCAGGCATTTGCCAGAGATGTGGTAGCACTGAACTACAGGGCACTTTTCATGAGTTGTCCTTTGAGAAGCTTTTGTTGGTGGGTGGGGCCAGGAGTTAAGACCAGATGTCTGCCTCCAACCCACTGCTGGGGCCACAATTGGACTGGTGTGGTGATCTTTCCCTCTCCTCAGGTCAGGAGTCACTTTGGAATGGTGCTGAACCCTCTCAGGGCTGCTCGTACGCTGTCAGGCTTGTGACACCTCTTTGGATGGGCTCTGGCCAAGGGCGTATTAGAGAGGGCAAGTCTGCAGGAGAACATGGACCATGGCAGGCCTGCTGTTAGCAAGTTATATAGAGGGTATTGGGACTGTGCTGGTTTTTGCAGGTGTCTGTGTGTCTAGGCTGGGGTGTGGGGGAGGGGAATGGCACCCACCAGCTCCTTTGTTCCTGGAACAATCTCCCAATGATTCCTGCCACTCTAGCACACACTCTGAGATTAGTAAACAATCTCCCTTTCATATACCCCAGGCATTTTTCAAATAGCTGCTTCTATGCTGTACCTCCATGGGGCTGTTTGTTGTGCTGTCTCTTTAAGAGCAGGGTCTCCATTTCCTGTTGCCTTCCCAGCTCTCTCAGAGTCAAGTGCGCTGATTTTTAAAGTTCCACCTGTTAAGCCCCCCTGATTGTAAGAACTCATGAAATTACCCCCCTCTGGTTTTCAAAGCCAAATGTTAATGGGGATTTGTCTTACCTGTGTGCATTCCCCATACTTGGGGTGCCTGGTATGATAGTCTGTTCTTCTCCCCACTCCCAGCCAGTGGGTCCTTCCCCTGCTGTGGACAGTCCCACAGGTCTGTTTAGCTCCTGACTACCGTTCCACCCTTCCTACCCTCTTCATTGTGGCCTTTTCTCTACATTTATCTGTGGAGAGTCTGTTCTGACAGTCTTTGGGTCATTTTCTGTATTATTAACACTGATGTGGGTGTTATCTAGTTGTATCCTTGGGACAAGGTGAGCTTAGGATCCTCCTATTCCACCATCTACCCCAGAAATCCCTAGTTATAACCCTTGTGAAGAAAAAGCTTGGAAAAAATGTGCTTATTAGGAATTGCAAAGATTGTTTCTTCCTTTGACTTATGTTTAACATTTGGCATGTGTAAAAGTCATGATGGTAGGATGGCTCCTGATCAAATCTAGAGGGGGTGAAGGGTAGAATTTAGTAGTAAAGAGTTACCTTCCTGCAGATCCCCTGAAATTCATCCTGCTGTATAGATGGCCACCTATTTGTCCTGACTCCTCCATTTAGTAGCTCTATGACTTTACCTTCTAGTCTGTTTCCTCCTCTGTGAAATGGAGATACTTACAAAGTTATTCTAAAAATGAAATGGAGTTAGTTATGTGAAAATATTTGGTCATGTATAAAAAACATCATGCAAATTTAGGATATTCTAGTTGTTTCCTATCTCTTCTACATTGAGATATCAACATCCTTTACCTTTTCTTTGTATTTTTCTTCTAATCCTAATCTCATTTAAATCTACTTCCTTTAAAATCTTCATAGTTGGGTGGGGGCACCTGGGTGGCTCAGTCCGTTAAGCGGCCGACTTCGGCTCAGGTCATGATCTCGTGGTTCGTGAGTTCGAGCCCCACGTCGGGCTCTGTGCTGACAGCTCAGAGCCTGGAGCCTGTTTCAGATTCTGTGTCTCCCTCTCTCTGACCCTCCCCCGTTCATGCTCTGTCTCTCTCTGTCTCAAAAATAAATAAACATTAAAAAAAAATTAAAAAAAAAAATCTTCATAGTTGGGTGGATGAGGGCCCTCTGCCATTTCCAAACTTAATTTTCTCATTAAAAGAAGAAAGCATCACAGATAAAGAAAGCATATGTCATCGAATTATCAAAACATAAATTGTACTGTTTGCTTATTTATAATTGCTTTTATACACCAAGCTTTTCATTCTGTATTTAATATATTTAGTGCTTAGATATTTTTATTTATGATAATTGCAGTAGTAGATTATAAGGCCAGGTCCACTTCCCTATTATATAGTAAAAACAATTCAGATATCTAAAATTCAGAACTGAATTCTTGATATGATGACAATTCTCTATCTTGTTGAGATTCCAGAATGTCATTCCTTAAGGAAATCTTGACCTGATACAACTAACTATATCCTTTGAAAAAGATCCTTTTTATTTGCTGTTGGGAAAAAAAATCTCTACCTGAAATATCTTTGAACCCTTAGACTATGGCTGATTACAATGATAAGGGAGTTTCTTCTGCTTTCCATATATCATTCCTTCCTACCACATGGGTCAAGGAACTATTGGGAAAGGTGACAGAAATGTCACATTCCAAGTGTGCAGAAGGGAAAGAGGTAGTGCTCTGTGCCCTTACAATTGCTTAACGTATAAATGATCATTTTTTTTGGACTCCACATTTTTCACATCCCCTAATATAAAATGTGTTGCAGCAACCAAGAATGGATACTCAATTCTTTTTGTATATTGAATAAGAATGAAATGTATTTATCATATTATCATTATTCATGATAAACACTTTCAACAAAGGAGGTTTAGAGCATATTTCATCGTAATAAAGACCATATTTGAAAAACCCACAGTTAACATCATGCTTGGTGGTGAAAAACTGAGAGCTTTTCTTCTAAGATCAGGAACAAGACAAGGATGTCCACTCTTCCCATTTTTATTCAATGTAGTACTGGAAGTCCTTGCTAAAGCAATCACACAAGAAAATAATAAAAAGCATCCAAATTGGTAAGGAAAAAATAAAACTTTCACTACTTGCAGACGACATGATATTATACATAGAAAACCCAAAAGTCTCCACCAAAAACCATTAGAACTGATAAATAAAATAAATTCAGTAAAGTTGGGGACACAAAAATAATATACAGAAATGTGTTGTTTTTCTATACACTACTAAATAGCAGAAAGAGAAATTAAGAAAACCATTCCATTTACAACTGCACCCAAAATAGTAAAATACCTAGGAATAAACTTAACCAAGAAGGTGAAAGACCTGTACTCTGAAAACTATAAAACACTGATGAAAGAAATTGAAGATGACATGAACAAATGTAAAGAGATTCCATGCCAATGGACTGGAAGAACAAATATTGTTAAAGTGTCCATACTAACCAAAGTAATCAATCGATTCCCTATCAAAATACCAACAGCATTTTTCACAGAACTAGAACAAATAACACTGAAATTTGTATGAAAGATCCTGAATAACAAAAGCAATCTTTTTAAAAAAAATTTTTTTTTCAACGTTTATTTATTTTTGGGACAGCGAGAGACAGAGCATGAACGGGGGAGGGGCAGAGAGAGAGGGAGACACAGAATCGGAAACAGGCTCCAGGCTCTGAGCCATCAGGCCAGAGCCTGACGCGGGGCTCGAAGTCACGGACCGCGAGATCGTGACCTGGCTGAAGTCGGACGCTTAACCGACTGCGCCACCCAGGCGCCCCTAACAAAAGCAATCTTGAGAAAGGAGACCAAAGCTGGAGGTATCACAATGTCCGATTTCAAAATACATACTACTTACCTATAGTAATCAAAACAGTGTGGTACTGGCACAAAAACAGACACACAGGTTAATGGAACAGAATAGAGAACCCCGAAATAAACCCATGATTATAAGATCAATGAATCCTTGACAAAAGAGACAACAATGTACAATGGGGAGAGAACATTCTCCTCAATAAATGGTGCTGGGACAACTGGACAGCTGCATGCAACAGAATGAAACTGGACCACTTGCTTACACCACATACAAAAATAAACTCAAAATGGATTAAAGACCTAATGTGTGCGAGACAGAAAGCCATAAAACTCCTCGAAGAAAACATAGGCAGTAATCTGACATCAGCCTTAGCAACGTTTTTCTAGATATGTCTCCTGAGGCAAGGGAAACAAAAGCAAAAATAAACTATTGGGACTAGACCCAAATAATAAGCCTGTGCACAGTAAAGGAAACCATCAACAAAAGAAAAAGTCAGTCTGCTGAATGGGAGAAGGTATTTGCAATGATATATCCAATAAGTGATTAATATCCAAAACATATATAGAACTTCTACAACTCAACACAAAAATAATAGTAATCCAATTGAAAAATGGGCAGAGAACTTAAATAGAAATGTTTCCAAAGAAGACATACAAATGGTCAATACACACATGAAAAGATATTCAGCAGCACTAATCATCAGGGAAATACAAATCAAAACCACAATCAGATATGGCTGAAATAAGTCAGTCAGAATGGCTAAAATTAAAACACACACACACACAAGAAATAAGTGTAGAGAAAGGGGAACCATCATGTACTGTTGGTGAGAATATAAATTGGTGCAGCCATTGTGGAAAACAATATGGAGGTTCCTCAATACATTAAAAATAGAATTACCAAAAGATCTAATAATTCCACTATTGGATATTTAACCAAAGAAAACTAAAACTGTAATTCAAAAAGGGATAATGCACCCTGTGTTTATTGCAGCATTACTTACAATAGCCAAGATATGGTAGCAATCTAGATGTCCATCAATAGATGAATGGATGAAGAAGTTACACACACACACACACACACACACACACACACACACAGTGAGAGAGAGAGAGAGAGAGAGAGAGAGAGAGAGATTACTCAGCCATTAAAAAGGATGAGATCTTGCTATTTGTGACAACATGAATGGATCTAGAAGGTATAATGCTAAATGAAGTAAGTCAGACATAGAAAGGCAAATACCATGTGATTTCACTTACATGTAGAATCTAAAAATAAAACAAATGAGCAAAGAAACAAAAAACCAGACTTTCAAATACAGAGAACAAACTGGTGGTTACCAGAAGGGGGTGTAGTGGGGGATGGGTGAAATAAAGGGAATTAAGAGGTACAAACTTCCAGTTATAAAATAGTCACAGATGGGGCGCCTGGGTGACTCAGTTAAGCATCCGACTCTTGATCTCATGGTTCATGAGTTTGAGCCCCATGTCAGGCTCTGTGCTGGCAGTGTGGAGCCTGCTTGGGATCCTCTCTCTCTCCTCTCTCTCTGCCCCTCCCCTGCTCATGCTCTCTCTTTCTCTCTCTCTCAAAATAAAGAAACGTAAAAAAAAAGATCATTTTAAAATAAAGTAGTCACAGGTGAAAAATATAGCATAGGGAATATAATTAATAACACTGTAATAATGTTGTAAGGTGACAGATGGTGACTACACTTACATGGCGGGCACTGAGTAATGTATAGAATTGTTGAATCAAAATGTTATACACTTGAACTTTTGTTTCCCAGCCATGCCTGTGGTCTTACCACAGCTTGTTTGTTCTGGATTCTAATCCTCTTTTATTCCCAAATAAACCAATCTTCTGGTTGGAAAAAAAAAAAAAAAGTTATACACCTGAAACTAATATAGCATTGTATGTTAATTATACTTCAATAAAATAAAGCTAAAAAAAGGAAAAAAATTAAATGTATTTATCTTAGTCAATTTTCTTCACATTGTTTTATTAAATAACTTTATTTTCATTGATTTTTTTAAATATGGGAGGTTATTTTTTTAGTTGAATTTGAGATACAATTTACATATAATAAAATTCCCCTATTTTATTTGTATAGTTTTATGAATTTTGAAAATGCATGTGGTCATTTAACCACCACCATAATTAAGATATGGAATGTTGCCATCAGCCCAAAAAGTTCCCTTAGGCCCATTGTGGCCAATTGTCCCCCAACCTCCCAAGGCCCTGTAACCATCGATCTATTTTCTGTCCCTATAGTTTTGCCTTTTGCTAGAATGCCCTATAATTGAATCGTAAAGTGTATAATCATCTGTGTATCATTTCTTTCATTTATCATGATGCTTTTAGGATTTATCTGTGTTTCATGTACAGTAGTTCATTCCTCTTTGTTACTGGGGATTATTCCAGTATTAAGGTGTACCACAGGTTATGTATTCATCTGGGTTGTTTCCAGTATTAGGCTATTTTGAATGAAACTTCAGTGAATATTCATGCATCTTCCTTTCTCTAGACCTAAGTTTTTGTTTCTCTTGGGTAAATACCTAGGAGTAGAATTGCTGCTTGTATGATGAGTGTATGTTTAATTTTATAAGAACCTAACAAACTGCTTTCCAAAGTGGTTGAAACATTTTGTATTCTCAACAACAGACTATGAGACTTCCAATTGGTCTACATCCTTGTAAAAACTTGATATTGTCAGCTATTGGGTATACAGTTGTGTCTCATTGTGGTTTTAATTTGTGTTTCCCTGATTAGTAATGATTTTGAGCATCTTTTCATGTGTTCATTGATTTTTTTTCTCTCTCTATATGACCTATTAAGGTCTTTTATATACTAATGTTTTATTCTGTTCTATTGTCTAGTGCTTCATTCTTATAGAAGTACCACCACATTTTAACTATTATAGTTTTCTTTTTTTTAGTATAATTTTATAATGCATTTTAATACAAGCCAGTATAAATATCTCCTGTTTTAAAAGTATTCTGGCTATTTTCCTTGGTTTATTCATACATAGGAATACTAAAATAATTTTATTAAGTGTCCTCCCATCCATAATGTTAAGAAAAGTGGAGACTTTGTTAAACCTAAGAATTATTATGGAATAAATCTTTTTCATAGTCTTCACATCAAGAATATGTCTCCATTTGTCTAGGTCTTTTATATCTCGTATACAGTTTTGTTACACACACATATATATAATACATTTCTCAGAGGTATTTCTGTAAATTTCATTCTTTTGGGCTATTTCTTTTATGTCCATATATAATAGTAATACTATTCTATTCACTTTCATTTTGGTATTCATATGAACCTTTTATCATTGTCTTTTGAAAGTTAAAATCTTTTTGAGTGCTGCTCAAAGATCTTTAATTCTTTGTTTCTTACAACTTTGGAGTCTGAGCTTTCAATGGGAAGCTCTGACAGCTGGTAGGTTATACAGCAGATTCCTTATCTTGGAAGCACATATTCCATTACTTGGGATTCATTTGGCCTTGAAGCCACAAAGGATGTCCTGAGGGAACAAAACACAAGGTTGATTCCTGCTGTTGAGGGATAAGCGTGCCAGGGAGAGTGCGGATGATAAACATTGCTCTATCGTTGAAATGACAAAATCGGGAAGCTGAACTGAGCTTAAACTCAGATCTTCTGATCTCAGTCCAGTGCTGTCTCTCCCCTCTGTGCTATGGATATGAATGATGACAGGTATTCAGACTCAATAATTTTGTAGAGTATACATATAACCTTTTATCTGTATACAGATTATAAAAAGCACATTTTGCTATAAAGCTTTATATCTTTAAGAATTAGCTACCTATTCTGCTTTGAACTTTTCTGTCAGTTCTGTTAGTATGGAATAGCATGCCTCTCAGGTTGTTGCATGAAACAAGAAAACCATTTTATTTAATTTTGTTGGAGAGGGAGAGAGAATGTGAGTGGGGGAGACGGTTAGAGGGAAAGGGAGAGAGAGAATCTTAAGCAGGCTCCACACTCAGCACGGAGTCTGATGCAGGGCTCAATGTCACGACCGTGAGATCATGACCTGAGCTGAAATCAAGAGTTGGACGCTCAACCAACTGAGCCATCCAGGCGCCCTGAGAAAACCATTTTAATACATGAGGTAGTTCGTATAGTTTAAGGACTTTTTTTTCCCTTTTTTGCCAGAAGTGAATTCAATTACCCTGGCCTTCTTGTATAAGACATTTTCTAGGCTATTTTTTTTTTGAACGTTTTATTTATTTTTGAGACAGAGAGAGACAGAGCATGAACGGGGGAGGGGCAGCGAGAGAGGGAGACACAGAATCGGAAGCAGGCACCAGGCTCTGAGCCATCAGCCCAGAGCCCGACGCGGGGCTTGAACTCACGGACCGCAAGATCGTGACCTGAGCCGAAGTCGGACGTTTAACCGACTGAGCCATCCAGGCGCCCCAAGGCTATTTTTATTTAGTGTGTTCATATTACTATGCTTTCTCATTGTTTTTAAGTAAAATGGTCTTTTAAAATGAGGTAAAAAAGTGAACCTTTCATTGTCCCTTAAATGCTTACTGTTATAAACCTCTATAAATCCAAAAAGGATAACATCATGTGTTATTCTTTGAGTTTTTAGGTCCTTAAAAGATTGATACCTCTATAGAAAGTACTGTGTGGTTACATTTACCTTCTAGCCATAGAAGATTATGTTTTAGCAGACAATTGAAAATTTCTAATTGGGAATGTATCTTGGCTTTTAGCATATAATTTATTTTTGAATGTTTTAAGTGATCATAAAAGCAATAACAAATAATTATCTGTTCCTTTAAAAAAGATTTATACCATACCTCATATTGCCTCCAACTCTTGCGTGTGTGTGGAACCTGTAAATATGAGAGTTGCTTCCTTGGTTAGGTTACCTGATATGGCAAGTGGTGATGGGGGAGTCTCGTGATTATGCTATAATTATGTAAGACTCCATCATACTGGAGTGGAGAGGCACATGGGAAGTCAGAGATGTGCCCCCCCCCGGCCTGGAAGAAAGCAGACATCGTGCTGTGAACTGCTTTTGGACAGGGAACTGGTTCCTCTATGAGTTGGCAACAGCATCCTGCTGACAGCCAGCAAAAAAATGAGAACTTCAGCCCCACAGCTGCAAATGGCTGATTCTGCAAACACCTTATATGAGCTTGGAAGGGGATGCTGAGCTTCATATGAAACCATAGCCCAGCCAACACCTTGATTGCAGCCTTTTGAAACCCTGACTAGAGTAAGCTGTGCCTGGATTCTTGACTCGTGGAAACGAGATAAGTGGGTTTGGTTTTAACTGTGTAAGTTTGTAGAAATTTATTACACATCACAGAATACTAAAACCATAACCTTAAGATGATTCGACTGAAGTTACATGTTTTTCTTTTATAGAATGGGGATGATAGCTCTTTATAGGGAAGTTATGGGATTCAATGAAATGTTGATAAAGTATCTGGGAATCAGTACGTTGTCAGAATGTTGGTGAGCCAGGCTTCCTGTGTGTGGCCGGGATGAAGGTCGCTTGAGAGGGCGTTTGCATCTCTTCGAGAGCTGTAGTCTCTGCCGTTGCTGCTACCCCAGGCTGGCTCAGGAAATGGTGGTAAAGCCACAGGCAACTGAATTTCAATTTGTGTTTGGTTGAACAAGTGTTACTGGAATCTACCTAAAGTGGGAGAGAATTATAAAATTCGATTTGGTGCAATCGTGGAACAATGTCTTTTTGCTCTAGGGGTCGGGTAGGGTGCATCTGTTTCACAAGGCTCAGCTCTGAACTCTGGGTGGAGTTCAGTCTGCACATTTCCTTATTCTCCTTGGACCAGCAACTACCCGAGGCATTTCCTTTTTTTCAAAGGGCCTCTTCTTGGCTCCAGCGGCCAAGCCAGACTGTTGGAATATCCCATTTACTTACATACTATTGGCTCAAGCAAGTTTCATGGCCACACTCAACGTCAGTTGGTAGGCGAGCACACTTTGGCTGCTCTAGTGCACTGTAGGGTCACAGGGCCGCGGGAGGCAGTGGCAACTGAGAACAATAACCACAGCCAGCCTCAAGTGGCAGTTCTTTTGGTTCTTCAGTTTGCTAATTTCATTATCCCCTTAGTGATTAGTTTCGCTCTCTTATTTGACTATGAATTCCCATAAGGGGCGCCTGGGTGGCTCAGTGGGTTGAGCGGCTGACTTTGGCTCAGGTCATGATCTCACAGCTTGTGGGTTTGAGCTCTGGGTCCGGCTCTGTGCGAACAACTCAGAACCTGGAGCCTGCTTTGGATTCTGTGTCTCCCTCTCTCTCTCTGCCCCTCCCCCTCTCACGCGCTGTCTCAAAAATAAATAAACATTTTAAAAAGTAAAAAAAAAAAAAAAAAATCATGTTAAATCCCAAAGAGGGATATGTATAAAAGAATGTAAGCAATTGAATTTGGTGACCTGATACACAAGTACTATCCTTGAGGTGTTCTGTGATTTGCAGAACCAATTTCAGACGACTGTCTTACTTTCCCTGTCCAAAGGAGAATATTTCAGCTTTGCGCAGTGGCAGAATTGTAGCCAATGAGGTTTATCCGAGGCATGATTATTGCTAATTGAAACCAAAGGAGAATATTTCTAATGCATCTCTTGAGAATTCTAAGAACATGCAGAGAATAGCCTATTGGTCAAAGAGTAGGATATGGAGATATTCCTGGATTTTCTATACTCACTAATAAGGTGCTTATGACGCTGAACTTTGGCCTTTGTACCTATACCTATCGTTAAGAAGATGCCCCCTACCTCTCAGCCGGGTAGCATTATCAGTGTTGTTGACCAGGAAGACATGTAATCAAAATATTGTAACAATAGCCTGCCTTTTTTTGTTTTGTTTTGTTTTCTCCTCCGTTGTAGGACATAACGATTATATTTGCCCAGCGACAAATCAGTGCACGATAGATAAGAACAGGCGCAAAAGCTGCCAGGCCTGCCGACTTCGGAAGTGCTATGAGGTCGGGATGGTGAAGTGTGGTGAGTGTTCGCTTCCTGTTTCATTTCATCGTATGGGGGGCGTGCCGATGGCTCTTTCAAACAGGACAGGTGGGGGAACTGGGGACGTGTAGCCTGGATGGGAGGAGAGTTAGGACTTGGTAATTATCATCAAGTATTTGTACGCTGCCACATTGGAGGGGGCATTGATGTATTCCCTGTAGCTGCAGAGGACAGAGCTGAGGTGAACAGGAACGAGTCACAGGAGGCACATTTTGGACCAATATAGGGAAGAACTTTCTACAGCTCAGGTGGTCTGACAACACAGTAGACTGCTGCTGGATTTAGGGAGCTCTAGAAACCAAAGTGCTCAAATGGGCTGGATGACCATCTGCCCGAGGCCTTGCAAAGTCTAAGGATGAAGTTCAGATAAATGTCCACAGTCAAAGCTGTGACAGAAAAGTAGAATATCTTGTGGGTTACTTGGAGAGCTATGGGAAAGATTCATGCCTAGCCCTGTATTAGCTTTCTAGAAAAGGTACATATAGGTGTCAGAAACATGATAGAACCATGGAAAGCACACAGAACCTAGATTCTGTTGTATGATATCTATGTATGCATATATGCGTATAAACATACGTATGTGTGTGTATGCACACATACATGTATTCGTACATGAAGAAGAAAGAAAAATGGGCACATTAGTGTAACATCTGACAGTAATGCGTACCTCCTGCTCTCTCCACCTGGCTAACTTTTGATTCCCTGTCTGTACACACTTGCATGTATATGTACTCACAGCAGCTCTGCCCGAGTTTTCCTGTTATTCTCTAGTCAGTATTTTGCCTGTGGTTAGTTGTAATTTCTCTATTTAAAAAATTTAAAACAAAAGTCTCTTTTCACCCTGACAGTCTCTTAGGAGCTCTGCCTTTTGAATATTCTCTCTTTTTTTGTATTTGCTATGATATAGAACCTTTAATTTCAATATTTATCATTTCTCATCTTTTACATAGACTTTTACATATATATAAATGTGTATATATACATATATATGTATAAATATGTATATATACACATTTATATATACATGTATAAATATATATGTGTGTGTGTGTGTATATAAATTTATTGTTTAATTCACTTCCAATTTAGTTAGCATATAGTGTGCAATAATGATTTCAGGAGTAGATTCCTTAATGCCCCTTACCCACTTAGCCCATCCCCCCCTACCACAACCCCTCCAGTAACCCTCTGTTCTCTATGTTTAAGAGTCTCTTATGTTTTGTCCCCCTCCCTGTTTTTATATTCTTTTTGCTTCCCTTCGCTTATGTTCATCTGCTTAGTATCTTAAATTCCTCATATGAGTGAAGTCATATGATATTTGTCCTTCTCTGACTAATTTCACAGCATAATACCCTTCAGTTCCATCCACATAGTTGCAAATGGCAAGATTTCATTCTTTTTGATTGCCAAGTAATACTCCATTATGTGTGTACACACACACACACACACACACACACATATATATATATATATATATATACATACCACATCTTCTTTATCTGTTCATCTGTCGATGGACATTTGGGCTCTTTCCATACTTTGGCTATTGCCAACAGTACTACAAACATGGGGGTGCATGTGTGCCTTCGAAACAGCACACCTGTATCCCTTGGATAAATGCCTAGTAGTGCAATTGCTGGGCTATAGGGTAGTGCTATTTTTAATTTTTTGAGGAACCTCCATACTGTTTTCCAGAGTGGCTGTACCAGTTTGCATTCCCACCAGCAGTGCAAAAGAGAGCTTCTTTCTCTGCATCCTTGCCAACATCTGTTGTTGCTTGAGTTGTTAATGTTAGCTATTCTGACAGGTATGAGGTGGTATCTCATTGTGGTTTTGATTTCTATTTCCCTGATGATGAGTGGTGTTGAGCATTTTATGTGTCTGTTCGCCATCTGGATGTCTTCTTTGGAGAAGTGTCTATTCATGTCTTTTGCCCATTTCTTCACTGGATTATTTGTTTTTTGGGTGTTGAGTTTGATAAGTTCTTTATAGATTTTGGATACTAACCCTTTATCTGATATGTCCTTTGCAAATATCTTCTTCCATTCCATTGTTGCCTTTTAGTTTTGCTGATTGTTTCCTTTGCTGTGCAGAAGCTTTTTATTTTGATGAGGTCCCAATAGTTCATTTTTGCTTTTGTTTCCCTTGCCTCTGGAGATATGTTGAGTAAGAAGTTGCTGCAGCTGAGGTCAAAGAGGTTTTTGCCTGCTTTCTCCCCTAGGATTTTGATGGCTTCCTGTCTTACATTGAGGTCTTTCATCCATTTTGAATTTATTTTTGGGTATGGTATAAGAGAGTGGTCCAGGTTCATTCTTCTGCATGTCGCTGTCCAGTTTTCCCAGCACCATTTGCTGAAGAAACTGTCTTTATTCCATTGGATATTCTTTCCTGCTTTGTCAAAGATTAGTTGGTCGTACATTTGTGGATCCATTTCTGGGTTCTCTGTTCTGTTCCATTGATCTGAGTGTCTGTTTTTGTGCCAGTACCACACTGTCTTGATGATTACAGCTTTGTAATACATCCTGAAGTCTGGGAGTGTGATGCCTCCAGCTTCAGTTTTCTTTTTCAAGATTGCTTTGGCTATTTGGGGTCTCTTCTGGCTCCATACAAATTGAACGATTGTTTGTTTTAGCTCTGTGAGGAATGCTGATATTATTTTGATAGGGATTGCTTTTTCTTTTTCTTTATGTAACAGATAAGGCACCTCATCTGGCTATATTATAGTATAGCAGAAGTCCTCTTATTTGATCACACTTCTCTGGCTTTATAATCACTGATGTTTCCTGTTTTCTTTGTAAAACACCCTGCCAATGCCCATGAGCTCCCCGTGTGTATTGGTTACTCTTTAATTTTTTTTTTTTCAACGTTTATTTATTTTTGGGACAGAGAGACAGAGCATGAACGGGGGAGGGGCAGAGAGAGAGGGAGACACAGAATCGGAAACAGGCTCCAGGCTCTGAGCCATCAGCCCAGAGCCCGACGCGGGGCTCGAACTCACGGACCGCAAGATCGTGACCTGGCTGAAGTCGGACACTTAACCGACTGCGCCACCCAGGCGCCCCTAGTTACTCTTTAAAACATTCAAGCATTTCTGTTCCCACCACTTTAGTTATAGCCTTATCAGTAATCAGTAGACTTTTTCCAAAACCTATTTCTACTCATTGTAACTGTCAAATTATGTAATTTAATTAGAATTTATACAAACATGAAATATGAGTAGGAAAAGATATCATTTCTGTGAAAGCTTTGAGTACAACTGTAAAGGAGGGACACCAGGCTGGCTCAGATGGTAGAGCACGTGACTCTTGATCTCAGGGTCGTAAGTTCAAGCCCCACATTGGGTGTAGCACTTACAGTAAAACAACAACAACAACAACAACAACTGTAAAAGACTAGTAGCTATTGAGTTAGGTATGAATGAGATTGTGGCGGGGGGGAATCATAAACCTAGAAAAATTCTGAATTTGGATTGCTTTATGAGTGCCTAAGTTCTTGCTCCGTTGTAAAGAAGTGGAAATTGAAAATTCAGAGGCTGTGCATCGTGGATATGGTTTATGTAGGAAAGTTACTTGTGATTTAATTGGCAGATGTGCTTAAGGAGAAAGATTTGGTCCTCTGACAAAAGATTACAAATTAAGTGTTTCATATTTTAAGTTAACATTTTAAGGTGTGTATTTTTTTAAAAGCTATTTACAATTTAGTCAGGATAAGAACACTTTTATTCTACTACGATCTGTTGGACAGGTGTAGCCCTGGTGGTTTGGGACCAGGGCAGGAGCACATGATAATCCACCTGCAGGGGGCGGTGTATGCGGTGGGAGAACAAGAGGACAGGACTCCCGAAGGTTGAATTTCCTTTTTTGTCTTATTTCTTGCTATCTGTGACTATGCTCAAACCTAACGTTTCTGGCCCTTGGTTTTCTTATCTCTGAAAAGAAGATATCTGCTTCACTGAGTTTTGTGAGGAATACATATGAAAAAAAATATAAAGACCTAGCACAGTGTTTGGCACTAAATTTTAGTTTTCCTTCCTTTCCCCTCCCTCTTTGAAAAGCTCATATAAGTTATGAGGAGTTTTGATACAATACGGTCTTGCAAGGCAGAGTACAGAGGTGTACTTTAAAACATTTTTCTGGGGCGCTTGGGTGGCTCAGTTGGTTAAGCGTTCAACTTGGGCTCAGGTCATGATCTCAGTTTGTGAGTTCAAGCCCCGTGTCAGGCTCTGCACTATGAAGCCCGCTTGGAATTCTCTCTCTCTGTCTCTCTCTCTCCCCCTCTCTCTCTGTTCCTCCTCAACTTGCGCTTTCTCTCTCTCACAAAATAAATAAACTTAAAAAAAATCTTTCATGATACCAACTCAAAAGAGATCTGCAACCCCATGTCACAGCAGCATTACTTATTTGTTTATTTATTTATAAAATTTATATCCAAGTTAGCATATAGCAGCATTATTTATAATAGCCAAAGAATGGAAATAACCTAAGTGTCCATTGCCAGATGAATGGATAAAGAAGTTGGTGTGTGTGCGTGTGTGTGTGTGTGTGTGTGTGTGTGTATAAAAATGGAATAGCATCCAGCCATTAAAAAAAAGCCCACAAAGAAATCCTGCCATTTGTGACAACTTGGATGAATCTTGAGGGCACATGCTAAGCGAAGTAAGTTAGAGAAAGACAAATACTGTTTGATCTCACTTACACTGGAATCTAAAACAAAAACAAAAACAAAAACAAAACCCAAACTCATAGGAAAAGAGATCGGATTTGTGGTTACCAGAGGCAGGGTGTTGGGGGAGAGGGAATTAGAGAAAAGTGACCAAGGGTACAAACTTCCATTTACAAGATAAGTTTTCTGACATAATGTACAGCATGCTGTCATTAACACTGCTGTATGATAGATATGAAAGTTACTAAGAGAGTAAGTCCTAAGAGTTCCGAAAGAAAAAAGAAATCTTTTTCCTTTTTTCCTTTTTTTTCTTTTAACTTTCCCTCTTTATTGCATCTATATGAAATGATGGATGCTGACTAAACTCACTGGGGTGGTCATTTCACAATATACATAAGCCAAACCATTATGCTGCATACCTTAAACTTACACAGTGTTGTATGTCAATTATATTGCAATAAAATTGGAAAGAAAAATCTTTCGTGGAAAGGAAAACCAGAGAAAAGGTCATTAAATTTGGCCAAAAAGAAATTGGGCAGGGCTCTCTAAGAGAAAACATTTTATCATCTTTGGAGATTGCATGATGAGATGGGTTGATGTGCAAACATCTGGATATATCGCCCTTTACTGACCACAGAGAAGGACCATTAGGAGTGAACTTTCTTAACTATGCTTCCCTCCTTTTCCGGCACTCTTCTTATCTGTCCTCTCAATAAACCCTCCACCCATATTCTTCCTTCCTTCCAGTCTTGGAGGAGTAGGGACTCCACCTGCACCATTTCCCTTTTATTCAGAAATTTTGTCTTTTCTGTTACCACCGTTTTCTTCACCAGTCTTGGGTTTTCTATTGAGGTTTTAATATGGTTGTTTAAATGGTGGGAAGATGCTCACCCAGACTTACTTCAGGGATGAGGCTTTGTTGTAAGGATACGCTGAAATGTAAATAGCTCAGAAAACAATCCAAAAGGCCATGCATTTGATCTCTAGAGATTCCTGTGTTGGGAGAATAAATCTGTATCTTTAGGTGCCATCTCTCTATTCATCTGCTGTGTATACACATGACAGGGATTGGATAGGGATGTGGGACAAAGTAGTAAAACTGCCAGCTCTCGATTCAGACAACTGCTTTCACTATTTTCTAGTTTTCTACCCTGGGCAAGTTATTTGAGCCTTCTTGTGCCTGGCTCCTCCCCTGTATCTTGGAGATGCTAATAGCCCCTGCCCTCTAGGGCAGTTTTCAGAATGAAATAATCTATATACATGGTACAACATCTGACACACAGAAGCTTCCAGTAGCTGTGAGCTGTCATTTTGATCATTTACCATTATTATCATTGTTGTCATTGTCATCACCATTGTCATCAACATCTTTTCACTGGGGCTATTTACCACTTTCTATTTTTTTTTACGTTTATTTATTTTGAGAAAGAGCACGCATGCATAAGTGGGGGAGGGGCAGAGAGAGAGGGAATAGAGAGAAAATCCCAAGCAAGCTTCCCACTGTCAGCACAGAGCCTGATGCAGGGCTCGATCTCATGAACCATGAGATCATGACCTGAGCTGAAATCAAGAGTCGGGCGCTTAGCTGACTGAGCCACACAGGCGCCCCATTACCACTTTCTAATATGGAGCACTCCTGTTTGGTAGAGTTCTTTATCACGCTTCCTCAGAGGCACACTGAGTGACTGCCTAGATTCCAGTGTAAAAGCCGTGACACTAGAAATATCCTTGGTAGAAAACAGTGAGTTCCTGGTTGAAGACTTTATTTTATTGATCTGGAATCCCCAGGACTCTGTACAGAGCTCAGTATATAGGGCTTTGTCAGTGAAAGTTGATCAAATAAATTTGAGTGTGTGATTCAAAACCTTTCACTTTGTATGTTAACCTGTTTCCTCATATACTCTACAAAAAGGAGATGTGTGATCAGACAGGTAGGTGCTTTCTTAAACCAAACATGTTGTTCCTTTTTACCCTAGGGGTATAATTGATCTTAAATAATACCTATTGCTTTATGTCTGAGTACTAACACAATGAGTTATATTTTAGGCTTTTAATTCTTTTAGTAAACAGTTTGATTTGGTTATCTCTAGATAGATAGAGGCCTTCCTTCTAGTTTGATTAGCCAAGGATAAGAAGAAATTCGGATAACTTTTCTTGGGAGCAAGTAATTTAAATGTACTCATGCCTCTTAACTAATATTTCTTTTTAAAATATGGAGAACTGAATTTAGTAAACAAACATAATGGTAGGAATATAGAAACTAGGCATTTTTCAGATATTTTAGTTTTTTTGTGTGTGTGGGAAAGTTGTACCCATGCTCATGACATCCTGACTTATAATATGTCTTTCTTAATTTTCGCTTTGTATTTTTGTCTTTAACCAATGGATTTCAAAAATTTTTTTAATGTTTATTTATTTCCGAGAGAGAGAAAGAGAGACAGAGCATGAGCAGGGGAAGGGCAGAGAAAGGGAGACACAGAATCCAAAGCAGGCTCCAGGCTCCAGGCTCCAGGCTCCAACCTGTCAGCACAGAGCCCGATGCGGGGCTTGAACCTACAAACTGCGAGGTCATGACCTGAGTTGAAGTCGGACGTTTAACCCACTGAGCCACCCAAGTGCTCCTAACCAATGCATTTTTAGAAATTCTTTTGTGCTAAACTTTATAGGGGCCTGGATTGTATTTTTGTTATTTCTTGTGATCAGAGAATATGATCTATATGACACCAATTTTAGTTAAAATTTTATTCATGAACTAGTATGTGATAATTTTTATTCAAGTGAATTGTACAATCCAAATGTTCTGTATTCTGCCTTTTCCCTCATTGTTTGCGCTGTCAGTTGCTGAGAAAGATACATCAAAATACCCAAATAGGGGTGCTTGGCTGGCTCAGTTGGTGGAGCATGAGACTCTTGGGGTTGTAGGTTTGAGCCCCACGTTGGGTGTAAGGACTACCTAAAAAACCTTAAAAAATAAAATAAAATATCCATTATAATAATGTATTTGTCAATTTCTCTTTTTCTTGCAGTCGCTTTTTCGCGTTACATTTATAGGTTGTGTTTTATCGTTTTGATGAGATAAGAATTATCTAAGTTTAGGGGCGCCTGGGTGGCGCAGTCGGTTAAGCGTCCGACTTCAGCCAGGTCACGATCTCGCGCTCCATGAGTTCGAGCCCCGTGTCAGGCTCTGGGCTGATGGCTCAGAGCCTGGAGCCTGCTTCCGATTCTGTGTCTCCCTCTCTCTCTGCCCCTCCCCCATTCATGCTCTGTCTCTCTCTGTCCCAAAAATAAATAAACGTTGAAAAAAAAAAATTAAAAAAAAAAAAAAGAATTATCTAAGTTTAGAATTATTTCTTCCTTTTATAATCTACTGATGAGGCTTTAATAATGATTTGTGCCTTACAGTTTATATTGTCTGATATTGATAGAGTAACTGATTTATTTCATTAATTTTTGCCTGTTATCTTTTTTTATCCCTTTGTTTTCAGTTTTCTGTGTGTTAGATATATCTCTTACAACCAGTCTATGTCTAGATAAAAAAAATATAATCTCAGAGTTGCTCTCCATTGATGAATTTAGTCTATTTATGTTTATTGTGATCATGATATTTGAATTCATTTCTATCATTTTATGCTTTAAAAAAATTCATCATATATTTTCTTTCTTTCCTTTTTGGAATTGACACCATTTTACTGTTTTATTTTTCCTCTTCTAGTTTGGAAGTCATACATTCTGTTTCAATTCTTTTAGTGACAGTTCTATTTTTAGCATGCATTCATGAGAATTCAAGCCACTCTCTCTAATTGATGTTTCTCTTCCCAAATAAACAATCTTAGAAAGGTCTAGCCAAAATTATTCCTCTCTCATCTTATTTGTTATTATCCAGTATTTGGTGCTACCTTATTTCTGTACCTCCAAAAATTAATTGTTATTATTTTATACATTCTATGTTTATTAGGTTTCCTCTCATGTTTAACAATTTAGTTTCTTACCATTGCACCTTGAATTTCATTGCTTTTCTTGGGTTCATGTTTCTCCATCCCAAAGAAACAGTAATTATTTCAAAGGGGCTATGAGTGATATATCTTTTTAACCTTTGACTAACTGAAATGGCTTTAATTTTTTTTTTAATTTTTTTTAACGTTTATTCATTTTTGAGACAGAGAGAGACAGAGCATGAACGGGGGAGGGTCAGTGAGAGGGAGACACAGAATCTGAAACAGGCTCCAGGCTCTGAGCTGTCAGCACAGAGCCCAATGCGGGTATCGAACTCACGGACCACGAGATCATGACCTGAGCCGAAGTCGGCCGCTCAACCGACTGAGCCACCCAGGCGCCCCTGAAATGGCTTTAATTTATCCTCACTCTTGAATGATAGTTTATCTGAGAATATAATTCTAAATTGAAGATTTCTCCCTTCCCCCACCATCTTAAACACATTATCCCATTGTGTTTCTGACCCATAAACCTACAGTAACTGAAATATATTGAGACCAGCAGAGGAGTAAAAACATATATATACATATGTGAAACATATATGAAATAGAGGAGACAATCCAGAAAAAGAGACTTTTATACATATTTCTTAATATGACAAGGCATTTTATAAAAATCTGTGGGAAAAATTTATCCAATAAATGCTACTGGGAAAATTATACATCTGTTTGAAGAACATAATATGACATGATACAAACATACATAAACTTCCAAATAGATTTGAACCACAAAAGTGCTTAAAGAAGATATAAGAAAATATTGGTATAATCTTGATGTGAAACAAAAGACCGATTTGGCTGTGTACTAAAGCTTCTTATGACGAGAGATACCATGAGTAAAGTGAAAAGCTGTATAACAAGGCAAATATGGTATATAAGAAAAGTTGTCTATAGTTACTAAATAAACTTCATAGGTTACTGGGGGTGGGGGGAAGAACAAAAGAAATAAATAGGCAATATACAAGTAAAAGAAATATAAAATATGGCAAATGTATTAGTCAACCTTGCTAGCAATTTAAAAAAATACAAAGTGAAATGAGATTGGTTAGTCATTTGTCAGATTAGCAAAGATTAGAAATTATTTGTAATGTCCAATGGTGTTATGAGGAGATAGAAAGCCCCTTAAAGAATCATTTGGATTATAAATTTTAAAATAGTTTTGGAGGGGGCATCTGAATGGTTCAGTTGGTTAAGTGTCCGACTATGACTCAGGTCATGATCTCGCAGTTTGTGGGTTCGAGCCCTGCGTCAGGCTCTGTACTGACAGCTCAGAGCCTGGAGCCTGCTTTAGATTCTGGGTCTTCCTCTCTCTCTGCCCCTCCCCCACTCACACTCTGTTTCTCTCTCTCAAAAATAAATAAACGTTAAAAAAAAATTTTTTTTTAACATCTATTTATTTTTGAGAGACAGAGAGAGACAAAGCAGGAGAAGAGGAGGGGCAGAGAGAGAGGGAGACACAGAATCCGAAACAGGCTCTAGGCTCTGAGCTGTCAGCACAGAGCCTGATGTGGGGCTTGAACTCATGAAGCATGAGATCATGACCTGAGCCGAAGTCAGACGCTTAACTGACTGAGCTACCCAGGTGCCCCCCAAATAAATAAACATTTAAAAAATAAAACAATAAAATAGTTTTGGAGGGGGCCCCTGGCTGACTCAGTCTGTAGAGCATGTGACTCTTGATCTCAGGGTTGTGAGTTTAAGCCCCATGTAGAGATTATTTAAAAATAAAAGAATAGTTTTAGAGGGTAATCTATCAATAATCTTAAATGTGTATATGCCTTGGTTCAGCAACTTGACTTTGAATTTATTTTAAGGGACTAATTGGATACAGGTACTCATTTTCATTGTAATATGAATACTAGCAAAGAAATTAGAACCAACCTAGATTTCCATCAAGGGACACTTTAGATAAATAATGCTATATTCATAAAACAGAATGCAATATAGGTTTTTAAATTGTAAAATGATGCCTTTCTAATAAAAAGAAAAAGGTTTAAATAGTATATGCACACTGTGATCTAAATTTTGTATATGAAATATGCAAAAGTAAATAGCATTAAAAGAAAACTGAAAGAATTTATGCCAAAATTTGTGCTTTTCTATATTTTTCAGGATTTAAAAAAATTTATTACTTGAAATATATTTGTGTAAATATATAAAAATGCATGTGTATATGTGTAAGCACACACAAGTACATGTGACTATTTTCAGAATGTATTATAAAAGTGTATTATTTGATAACTGTTTGGAAACATCAGTGTTCATTCAGTTCCTAAGTTTTGCCTATCTTTTGTCTGAAGAAAACTCCTAATTCTGTGGTTTGAAAACTGAGGTTATGTCAGTACCCTTTTTTTTTTTTTAAGTTTTATTTATTTTGAGAGAGAGACAGAGATGAGCGAGCACACGAATGAGCGAGGGAGGGGCAGAGAGAGACCACAGAGAGAGAGAGAGAGAGAGAGAGAGGGAGAGAGAGAGTCAGTTCCAAGCAGGCTTGGTGCTGTCAGTGTGGAGCCCAATGCAGGGCTCGATCCCACGAAACAGGAAATTATGACCAGAGCTAAAATCAAGTCAGACGCCGAACCCACTGAACCGTCTAGGCGCCCCGTCAACACTCTTTAAAAGAGAAATCGTTTTCGTCTCCATAGGTAATCTTGAAATAGGAGACCTTACGTTCATTTGGGCTACTGTCCCTGAAACGTCCCGTTTTGCTCTTGCTAATATAGTCACAAATGTACCCATCTCTGGTACACGCCCCACAGGTTCCAGGAAGTAAGTCAGGCTTCTGTTCTAAGACACGCTGTGGGGACAGGCTCGGGTCTTAACCACGGCGTCACGGCCTCACTCTTGCCCCGGCGACTCGGGCGCCTCGAACGCCGGGTTGGCGAAGCCACGGGAAAGCACTGTGTGATCGTCTCTCCGGTTTAGGCTCCCGGAGGGAAAGGTGTGGCTACCGTGTCGTGCGAAGGCAGAAGAGCTCCGAGGAGCAGCTGCGCTGCGCCAGCAAAGCCAAGAAAGCCGGGGGCCATGTGACCCGCGTGAAGGAGCTGCTGCTGAGCGCCTTGAGCCCCGAGCAGCTGGTGCTCACGCTCCTGGAGGCGGAGCCGCCAAACGTGCTGGTGAGCCGCCCCAGCACCCCCTTCACCGAGGCCTCCATGATGATGTCCCTGACCAAGCTGGCCGACAAGGAGCTGGTGCACATGATCGGTTGGGCCAAGAAAATCCCAGGTAGGGCTTTCTGGATCTCAGCTCAGTGCAGAGGACTTCAGAAAATATATAACTAAAAACGATCTGTTCCAGCTTTCTGTTCTTCCCTGGCATCTGTCTGGGGGGTGGGGGGAGCTGTGCGCCCAGGTAACTGTCCTTTATAATCTTCGATGACGTGTGTTAAGTCTGTAGAAGGAGTCCAAGGCCGGACGTTGTGAGCTGCACACGCAGAGTTCAGAGTTTCCTTCCTTAGGTCAGCGTGTAGCCGCAGCTTTAAAACGTTGGTTGTTTTCTCTGTGTCGTGGGTGTTTTCGTAGCTTGTGAAAACTTGCTCTTTTGTTTTCACAGACGCTGGGAGCCGAGGAGGAGGGTGGGTGTTTCTCACGGCCTCTTGCTTTCCCCAGGCTTTGTGGAGCTCAGCCTGTATGACCAAGTGCGCCTCCTGGAGAGCTGCTGGATGGAGGTGCTGATGGTGGGGCTCATGTGGCGCTCCATTGACCACCCCGGCAAGCTCATCTTTGCTCCAGACCTCATTCTGGACAGGTGAGAGAAAAATGTATCCCGTTTCTTCTCCCGACTTGTCTGAGTCCCGGGCGCTGCCTCACACCTCACACCTGGAAGGTCAGTCAAGAGGATGATAATGTCATGAGCTCCCTCACCAGGTCAAGAGCCCAAGAAGGGGAGCATGGGTACTAGGATTCAGTGTCCTGTGACTTATCCTTACCCGCAGTGGGGTGGCATTTACAGGTCAGACTATAAGAGCCCGTATCTTGCAGAATATGTGGCTAGTAAGTGTGCAGGTCAACTTAGATTTTTCAGCATTAAAAATTCCATTTTCAGTTTATAATTTTAAGTTGCCCTGCTGTTCTTTCCACTTGTGGGGACCATGCCTATCTCTTCCTGGACAGGTGATAAAATTCTTACAGATCTGCAGTTTATTTTAATGTGCTTTGACTGTAACTGTATGCTCTATAGCATTTTTGACAGTAGCAGTGGAAGGAATGGTTATTAAAGCCAAACGAAAAGTAATGGAAATTGGGGAATGATAGCGCCAATGCCGTCACTCGATTGCGCCTTGTTTTCTTTTAAAGATGGCGCAGAAAAGGAACCAATTTTTAATTGACTCAGGTGAACTGTTCATGGAGGAAAAATCAGAATATACAACACTAAAAATGTTAGTAGGAAAAGTGGGACGCTTTCTTGGAATACATTTGAGCACAGGTTGAAAATCTCTCCATGGAAATGGATTTCCACGTTCCTTATTTTGAGAAAGTTCTAATGTAGAATATTCAGTCACATTTGACTCAGTGCACAGTGTGGAAGGAGCCATTATATGAATGGAAAATGTCTGCCCCCAACTCTTGGAACTGCCTGTTTAGATCATCAGGAGACCCCCATGCACATGTTACACAGATGAAAAGTGATACCCCTAAGTTGTTAGCACCCACTCTCCCTCTTGTTCTGCATGACACCGTTGACAAAGCACTGTTTTAGTGGAGAACAGAACCTTTGGAAAGAGCAGGAGCAAGCCCTGGTGTTAAACCATAGAAGAAGGTAGGTTCTGGAAACCATAGAAGAAGGTAGGTTCTGGAAACCATAGAAGAAGGTAGGTGTTGGAAGCCGAGACCTTTCAGTAACAAAACAGTCAACTTATTGGCTTGTGTATATCAGTCCCCATCTTAAGCATTTGATGTGTTAACTCATTTTATCTTCACGGCCCTTTATGGGTAAGTGCCGTTATTATCCTTATGCTTCAGTTATGGAAATGGGGGGGTCAGGTAATTTGCCTGCGGTGACCAGGTGACAGGGTAGTAAGTGGTAGAGCTGGATGTAGGGGCTGGCTGTCAAGTCCATGCTCTTAACTCTGACAGTAGTTACCTGTACAATGGGTCATGCCCCTCAGAGGGACAGAGAACTGAAAAGGGAAAGAGGAGGAGGCTGAGAGGCAAAGTGACTTTCTACTTGATTCTTTTATCTTGGGACAACTCCATTCTACTCTCTGCCCACTTCAGAAACCTCCTCCTCTTCCTGTCACGGAGGACACCATCTGGCAAGGCAGGCTGGAAAGCCAAGCCCCCTGCTGAGCCGTCACTATCGTTCATTTACTCATTATGTTCCTCTTGGCGTTCAGATGAAGCCACACACACACACGCACACACACACACTTCTAGAAGTTAGCGCTAGGAAGAAGTTTCACGCCTTGAATCAATACATTTGCAGACACCGGGATTGGGTTGTGGTTGCCTTTTGTCCTGATTTCTACATTGATGCCGCATTTAATGTTTATGTGCAGTGACTGTTTCGTTCCTGGTTTTTAGTGTAACCACCTCTCCTCTTTGTGTGAGTTCTTTGATTCCTGTGGATGGAATTTACTGTAAACTGACACGAATCCTGGACAAATTTTAGGCCTACCTTTCGGTTAAGTAATAGAAGGAAAACAAGAAGTAATTTTTGTTACAAATGATTTTTAATAGACTCACATTACTTTTTATAAATATTTGAAAGTATTGTGTTGCCCAGCACACAAATCTGTATATTTGAGTAGAGGAGAGGCGCCTTTGGAATCGTAAATGCGTTCACAGTGAGCAAGCATTTTTTGTTTGTTTTTGTAGTGCCTGTGGTGGTTATTTTTTGTTGCAACCTCTAATATTGTTAACACATAAACTTTGTGAGGTCTAGAATTTCAAGTCTAAGATAAGATAGTTCAATTCTTTTGTGCGTCTATTATTACAGATAAATATTGTTTTATGTGATGGGTATGTTTCTGGAGGAGTTGTCGCTTCAGATATGCTTGAAACGTTTTTTATTCAGAGTCAGAGGTGATGCGTCACAAAGAAGTTCTATTATGAGGTTTTTCTGCAACATGAATAAATAATTTGCACACCGCTTAAAAATCGCTCTCTTTTGGCAGACTGTCCTATCAGAGTGCCTTCACGTGGTGGTGTGACCATGAAAGCTGTGAATATAACTAAATTAGCCCACTTGTGGAGACTGAGGCAACAATTCCTGTTTCCCTTTATTCTTGTTGAGGCTTCTGCAGTGAGAAAACGTAGACCTATTGAGGATGAGAGGAAGAGCCGGTTATCTCAGCTTATTTCTAACAAGGTAGTTCTCTTGGTAACTACTAGAGTCACAAATTCATGTGAGGATCTACCACAGAATCTGAGCTTTTATTTCCTGGAAAAATCGTATCTGCTAAGACATGTCATGTCCTTGGCATCAACAGGAAACGGTCTAATGTTAAGTATTATTTAAAAGTCAGGGGCGCCTGGGTGGCTCAGTCGGTTAAGCATCCGACTTCAGCTCAGGTCATGATCTGACGGTTTGTGAGTTCGAGCCCCGCGTCTGGCTCTGTGCTGACAGCTCAGAGCCTGGAACCTGCTTTGGATTCTGTGTCTCCCTCTCTCTGTCTGCCCCTCCTCCGCTTGCACTCTGTCTCTCTCTCAAAAATAAATAAACATGAAAAAAGTTTTTTTAAAAATCAGAGGGAGTTTGGATCTGGGCACGTCCCTCATTGTGGATGCATATGGATTTCTGTGCACTCGTATCATTGTGCGTGTACTGAGTCTGCATTCACATTAGTTCTTTGTATGTCGACTTTCTTTAAGATACCCAAAGAATCTTCACTTTAAAAATTTCATCTCCCTTTGGTACGCACATAATTTTCATTTCTGTTCAATATTTAAGTCTTCTCCATGTGTTAAGCTTTAAGCCCCCAGCCTGTTGCCCTGACACAGAAGTAAACTATGGTCACCAGATACGAACGTGGGTACAAAATGGTGCACCCAAAGCCAGGTCCACTCATTCAACATTTTGTCCTTGGGATCAAATAGAATCTTTTTCTTTTATAAAGGAGTGGTTATCACACAATAAGACATTCCACATGTAGTTACTAATTTTACCTTTACTTAGCCCTAGTTTATGGGCAAATGGTGTGCAAAAGTAAGTTTTTATGAGTGGGTTGGTTTGACTGATAGATTGTTTCAGTATTTTAACATTCAAATCATATGTTCTTTCTCTCTCTCTCTCTTTTTTTTTGAGAGACAAAAAGCGTGTAAGTGAGCAAGGGGTAAAGAGAGAGGGGGAGAGAGAGAGAAAATCCCACGAGGGGTAGAAGGAGGGGGGAGAGAGAGAGAGAGAGAGGGAGAGAGAGAAGCAGGGCTCACTTGAATTGGGGCTTGTGTTCACCCAAAGTGGGGTTCATGCTTACCTGAAGTGGGGCTCAAGCTTATCTGATTCGGGACTCAGATTCACAAACTGAGATCATGACGTGAGCTGAAGTCAGATGCTTAACTGACTGAGCCACCCGGGTGTCCTGTTCTCTCTTTTTAATTCAAATCTTTTAATCCCATCCTAATTTCTTTTTTTTGTTTGTTTTTTAGATTTTTTTTTTTTTACATTTATTCATTTTTGAGAGATGGAGAAAAACAGAGCGTGTGCAGGGGAGGGGCAGAGAGAGAAGGAGACGCAGAATCTGAAGCAGGCTCCGAGCTCTGAGCTGTCTGCACAGAGCCTGATGCAGGGCTTGATCCCACAAACCGTGAGATCATGACCTGAGCCGAAGTCGGACCCTTAACTGCCTGAGCCACCCAGGTGCCCCTGCAAAGATTTTTTTTTAAAGTAATATCTACACCCAACGTGGGGCATGAACTTACAACCCTGATTTCAAGAGTCATGTGCTCTGGGGCGCCTGGGTGGCTTAGTCGGTGAGTCATCTTGATTTTGGCTCGGGTCATGATCTCGAGATTTGTGAGTTTGAACCCCTTTTTGGGCTCTGCGCTGATAGTGCAGAGCCTGCTTGGGATTCTTTCTCTTTCCTTCTCTCCCTCTGCCCCTCTCCCGTCAAAATAAACAAACTTAAAAAAAAAAAGTCACATGCTCAGGGCACCTGGGGGGCTCAGTCGGTTAAGTGTCCAACTCGTGATACCAGCTCAGGTTGTGATCTCAAGGTTATGAGATTGAGCCCTGCTTTGGGCTCCGTGCTGAAGGGGAGCCTGCTTGGGATTCTCTTTTTCCCTTTCTCTCTGCCTCTCTCCCACTCATGCACGTGCACTCTCCTTGTTAAAAATAAAGAAATGATCATTAAAATAGTCATTACAAATGTGTAACATGCTGTAAAGACTGAGCCAGCCAGGTGCCCCTGACCCCCCAAGACATTTTAGAACCAGTTTTATTCAGCATCAGCTCACCTCAAGCCCAACAATTACGATTTCCAATAATTGTCCCCAAGCATAGTGATTTGATTATGTGGCATGAGGGGCCTTCAGGGAATAGGTATTTCGCTACGTGCAAAGCATGCATTGTCCTTACTGGACACTTGCAGCTGGCTGCCTGGGAAAGCCCAGAGCAGGGGAGGTGGGAGGAGGGGAGACTTGGAGGTTTCCTACCGATTTGGGCACCCTTTGCCCAGGGCTGATTCTCCAAGGTGGCCTTTCCCTATGAGTGACTTCTAGGAGGCACTGGCGTTTTATCACTTAACCTGTGCATGTTCGGAAAGCCTCAAGTGGTTGCAGAAGTTACCATATTTGTTTGCAACTTGCAGTTGGCTTGCTTGCTTGTGGCTTTGTGCAGGTGAGTCTGCAAGGGTTTGGGTGCTGTGGAATGCAGGATCCTGGCAAGCTGCTGTCCTCTCACAGAACGCAGTGGGAAAGACTCACCGCCATCGGTGCTCCATTTCGATTCCGCAGAGGCCCTTTCTCCAGCCATCGCCATCACTGGAAACGTCCTGGCTTGGGGTTGGGGGGAGGAGGAGAGGGAACAGTCAGTTCTCTGAAGATCTCAGGTTCCCTTCAGGGGCTGCGTGGGAGACTAAGGATGAAACCCGCAGACACCCACCTCTGCCAGGCTCCCCTTCATCATGCTCTGCAGGTGTTAAGAAGCAAATGAAGTTTCATGGGAAAATCATCTAACTGCTTGTCAAGGGCTTCCAATGACTATGGCTGATGATAATAGAAGATTTTGGGGGGAGCGGTGACGCAGAATAATGTGTGTCTGGCTGGAGTGAACTGAAGCTGGTATTTTCCAGATACAGTTCAAGTAACTTCCTTCAAAAGTATGCATATAAAAATTCATTTCTATGAATGTTCAAAAGAATTTTGATTATATGGTTTGAAGTTTGTCTAAAACCTTTGCTTAAAAATAATCTTTGGCAAGTCAAAAATGTGCATATTCCATTTCTACCTTCCTTTCCTGATTCTAATCTGTCTTCTCGAATTGTGATTTCTTTGGCTTTTTTTCAAGTTACGTTAAATGTCTCTTAGTTGCCCCACCAATTTCTTACATGACCTCCAGGAAGTGAGTTAAGCCCTCCCGTGTGAAGGATTGTTTCAGTATCATTCAGTCTTCCTCATTAGCCCTTCAAAGTCTTCTGATGGGATCACGGAAGTTCTCATTTTAGCAACGTGTGTCGTAACTAGGGCTGGTTGGCCAAAATGGTCTAGGAAGGAAAATGATCAACAGAAACGGCACTCTGTCAAGGAAACATTTGGTGTGCAGGTAGAAGGAAAATGTATTTCTAATGCACACTTTTGTCTCAGTAGCATTCATTCAAATGTTTGCTGTTGGAATTTATAGAAGTTCCCTATCCTCTCTATGTGAAGATTATTCTAGTAATTTTATATCACTGGATGTGCTTTCATTACCGGTTTGTCAGAGTTAAAGGGTGTTCAAGATGAAATTTGAGGTTAACAAGAAAATACTCATTGCTTTTGCTGGTTGCCTAGTGCTGCATGTTTCTTAAATTTCCAAACAAACTTTTGTAGGGATGAGGGGAAATGTGTAGAAGGAATTCTGGAAATCTTCGACATGCTCTTGGCAACGACTTCAAGGTTCCGTGAGTTAAAACTCCAACACAAAGAGTATCTCTGTGTCAAGGCCATGGTCCTCCTCAACTCCAGTAAGTAGCCACACAGCTGGGCTGTGTTTTATGGGGGAGAGATGCTGTTTCTAGAACTAGCCTGGTGGGAAGAACAGTATCAAAGTTCTTATTTTACTTAAAAAGGGAAAAACGGCTTCCTTTCTGACTTCTCTGTTTCATTTTCTAGGGATTGAAACAGCAGTTAACTTTTGGTAACTTGAATATGAGTTATTCACTGGCTGAATTACTGGCAGTAATTTAAAAAGTGGCTCAAGTTGGAAAAGAAAAAAAAGAACTTTAAAATACTTACTTTGCAGCTTTGTTCATTGTTTATACAGGCATTTTACATGGTTGACCCGCATTTATATTTACTCTTTTGCTTTTACAGATTCATTCATTCATTGATTTCATTTATTCATTTGGTAAAGACATTGAAGATGTAGTCCTGCCTTCCAACAGCTCACAGTCTAGGCAGGGAGAGAGAGAAAACAAATTATGAAAAGCAGTGATCGGTGGTCTAATAGAGTAGGTACAGAGTGCTGTGGGAAACCAGGAGAGACACAGGAGTGGCTGCAGAAGGAAACACGGTTTGAGTGCGTCTTCAGGGACGGGCATACATTGGCGGGACAAGGGAAGCACTAGGAGGAATGAAAGGAGGGCCAGGAGCTGCAGGCTGTGCAGAGGAGCAGAGGGAGGTGCGTATGGTTGTGCAGGGTGGTACCGGAGATTACACTGCACGCCTTGGCCGAGAACTGCCCCTGGGGTGCTGAGCAGCCCTAGAAGAGGTCCAGGCAGGGCAGTATCACGGACAGAGAAGCGTTCCGTAGAGATCACTGTGGCTTCCACGTGGAGGACTGGCTGGAGAGGGGAGAGACAGAGGCAGGGGCCTACACAGAGTCATCAGGGACGATGGGAGCCTGAACGGACTTGTTGTGGAGGGGCCAGGGAGGAAGGGCCTGACTTGAAGGAAACATCGGGGTTCAAAGTGAGAAATGAGAGAGGCACTGAAGGTACATGGGTGTGGTAGTGTTGCTGCTCTTTTCTTATTATATAAGTAAAACCTGGTTCTTGTAAACATTCAAACAAAAGAAAAACATACAAGGAAGAAAAAAATCACCAGGAATCTCCCCCCGCCCCTGGGCAAGATAACCACCATAAGTTTGGAGACCAATCTTTAACAGCTCTCTGTAGATAGATAGATAGATAGATAGATAGATAGATAGACAGACAGCTCTCGATAGATGTAGGTAGGTACATAGGTAGAGATGGGTAGGTAGGTAGATAGGTAGATAGATATACGCACACACACATACGTACACAGAGAGGGAGATACCCATGCACACACAGGCTTATATGTATAATTTTACATAAACAGCAGAGCATCTTATGTTAAAAATTATAAAGACTTTGAAAGAGGCCTACTTTCATCTAATTATTGGCTTGACCCTTCCAGCCCAACACCAACTAGCTAGTCTTAACAACCAGAGGATAGATTTATACCTTCTTCTATGCTCTAATAATCTTTTAAAATAATACGTCCCCTCCAATATCCACATAGATAAGCTTTTTCCCCCTATTTAATCAAAGTTAGGGGGAACCTGGGTGGCTCAGCTGGTTGAGTGCCCAACTTTTGGTTTCGGCTTGGGTCATGATCCCAGGGTCGTGGGATCGAGCCCCACATGGGGCCCTGTGCTGAGTGTGGAGCCTGCTTGGGATTCTCTCTCTTTCTCCCTCTGCCCCTGCCCCTCTCCCCGGCTCACACTATCTCTCTCTCTCTCTCTCTCTCTCTCTCTCTCAAATTAAAAACAAAAAACCTCACTTTAAAAAATTAGCATAATTTTAAAAGTTGGGATACCTATATATACAAATACTTCTCTGTGTCTTGCATTTTTACTTTCCAAAATGCTGTGAAATACCTCCAGGTCAGCTAGGAGAGGTCTAACTCATTCTTTGAGTGAGGACATTGTCTGAATTGTTCAACCATTTGTTTGATGGGCCTTTACTTAATTACAGCTTTTTTTTTTTTTTTTTTTTTGCCATTATAAACATTGCTGCAGTAAATACAGTTGTGCTATTTTGTACACATTTCTAAGTTTTTATGTAGTGTTGACACTGTTTAGTTTACCACCTACCTGGTGTTTGGCCCAGCTCCTGTCCCTGGTATTGCTTGCTTTGCTTAGCTATTTACTCTCGTTGGCTTATTTCTTTCTGAAATAATATGGGTATGCAAGTTTTTGTTGTTGTTGTTTTGTGTATGCAAGTTTTAATCCTCCAACTGATGACTTACGGATAACTTCATTTGGGCATCATATGGGGCTTTGCTACCTAGATTTTATCCAATCTTACAACTTCATGCTGGAAACAATGGGAATCTCTGGGATCGTTTGATGCCACTTTATTTTAAATCATCCAAAGCAGCAGTTCCTGAAGCCAAAACTCAATGCAGACCCTGTGGCCACCTTCTGGGCACCTGCCCACTCCTTCTGTAACCTACACTTTCCTGCGTGTCTAACACCCCCACGTACTGTTGGCCACTGGCACTAGATCTGATGAGAGGGAAAGGGAGACATACAGAGCAGTGCTTCTTGAGCCTTGGCATGGAGCATGGAGATAGAGGGCTGGATCTGGGCAGGGAGAGTCAGTCCTGAGGGAGGGGAAGGGGGGAAATGAAGAAGGAGATATAGAGACCCCGAAGACAACCTTTATGTACTTCCCAGTTGGGTTTCCATCTGGCCCTACCTGCCTAGCAGGGCATTTCCCCTACACCCAGTGCACTCTCCACCCCAGTTCCAGAAAACAGTTTGTGAATAGAAATGGTCAACTGTTGGACGAATGAAAATTGTAGAGAAAGCCAAAGAAGACTCCTAAATGCTCTGGCGCTTCTGGCACCTTCTTGACATTTGTACCATTCACCTTTTACAAGATAAAAGCGATTAAGGTGGTGTGTGTATAGAGTACGTCCCACTGAGATCTTTGAAATTGATCGTGGAAGAAAATGGACTTTTCCTGATCTCTTTGAATCCACCTACAGACCTTACCTCACACGTGTGCTGCGATTTCTGTCTTTGTTGCTTGAAAAGTGCATTCCCATCTTGGCACAGGAGGATCATCAAGTGCTAGATTATGGGGCTTCTCTTACTTTTGGAAATAATTTAGAGCTCCTTTCTGTGAAGCAAAGTGCTCCTGGCAAAGCCACGTGCTTCTTGTTACACCACTTTGCAGTAGGAAAGCCTTCTGTTTGGCAAGGCTTCTTACTGTCAGTTTAGCCTCCGAGACATCATATTGTGTTGTTGTGAAAGCTAGAAGTATCATCTGTGCAAATGGGAAAGACCAAGGCTACAGCGTCCCTCCTGCAGCATCTGACAGAACTGCCATCATAAAATTACAGAGGGTGAGTCAGGCATGTGACGTAATTACCATTTGTGGTGGTAAATTGAGTAGAATTTGTTTACACTCAATTCTATATTTAGGAAATCTTCTTTTAACAAAGTTCCTTTCTCACTTGGTAGTCAAAACAGTTGTCAAATGCATTTAGGAAAACGGGATTCTGTTTCTCCTGGGAAATTTCCATTGTCAGGAGAGAGGGGTCTTTTGTGTGCTAGATTTTAAGCATTTGAAGGTATAGGCTTTTGCTGTTGTTGTTTTGGATTATTTGTAGCGTTACATTAAAAATAGGGACAGAATCTACTTTCCCACCTTAAATTTAAAAAAAGAAAAAGAAAAACTGGAGAATATACAAAATAGACCTTGGACATTGGACAACAGACCACACAGGACAGTGATCCCCAAGAGAAGGGACACAAATGAAATGAACTCTTGGATCACCCAGTTTACTATCTAGAGCCGACTACCAGGTTCCATAGGGAGAGGTAACCCAAATAGACACCAGTGGTCTCCCTGCACAGGGAGGACAGAGTCATGAATTTGAGGAGGTCAAGGCAGCTGGGATTTGCAGGGGAGGAGACTACTGGAGAGAAAGAGCTGGGTGCGTAGGCTTTGGAGATCTGTAGCGGGTGCCCTTCAAGTTTTCGTCTGAGCATTAACCTCATGCTTATGAGGATACTAACCAAGGACAGGGAAAGAGCCATCAGAAAGGAGCAGACAGAAAATCCCTAGCATTTACACAAGGGCTGGAATAGTTCATGTGCTCACCACCCAGCAGGAAAACACTGTAATATACTGGACATTGGGTGTAGTATCCAAAAAGGTATTGCATTGGTAGTGAGGTGAACTTAGCCCTAGACTTAAAGGCTGCTCTGATCCTACCAAACAAAACTTAAAAGCATGCCTGAAGGATGAAATTTATTGTCAAGTAATGTAACTGCATCACAGAACAAAGTTCAAGAATATTTAAAAGAATCCAAGAATATCCAATACCCAACCAGGTAAAGTTCACAATGTCTTATAACCAGCCAAAAGTTAGCAAGCATGCAAAGAAGCAGAAAACATGACCTATAATAAGGAGAAAAACCAATAAACTGGAAAAGACCCCAAAATGATACAGATGATAGAATTCGTAGGCAAGAACATTAAAACAATAGTTTAGTAACAATAATTACTATAACTATTTTCCAAACGTCTAAGAGGTAGAGGAAAGCATGAGCAGATTTAGAGGAGACATGGAAAATATGAAATACACACAAATTGAATTTCTAAATGTGAAATTTATAGCTATATGGGATTTATATCTGTGTTGGGAAGTGGAAGAGGGACAGTACAATATCCTGCAGACTGAGAAAGCACTTTGAGACCAAACAAACAATGCAAACCACTCCACACTGTTTATATGGTTTCATTTAAAGATTAAACAAGTTTCTTTCACAATGGTAAATGGGTATATTTGTCAAGAAGACATAAAAATGCTAAACATTTATGCATTAAAAAGAGGATGTCAAAATATCTGAGCAAAATCTGATAGAACTGCAGGGAGAAATGGACAAATCTCTTGTTATAGTTGGAAATTTTAATGTCCCTCTGTTAGTTCTATCAATACAGAACAAGTAGACAGAAAATCAGTAAATATAGAGACTTGAACAATATCGTTAACCAACTTGACCTATTTGACATGTATAGAACCCTCTACCCAACAACAGTAGAAAATATGTTCTTTTCAAGTATTCATGAAATATTTACCAGGATAGACCATATTCTGAGTTATAATACAAGTCTCAATATGTTAAAAAGGATTTAAGTCATACAAAGGATTTTCTTTGATAGAGTGAAACTAAATTAGAAACCGCTAATAAAAAGGTCTTGGAAAATTTCCAAACATTTGGAAACCAGATAACATACATCTAAATAACCCATGGATCACAGACAAAAATCACAAGCATTACTAGAAAATATTATGAACTAACTTACAATGAAAATACATTGTAGCAGAATTTGTGGGTTGCAGCTAAAGCCATAGTTTGAGGGAGATTTATAGCACTCAAGACCCATAGTAAAATAAAAGCAAGGTCTCAGATTAATGACTTTAGCTTCCAACCTTAAGCAACTAGGAAAAGCAAAGCAAATGAAACTCCAAGTAAGCCAAAGAAAACAAATGATAAGGATTAGAGTGGAAATCAATGGGACAGAAAAAAGGAAAGCAATCGATATCAAGGAAACCAAAAGCTGATTTTTTTTTGAGAACAATAAAATTGTTAAGCCTCTAGGCAGACTGATTAGAATAAAGGAAAGAAGGCACAAATTACCAATATCAGGAGCGAGAGAGGTGACATTACTGGTGACATTATTATTCTGCAGATATTAAAAAGAATAATGAGGTCATATTATGAACAACTTTATGCCAATACATTTGAATACTTAGATGAAATGGAAAAATTCCTTAAAAGACAGAAATTACTCAAGAAGAAATTTTAAAATGCTGAGTAGCCATATATTTATTAAGGAAGTTGAATTTGTAGTTAAAAACTTTCCCATAATGAAAACTCCAGGCCCAGATGGCTTTTCTGGGAGAATGCTACCAAACATTTAAGGAATTAATAATCCCAGATTTGTACACACTTTGTTTTTTACTTTTTTAATGTTTAATTTTTTTAAAATTCCAGTATAGTTAACATACAATATTCT
This sequence comes from Lynx canadensis, assembly GCF_007474595.2. NCBI lineage: Eukaryota > Metazoa > Chordata > Mammalia > Carnivora > Felidae > Lynx > Lynx canadensis. Next base: position 110,413,128 of record NC_044308.2, on the reverse strand, counting down.
GTTAGTTTCAGGTGTACAATATACTGACTCAGCAGTTCTGTACATTACTCAGTGTTCATCACTGAGCACTGAGTGAACAAGTGAACTGATGACAAGTGAACTGCTTAGTCCCCATCACCTATTCCTCCACTCGCCTTCCCCATGGTAACCATCAGTTTTCTATATTTAAGAGTTGTTTCTTAGTTTCTCTCTCTTTTTCCTTTGTTCATTTGTTTTGTTTCTTAAATTCCATATATAAGTGAAACATATGCTATTCATCTTTCCTGACTGACTTATTTCACTTAGCATTATATTCTCTAGATCCATTTATGTTATTGCAAATGGCAAGCTTTCATTCTTTTTATGGCTGAGTAATATTCCTGTGTGTGTGTGTGTGTGTGTGTGTGTGTGTGCGCGCGCGCTTGCGCTTTATCCATTCATCTTTTGATGGACACGTGGGCTTCTTCCATAATTTAGCTATTGTAAATACTGCAATAAACATAGGGGTGCATGTATCCTTTTGAATTAGTATTTTTGTATTCTTTGGGTAAATATTCAGTAGTGCAATTACTGGATCATGGGGTGGTTCTGTTTTTAACTTTTTCAGGAACCTCCCTATTGTTTTCTACAGTGGCTGCAACAGTTTACATTCTCACCAACAATGCCTAAGGGTTCCTTTTTCTTTACATCCTTGCCAACACCTATTGTTTCTTGTGTTGTTGATTTTAGCCATTCTGGCGGATGTGAGGTAGTATCTCATTGTAGTTTTGATTTGCATTTGCCTGCTGATAAGTGATGATGAGCATCTTTTCACAGGGTCTGTTGGCCATCTAGATGTCTTCTTTGGAAAAAATTCTGCTCATGTCTTCTGCCCATTTTTAAATTGGATTGTTTGGTTTTTGCTGTTGAGTTGTATAAGTTCTTTATAGATTTTGGATATTAACCCTTTGCTGGGTATGTCGTTTGCAAATATCTTCTCTCATTCAATAGGTTGCCTTTTTAGTTTTGTTGATTATTTCCTTTGCTGTCAGAGGTTTTTATTTTGATGTAGTCCCAATAGTTTACTTTTACTTTTGTTTCCATTGCTTCAGGAGACATATCTAGAAGGATGTTGCTACAGCCAGTGTTAGAAAAATTACTGCCTGTGCTCTCTTCTAGGATTTTTATGGTTTCGTGTCTCACATTTAGGCCTTTAATCCATTTTGAGTTTATTTTTGTGTATGGTATAAGAAAATGGTCCAGTTTCATTCTTTTCCATGTAGTTGTCCAGTTTTCCCAACACTATTTATTGAAGAGAGTATCTTTTTCCCATTGTACATTCATTCCTCCTTTGTCAAAGATTAATTGACCATTTAACTGTGGATTTATTTCTGGGTTTTCTAAATTTTTTTTTTTAACGTTTATTTATTTTTGAGACAGAGAGAGACAGAGCATGAACGGGGGAGGGTCAGAGAGAGGGAGACACAGAATCCGAAACAGGCTCCAGGCTCTGAGCTGTCAGCACAGAGCCCGACGCGGGGCTCGAACTCACAGACCGCGAGATCATGACCTGAGCCGAAGTCGGCCGCTTAACCGACTGAGCCACCCAGGCGCCCCTATTTCTGGGTTTTCTATTCTGTTCCATTGATCTATGTGTCTGTTTTTGTGCCAGTACCATACTGTTTTTGATTATTACAAATTTGTAATATAATGTAAAGTCTGGGATTGTGATACCTCTAGTTTTGTTCTTTTTCTTTTTTTCTAATTTAAAAAAATTTTAATGTTTATTCACTTTTGAGAGACAGAGCATGAGCAGGGGAGGGGCAGTGAGAGAGAGAGAGAGAGAGAGAGAGAGAGACACAGAATCTAAAGCAGGCTCCAGGCTCTGAGCTGTCAGCACAGAGCCTGATGCAGGGCTCGAACCCACAAACTGCGAGATCATGACCCAAGCTGAAGTTGGACACTCAACCAACTGAGCCACCCAGGCGCCCCTTGTTCTTCTTTTTCAAGATTGCTTTGGCAGGGCACCTGGGTGACTCAGTTGGTAAGATCCGACTTTGGCTTAGGTTGGAAAGATAACATGCTAATTGATGTAGACAATCCCAAGGCGTCTACAAAAAAAATGGGTTTATTAAGGTTGTAGGATAAAAGGATAATATATATAAATCAATTGTATTTCTACATAGTAGCAGTTAACAAATGATAATTGAAATTAAAATCAATATTATTTGTATAGCATTACAAATTATTAAACTTAGGGATAAATTTGACAGAAGGTTTGAGACTGAAAACTCAAAACATTTCTGAGAGAAATTAAATAAATTGTAAATAAATGGAGAGATATGTTAATGGCCTAGCAGATTCAATATTGTTAAGATGTCAGCGCTCCCCTCAAAATCATCTATAGATTCAATTTGGTCCCAATAAAAATCTCAGCAGGCTTTTTTTGGTAGAAATTGACAAACAGATTTTTAAATTCGTAGGGAAATGTAATGAACCTAGAACAGACAAAAGAACTTTGAAAAAGAACTAAGTTGGAAGACTCATACTACTGGACTTCGAGATTTATTCTAAAGCCACAGGAATGAAAACAACATGTATTGACATCAAAATAGATCACTGAAACGGAATAGAGTCCAGAAATAGACCTATACAACAAGCAATTTTTAACAAAGGTGTCAAGGTAAATAGGGAAAGAATGATCTTCCCACTAGATGGTGCTTGAACTAAAATAGGCAAATTTTGAATGGATACCTCATCAAAGAAGATATGCTGCTGGCAAATAATTACATGCAGTGGTGCTAAAATTATTCATCAGAGAAATCTAAATTAAAACACAATGAGAAACCACTCCATACCCAATAGATTGGCTAAAATTAAAGAGACTGACCATATCAAGGGTTTTTGAGAATGTGGAATAAGAACTCTCTCTGCACTACTGGGGAGGATATAAACTGGTACAACTACTTTTATGTACTTATTTTGGTGCAGCTACTCTTGAAACCTGATTGGCATTTTCTTAAATAGTTAAGCATACATGTACCAGGTTACCCATTCATCCCACTTCTTGGTATTTACCGAAGAGAGATGAAAGCATATGTTCATACAAAAACTTGTATGCAAATGTTTATAGCAACTTTATTTGTAATAACGCTAAACAGGTAACAACCCAAATGACCACCAACAGATGAAAGGATAAACAAATGTGATATATCCATAGAGTAGAATACTGCTCAGCAGTAAAAAGCATTGAACTACTGATAGATATATTCAGCATTATGAACCTTAAAATAATGGTGCTGAATGAAAGAAGATAGACAAAAAAGCATACATACTAGAAGACCTCATTTACATAAATTTCAGAAAAAGCAAGCTAATCTGTAGTAGCAACAGGTCTGTAGTTGCTGGGGGATGGGATGGGGGTTGGGGAAGGTGGAGGGATAGATTACTTAGGGACACGAGGGAACTTTTGAGGGTGATGAATGTGTTCATTATCTTGATTGTGGATTATGCTTTTAATGGTGTGTGTATGTGTGTGTGTGTATGTATATATATATGTACATATGTCAAGACGAAGCAAATTGTACACAGTAAGTATGTGCAGGTTATTGCATATCAGTTATACTTCAACAAATCTGTAAACAATGTAATTAAAACAGAAAAAGAAAGACGAAGAGGGCAAAAATTGTAGCCTGAATGGAAAAGACATACTGCGCAGCAGCGACTGTCTCCAGTACAGGAGGGAGACCCTGGGGATGAGGGTCAGGAAAAGAGAAATGGAGTAGGTTTCTTAAAGTCCAAAGGCTGGGGATGTTCTCTGTCCCGTATTGGGAGAGCAGAGTCTCTGAGGGCTGCTACTTGTTGCTGTCAGCTTCCCTTGTGTGCTAGGTAAGCATTGGGCTGTCTGGAGGTAGTCTCCTGCGTAAGTGATGAGCTCAAGTTGGGATGACATCATTCAGTCAGGTCTGAATTGGTATTGGCATGCTAGGTGGCCAGGTCAGGGTTTGTTAGTAGTCATATGTATGTATACGTATGTATGTGTTTATGTCTGACTTTTTTACAGCCAAGACAGTGTTTTTAACGGAACTATGAGGTATAATTAATATACAATAAACTGTACCTGTTTAAAGCATACAATTTTATGCATTTGGGCAATCATATACGCCCCTGAAAGCGTCACCACAGTTAAGATAGTGAACATATCTATTACACTCAGAAGTTTCCTTGTGCCCCTTCCTAATTTCCCCCTTCTTCATTTCTTCCCCCTGTCCAATCCCATGCAACCCCCCAATACAATTTCTGTCACTATAAAACATAGTCAACATAAAATGGCACAGATTAGTTTGCATTTTATAAAATTTTATATAAAATGTATTTGGGGGTGACCAACTATTTAGATTTACCTGAGACTGAGGAGTTTCCTGGGATGCAGGACCCTCAGTCATGCTAACAGGTGTGTAATGGCGTATATTTGTGGTTTCTTTGGTCTTTTCCTATAACTAATGATGTGAATTTTTTCGTATGCTGCTTGGTGATATCTGTATCTTTGGGGAAGTATTTGTTAAAATAGTCCATTTTTAACGGGATATTTGTTTTCCTTTTTTTTTTTTTTGAGGTACAGTTGACATACAATATTAGTCTCAAAATTTTTTTAACATTCAGCTTTGAGAGACAGAGCAGAACTGTGAGTGGGGGGGGGGGGCAGAGAGAGAGGGAGACACAGAATCTGTAGCAGGCTCCAGGCTCTGAGCCGTCAGCACAGAGCCCCACGCAGGGCTTGAACTCATGAACCGTCAAATCGTGACCTGAAGTCGGACACTTAACCGACTGAGCCCCCCAAGTGCCCCTGTATTAGTTTCGGATGTAGGTAGTTATGTTTTAAATAGCTGCATACTTCTGTGTTATTTATCTCTATTTATTTATTTATATATTTATATATTTATTTATTTATTTACTTACTTGCTTACTTTCTGGGTTATTTATCTCTTCTAATAATGGACATAATATAGAATCAATATTAACTTTATTATCCAATTCAATTTCAATTTAGTAAATGTTTATTTGGTTTCAGGTATGTGCCAATGACTTCTAAATAGTAAAAATGTCAAAGTGAACTAGATACATGTGTTTGGTCTAGAATAGCGATATACACTGAAACAGGTAATCGGGGGTCTGGTCCTTGCTAGGCTTGAGTAGCAGAAGAGTATCGTCCTTGCTACAGGGAGAGAGATAGAGAAAGGACATCACCATTTTGATTCCTCTCTCAGCACATCCTCTTATACACAACCTAGGATGTGAGGGGCACTTGGCATTACTTTATTATTCTCAGCCTTTGATGCGGCTTCTGAAACTTGGCTTCTAAAATTTGGAGATCACAGAAAACACTGCATTTAACAGCCTGTTACAATGTTTGCTAAAATGTTTTAGAACTCAAAAGTGTTATACAAGTGTTGTAGTTAGCATAACAACATATCCAAATTAAGAGTGGTGGGACCAGCCATCTTGTCATCCAGAAACCTGAAGACTGAATACGTTTTCCCCTGGATAGAATCAAGGGTACTGAATGTAGGACATGGAGTCGGATCAGTCTGCAAATAGTCTTTAAAAATATTTAAAATTAGGAAGAGGTCTGTGTTTTTAGATTTTTTTTAATGTTTGTTTTTGAGAGAGAGTGACAGAGCATGAGCAGGGGAGGGGCAGACAGAGAGGGAGAGAGAGTGACAGAGCATGAGCAGGGGAGGGGCAGCGAGAGAGGGAGCCTCCGAAGCACGCTCCGGGCTCTGAGCTGTCAGCACAGAGCCCATTGTGGGGCTTGAGCCCACAAACCATGAGATCATGACCTGAGCTGAAGTCGAATGCTCAACCGACTGAGCCACCCAGGAGCCCCTGGAAGAGGTCCATTTGTCCAAGCAGTTTTAAGACTTAAAAAGGATGAAACTTTTTGTTCAATGAAAGAAATAGAGGGTTAGAACCAGGCAATGCTCTTTGCCATTAAGAAGATGATGGAGACAACAACTCAAGCCCTGGTTCACTCTGAGTTTTGGGGAGAGCTCCCGTGAGGCAGGTGGGTGGAAGGCAGAGGCACAAAAGGATACACAGAAGGATGCTGAAGAGGCCAGACGGGGCCTTTTCTATTGACGGACTGTGGGAGCAAAGCATTGTGAACATCAGCCTGCTGGTTTCCTATCACGGGCCTTTCTCAAACACTGGCCTGTTCTCGTGGTGCTGGGGTAGGAGGTGGTGATAAAGGGATGGGTCATGGCTAGAGCTTCCTTACCTTAAAGCAAAGAGGCAAACACCACATATGCCTCCCCAAAGCACATTTTTCCTTTGGCTAGTATTCTGGGATTTTTATTAAACACTTAAGATTTTCTGATTTATTTGCCTTCAGTTAAGGAGAGCTTATATCTTCATCCTTTGAACATAGGATGTGGCAGATCTTGGGGAGTCTCTCCCCCCCCCCCCCCCCCCCCCCCCCGCCTCAGTGTACTGCTCAGAATGTCATCAGGTAGGTTAGTGAGAGGAACACACAGCTGTTCCCAGGTGATAAAGAGGAGAGGAGATTATGTCTTTGTTTTTATTTTACTTTCTTTGGTATGTGTGGGGCATGGTGCCAAGATCTTGTCTTCTTTAGTTTCATGTAAAGTCATTGAACTGTGTTCTAAAATGAATCCTGATGTTTTTTAAATACTTTTTTTAAACAATTTTTTTTTACTAACTGATTTTTTTTACTACTTTTTTTAAAATGTTTTTTTAAAACATTTTTTTTTTTTTACTGTTTATTTTTGAGAGAGAGAGACACACACACACACAGAGTGCGAGCGGGCGAGGGGCAGAGAGAGAGGGAGACCCAGAATCTGAAGCAGGTTCCAGGCTCTGAGCTGTCAGCACAGAGCCCGACGCGGGGCTCGAACCCACGCACTGTGAGATCATGACCTGAGTCAAAGACGCGCAATTGGCTGAGCCACCCAGGCACCCCAACTGATGTTTTTACTTTTGGCTGGTAGAAGAGCTTAAGTTTTGTTCCCTGTTTGGGTGGTGAGCATCCCAGAGGTGAGGGCTTTGTGTCCCATCTCCTGCCTCTGCCACAGCCTGCCAGTTAGCAATTACTCTGTAAGTACATGCTTGGTGAGCCCCGGGGTGTGTGAATGCCCAAGTGCAGGCTTGGCACTGCTGACCAACGAGGCAGCAAAATGGGTATTTTTCGGCTAAATTCCTTCCCAGGATGATCTTATATAGGTTAATCTTTCTGCATATAAAAACTTTCCCTGTATCTAAAATTGATACAGTCCTCACAAAACCTAACTGACTCCTGTCCCCAAACTCCTTGCTGGTGATGACAGTGATGGCCCGGTAGGAAGCTGCACTGCCCCCACAGCCTCTAGAAGACCCAGGGCTTGCCTCTGGCAACGACTACTCCTTTGTGAAGAGGGATTCACCTACTAGACAATTCACCCATTTAAAGTATACAATTCAGTGGATTTTAGTGTGTCCATAGACTTATGCACCACCCATCATCACAACCAATTTTAGAACATTTTCATCACCCCAAAAGAAGGCCTGTACTCATTAGTCATCCCTCCCTAATTTCTCTTCCACCTTCACTCCTAGGCAGCCACCCCCGTGTATAGATATGCCTGTACTGGACACGTCCTATAAGTGGAACCATACAAATTGTGGTCCTTTGTAACTGGCTTCTTTCACTTGGCATAAGGTTTTCAAGGTTCATCCATGTTGTAGCATGAATGAGTCTTTTGTTCTTTTTTATGGCTGAGTAATACTCCATTGTATGGACGCACCCCATTTTGTTTATCCATTTATTAATGGGCACTAGATTTGTTTCCACTTTTAGGCTATCATGAGTAATGGTGCTGTGAATACTAAATGGTGCTATGTATACTTAGCTGAGGAGTTATTTTTATTTTTTCACTTTGTCACTTTGGACCAACACACGTCCTTTTAGAATCCAAAAACATATTTCTGACAGCAGAAATCCATGGAGCACACATCCTGTAGAAGAATGGACTGAAGGGTAGTTTAGAGAAAGCACTTGTTAATGCAGCTGGGGTCAATTGTAGGGGAAGTAAGTTTAATGAGATTAATAATTTTCTGTGCGTACCCCTAAAATATGCATTAACCTGCATTTTTATCATTTCAGTTATGATGGTGTGATTGGCTAACCTGATGTAAAAATCTGAACCTATGTACATTCAGCTTAACTCTTCCCTTTATGACTATTCATTCCATGCCAGTCTTTGCACTAGGTGATGAGGATATAATGATAAGCAGACAGGGTCTGTGCTCTCGAAGTGCTTATGTCCAGTGTCTCTGAGGGTGGAAGTGTGGCCATGGGTGTGTATAAGGAAATCCAGGATGTGGGACAACATGGTGGTGTCTGCACTGTCAGAACTTCAGAGGAGAACCAGAGTAGACTTAGGGTGGGATAGTAGGGAGGTCAGGAGAGCATCCAGAAGGAAGTTCACAGCCAGGCTGGGATCTAAAGGAGGAGTGGATGTCAATAAGCAAAAGAGGGAGGGTGGAGAGGAGGAGAGGGAGAGCGAGCGAGTTCCTAAGCAGAAAGTTGGGCGTGTTCTTTGCATCACCTGCTCTGGAGTTAAAAGGGTTCAAGGTGAGGTGCGGTGGGAGATGAGGGTGAAAAGAGCAGAGAGTGGCCTGGTACCCTTGAAAGCTGCGTCAGATGGTTTGGACTCTGACCCAAGAGCTGGGAAGTCATGAAAGGGAGCCACATGAGCGAGTCTGCATTTTGGTGGCTCGGAAGGGGCACGTTGGGCCAAGGGTGGGACCTGTTTCCCTTGCGGTATGAGGGCAGGTCACCTGCTGTGGGGTTCAGTCAGAGTTTTGAGGATATGGGGGGATTCAGGAAGCGTCACTGTGGAGAATGAGGTGAGCCCGTGAGTTAGAGAAGCAGTTCTGGGTTACTGTAAAAAGGTGAATATTTTAAGCCTACATCGTCAGACATTGTGGAGGGACAGGCCCCAGGGGTGTGGTGAAGCATTACACTTGCATAATTGTGGTTCAAGATGTCCCTTGCCTCCACTGAACTGTGTGGAACTGAGCTACCTTAATTGAACTAAAAATACCAATAAAAAAAAGAGAACGGAAAGTGCCCAAATTCCATGGATGATGGCGTGCTGGTCCTCATTATCCTTCTAGCACACAGCCGGCAGGTCCCTGGTTGGTTCCACAGAGTTGCCATTTATTCTCACTTTGAAACCGAAAGCCTGGAAGAGAAGCTCATTATTTCCCTGCTTCCAGGGATGCAGGAGGCAGGATTGGTGGTGGGGTGTGGGGGCAAGAGGATTTACCTGAGCCGTTATTTTGCAAATACTGGGAGGCCACAGTATCTCAGATCCTAGAGTCAGAGGGGGATTAAACACGGGGCAGGGTAGGATGAGGTGGGGGGGGTGGGGAACAGCCTACTTCGAGGGTGGCTTTGGGGATCTCAGGAGTCATGTGCCTGCAGGCTTTGCTCAATGAGGTGCTCAGGCCGGAAGCACTAGGAAACTGGTCTGGGGTCCAAGAACTAGAGATGGTCTTCCTGCCCCAGCGAGGTGCCACCAGAGGTGTGATGCCAAGGGCCTGGACAGCGGGCCTGCCATGGCTGTCTGCATGTGGTGGACAGGGGAGGCTACGTCGCCGTGGTCACCCGTTTATGTTTGTTCAACTCCCCTTAGATGAGGGGGCCTCCTAGGGGCTGAGAGTAGAATTAATCTCACTCTCTGACCCTCTCTGTGTGTGGCTGTTACTACAGCTGAGAAACACCATGTAATGGTTCAGGCCACCAGATAGGTTTACTGCTAGGAAAAGCCACGGTTGTGGGCCACGTGGCATTTTGAGAGACCAGTTAGTCCGCCCGCATTCAGCCAGGCTTGGCGACGGGGCTGGCTCTCGGGGGAAGGACACCATGGGCAGGTGAAGATTTTAAGACTTCACTATACGTGCAGATGCCAGAACAGCCCAGATCAGTTTGGCCCCCTTTCTGGAGAATGTCGGCCTTCTTAGCTGCTGGAGACACGACTTCCATTCCCTCTCCTCAGAGCAATGACTCGTGGCTGTTGTTCTCCGTCCAGGTATGCACCCGTTAGCCACAGCAAGCCAGGAGGCTGACAGCAGCCAGAAGCTGACTCACTTACTGAACGCCGTGACCGATGCTCTGGTCTGGGTGATTGCCAAGAGCGGGATTCCCTCCCAGCAGCAGCCAGTCCGCCTGGCTAACCTCCTGATGCTCCTTTCTCACGTCAGACACGCCAGGTACGATCCTGGGGTGGGGGTGGGAGGGCAGCTCCACTGAATGTGTGGGGGTGGGGGGGCGTTGCACGCACATGCTCTGAGAAGGGTGAAGAGCTTTGAGAAAGCGTTTGCAAGTTTGAGAGTAATAAGGTAGAATTTTTACCTATAAAGGAAAATAACCCCCTGAAAGGGAATGGTGGTGGTGGTGGGGTCCCTTCATCGGTGCATGAGCCTGTGGCCAAAGATTGGCATAGTGGGCACTGACTAGATGTCATGTGACCCCTTATAGGATATTTATGGCATCCTTCATCTGTTTTTTAGTTGCTGGGGGTTTGGGCTTGTTCATGGAATTCTAAAAAGGGCAGTGTCTCTCCTAACGTGAGGTGCCTCCCCTCCCTGCACCACTACTCTGAGGTCATTTTCTTGGGGAGGTTAGATCAACTCCTGAAGCTAGTGATCTGGGGAAGTACTGAAGCAGCAAATGCATTGCTCCTGGGGGAAATACAGGGTTAGGTTCCTGAGAGGCTCTGGTCACAACATTTTCATCCTCCAATTCATACATAACCTTGGTGTACCTGTGTTTGTGTTTAAAGAGTGGTTCTGTTCTTGTGACAGCATCAGGACATTAAGAATGAGACCAAAGGGAACTGGCGAGGCCAGCAGGTTTAGGAAGGTAGGGCCGTGAGGGGAGTGTATTCAGGGAACACGAATCATGTGTTCTGACGACGAGGGACTCCCCTGGTGTAGGATGGTAGCTCTGTGCCGGGATAGTGATGCTCAGTGCTAGATGGCTCCCGGGACGAGGGTCACCCTGCCCTGGAGCAGGAAGAGGGGAGATGAGGTTGGAAAGTAGTTGCTACCCAAGGAGGACGAAAGTCTGGGGGCTGTGGGGAAGGACAGTACTCACCTCAAGGATTATTACAAGGGGGCGGAAATGAAAACAACCTTTGCCTTGTTTCCTCTTGAATGATTATTTGCCACCAGGATCATTTTCAGAACAGGTACCATCCATTCTCATTATTCACAGATTCTGTATTTGCAAAGGTGACTACGTTTACAAATTTATTTGTAACCCCTGAGTCCATACTCTGGCATTTTTTGTGCTCACTCAAGGACGTGTGCAGAGTGGCAAAAAATTTGAGTTGCCCACACGTACATTCCCAACTGAGGTCAAACAAGGTGACACTTGCATTCTTGTTTCGGCCTTCGTACTGTAAAGAAATGTCCTTTACGTGGTCTCTTAAGTGCCATGTTTTTGCACTTTTTTGTGCTTTTTGTTGGGAGATTTCAGTGTCTAAACGTGGCCCCCAAGCACAGTACTGAAGCACTGTCAGTGTTCCTAAGTGCAAGAAGGCTGTGATGTGCCTTATGGAGAGAATACGCGAGTTAGATCAGCTTTTTATTCATGCATGAGCTATGGTACCATAGACTGTGAGTTAAATGTTAATGAAGCGACAAGTTATGTTAAACAAGGTGTCTTTAAACACAAACACAGGTACACCTAGGTTATGTATGAATTGGAGGATGAAAATGTTGTGACCAGAGCCTCTGTATTTTCCCCAGGAGCAGTGTATTTGCCGATTCAGTGTTGGTGGCAACTATATAGAACATAACTGGTATGAAAAATGAGAATTGCACTCCGTGCCAGGTTCTGTCGGGCCACTGCGGGTGGGTGGTGGGACACTGAGGTGCTTGCCCTTCAGTGTAGATGATTGATGGAGCCAGATGGAAGGACCCTACCTAGAGCAAATGGCAAAGGGATTTGGGGTGTGGGGTGGACCGACTTTGTTGGGGAGAGTTGGGGAAGATTTTGAAGTTCCCACGGCTGCCTCACGGGAAGGACTCTCAGCATCTCTTTGTTCCCATAGTAACAAGGGCATGGAACACCTGCTCAACATGAAGTGTAAAAACGTGGTCCCAGTCTATGACCTGCTGCTGGAGATGCTGAATGCCCACACGCTTCGCGGGCACAAGTCCTTGGTCACAGGGTCCGAGCGCAGCCCGGCAGAGGAGAGTAAGAGCAAAGAGGGCTTCCAGAACCTCCAGTCTCCTCAGTGATGCCCATCCTGGGGCGAATAGGCCACAGAGGAGGTCAGAGGCTGAAGTGTGAACCCCAAATGCAAACCGCGAGCTCCATCTGGAAGTGGGCGGGCTTCATCGTCTTTCTCCTGCGTGGTCCCTCATTGGGTCATGGTAGGCTCAGCCATGTGCCGTCCTTCACCTGACCTCTCCACTTCCCAGGAGTCAGGCTGAGAAAGCTAGGGAGCATGTTTGAATGCAGAGTTTACCTCTCGCTTGGCCTCATAGAATCTCAGTGTGGTTCCTTTCTTACTTTCCATCTCCCTTCTGTTCCTCTGGGAAACATCCTGAAGGTTTTGGAATGAATGGTGGAAATCTGACGTGGAAGGTTTATAAGGTAGAGAGGGAGAGAATGAGGCACTTTAAAGAAGTGGACTAACCTTTAAAGAAAATTTTTTTTAAATGTTTATTATTATTTTTTTTTTTGAGAGAGACAGTGAGAGCAGGGGAGGGGCAGAGAGAGGGAGACACAGAATCTGAAGCAGGTTCCAGGCTGTGAGCTGTTAGCACAGAGCCCTACGTGGGGCTGGAACTCACAAACCATGAGATCATGACCTGAGCCGAAGTCGGATGCTTAACCGACTGAGCCACCCAGGTGCCCCAAGAAGTGGACTTTATTGTGCCACCTAACCTGCCCTTAGATAGGCCTTTGTTTGCCCTCTTCTGGGCTACTTGATTATAGGATTGAAAACCAAACAATGAATGAATGAACTAGTTCTACAAACCTGCTTCACAAATCTGTGAGGACTAAGGCCATGTATCACTATTACCATTGAAGGCCAGAGGGATTGCAACCTGGGGAGCCGGTGGTCAGGCTGGGAAGTGAGCCACGTTCTCCACCCCCACGCCCCCCACCCCACCCCCGCACTTGACCTTGCTGCCATCTTCATAGAGGTTCATTCCTCTTGGTTTGCATTCGTAGAGCCTGCTAATTATTTGGGGTGCATGTGTGTTTGTGATCACTTTCATGGAGGATTGTAGAGATTTAAATCTAACTGCCCCTGGAATTTTCCTTCCTCAAAACTCTCTTGTCCCAGGTGCCCAGTGTGTGCAGGAGAAAGGCCCAGTGTTTGCAGGAATGGGTTTCTCTTGTGGGTTTGGGTCACAGCCACAGTGCTTCCCTGGGACATCCACAATTGTCACATCAGCCATCCATAGACAGGGACACGTCAGGCTGTGTGTGCAAGGCATGCTGTTCCGTGGAAAGATGAATGGCTACAGACACACCGATATGTCGGGTTCATGGCCACAGTGTAGATTTGGTGAGCATTACCACCTGAACAGCCCTGGTCTGCAAACTCTACTTATATATATATATATATATATATATATATATATATATATACACACACACACACACACACACACATATACATACTTAGGGATATTTATAGCAAGAATTCTTTTACATCCTACGGCTCTTTTGAACTGTTTTCTTATCAGAACATTTCTATGGTGAGTGTGGGGGGGGGAACTTCGTAAACTATTAGTTCCTATTTCAAGTGGAACATAAATAGGACGAGGTGATAAAGCACCTCTGAAATTACAATTTTAACTCACTTTTTCATAATGGAAACCTTCAGGAACATGGTGAATGCATAAAATGAGTTACATCTATACCTTGAAAGTGAGCAGTTAAATAATCATGTTTGATTTTTTTGATGATGTTTTAAAAAATTACCTTGTGAGAGGAGATTAAACTCATTCTCTTTTCAAAAATAGGTTTACTTTGCTAGCACACTCTGTATTTACTAAGTCATTAGGAAAATGAAATTCAATGTTGTAAAGGTTGGTTTCTGCTAGGGAGTCCTTGGATAATTCTTAATTTTGGTGCAGTTTTACTGAAAGTTGAGCAGAGCCGTTTCAGAAACACGTGGACACAGACCTAGAGAACACGCCATTGTCTGTAGTCTAAGGTGGCCTGAAATTATTCCTAGTGGCTCAGTGTTGCAGCCTAGATGAGATTTGGTATAGATCACATGGACTGCCTTTTACAGGAACTGGGGAACCAGTGTCATCCAGAAGGTCAATTTTCTTTCTTTCTGGGCAGCCTAGAACCCTGCACGTTGAACAGAAGATAGCAGGTTGGGGAAACCGAAATGGGAGGCAAAGGAGGCAGTCTTGAACAAGTATTTGCTGATGAAGTTCTCTCTCTCTCTCTTTTCATGTTTGTTTATTTTGTGCATGCGCACACGAGAGAGAAAGAGCGCACACGCGCAAGCTGAGGAGGGGCAGAGAGACAGAGGATCTGAAGCAGGCTCCGTGCTGTCGCACAGAGCCCGATGCAGGGCTTGACCTCACGACACTGTGAGATCATGACTTGAGCTGAAGTCAGACGCTTGACTGACTGAGCCACCCAGGTGCCCCTGCTGATGAAATGTTCTTAATTGTACTTACAAAAGAGACTACCAGGTTCAAAAACAAAAACAAAACAGAATGAGGTCCAAGCCACTGCCACAGGAGCATGCAGTGACATTTTTTAGGTTGGATTTTGCTGCCCAAGGTAGAAACCAGATTTGTCTCAGGTGTCTAAGCACCTTTCCGTGCCAAACCCTGTGCTTGCCCGGAGGGTGCATGTGCTTGAGTAAACCCTTCCAGCACCCACTACGCATCCCCTCATTATTCCCGCATGCTTCTTGAGGCTGCTTGCTTCACTGCATTTAGATTCAGCCACGAGAGGGATGTAACACGTTGGTAATTTCTTCTTGGCTCAGGTTGCCATTCGGGGGAGGGGGGTGTGCTGCTGGTACAGGTTAGTCCAGCCTGGGGGGGCCTCCTCCGTGCAAGGCTGTCTCTTAGAACTGGGATCTGGGCCAAGTAGGCAGTTGAGATGACATGGCGTATAGCTGAAGAGTTCTTCATTTTGTTTAGAATATTTTAGGGCCCTTTCCCCCACTGCAGATGGAGTGTTTTGAATCTCTGTGCCCATCTGCTCCAAACGTGTCCTCTAAAGATGACACCAGTGTGCAGTTTTTATGTTGTTGGTAAACTCTCAGTATCCATTTTAAAGATGAATCATTTCTTTTTAATAGTGCTTTCTTTTAAATGTCTTCTTTTTTGGGGGGGTATCCATACCCCTCAAAGTGATCTGTAGACAACTTTAAATTCTGCCATAGCTAAGCCAGGATTTTGTTGTTTCCAAGATCAGTTTTCAAAAGGAATTAACTCGGGGAAATAGGACCTGATAAATGTAAACAGGAATTAACTTGAGTATCGGAGGGGGAAAAAAACCCCACCCAGCTACACTTTATGTATTATGGAAAAATGATCTTAGCTTTGCCTCACACTCGTGTGGCAAGATTCTTTTCTTCCATTTTGATCTGCAAGTTATTGTTTAATGTAAGAAGCTTATTTGTGGGAGACGAATGAGATTTGGGCTTAATTCCAAAAACACGAGTGTCTCATACAGAATCATACGGCAAATGTTAATGAAATAATTAACATGGAATATTCTTAACACAGGGAACGTTAGAAGAGAGCATTCACTCGGAATCCCGGGAGGGAACTGGCAATTCCTAGAGAGGACGGTGTGGGCGAGCCTGGGGCTGCACAGTGAGTGTGCACACGTTGTCCTTTGTCCCCCACCCTTCCCCCGTCCCCTCTGTGTGGCCTCAGGCCTGTCACATTCATACTGTCTACTGGGACCATTACAGAGGATTCGACCCTAACATCATTTTGAAGAGATTTTTCTTGAACACTTGAGGTGGGAACGGAAGATTGTCAGCCTAATAACAAATCTAGAAGATCTCAACTGTATTAAAAACAAAACAAGGCAAATCAACAAAAGTTCTGCAGTGAGACAGTCTTTATCTGGATTATTTCACCTGCCGACTCAGCTAGAAGGCAATTATTCTAGAGTTCAGTAAAAAGACATGAGTTACCAGTTCTTGGCAGAGTGACTTATATAATCATATAAGTAAGCTAGGTTGAAGCAAATCTAGAATATTCTAGCATGTGAAAAGTTTGGTTTTTATTTAAATCAGCTAAGGAGCTTGCATATAGGGACACTTTTTCAAATTCAAGGTGCACCTTCAGTCTATAGGTCTATTTTGAAACAAAATGTTTTTTATTAAGATTTGACCCATTTCTTTAAGCTGCTGAAAGCCTTTTAGAAAACCTAATAAAGGTTACGTGAAGGAAATGATAAAAATACATCATTTAGTACCTAAAAATAACATTTGTGGAACACTTACTGTGTGCCACAGTTCTCCATGCCTCATACTTCTGCATTTACTCTTCATAATAATTACCGTTATCCTAATTTTCTGGCTCTGGAAAACAGAGGGTACAAGCAAACTTGCTCAAGGTCACACAGGGCACTTAGTGACAGAGCTAAACACAAGTAAAGTTGCAAAGCTTAAAGTAATCATGCAGTTTAGTTAAAAACAAAACGAAACACACACCAAAAAAAAACCCAAAACACTAAAGAAATATTTTTAGACTGCGGAATCCATTCATCAATTGCGATCTGACACGCATGGCTGCTGTGGTTTAAGTGGGGCCTTCCCAATTTCCGCAATACCCTGTAGGCACAGTGACAGCTTGCAAACTTGACATAGAGGTTGAGTCTCAGCTTTTATCCACACGTAAAATTAAAGCCCAGAGGGGTAAGCTGACCTGCTCAAAGTCATAAAACTACTTATGGCAAAAGTTGGACAGGAATGGAAGTCTTCTGCCTGCCTGGCCAGCATTGCTCCTGCTGCTTGATGTGAATCTCAGCGTGCAACACACATTAGAGTTAGGGTTGCCTCTGGGCACCTGGGTGGCTCAGTCGTGAGCATCTGACTTCAGCTCACGTCATGATCTCACAGTTCGGGAGCTCGTGTCCCACTTCTCTCTCTCTCTGTCTCTGTCTTTATGGGATTCTCTCTCTCCTATCTCTTTCTCCCTGCCCCTTGCTCTTGTGCCCTCTCTCTCAAAAAAAAAAAAAAAAAAAAAGAAAGAAAAAAAAGTTACGGTTGCCCTCTATTGTATCTTTAGGTCCTCCTACCTTTTTGGCTTAGATGGGGCCTGCAGAAAACTTTATACAGGTGGAACAGAAAATGAAGAGTTCTATTGTTCCCTCACCCTCGGCTTCTAAGCCAGCGGGTGGTATTCCTGTCACCTCCTGCTATTGCTTTCCCCAGATGCACTGGAGTGGAATACGGGGTTCCTTGGAAATTTACCCCTGTAAAATTCTCACACCTTTTAGGTACTTACTGATGCTTCCCCGTGGAGTTTGGTATACAATCGTGTGAAACACATGCCGTGTATTCTTTGTAGCTCTCAAAGTTGCTGGAATTTCGGCTCCAGTGACAGCTCGAAGATGTGCACTGTCTCTGCGATATGCAATCTTCTTATAACCCTTTTTGTTGCTTTGGAGTCAAGGATCCTTCTTTCCCCCCCTTTCTTTTATTTTTGGAGTTCCAAGGATCCTATCCACTTGTGAGGCCAGTGGCTGGCTGTTAATGTGTGGGAGGATTTCCTTCATGGGAAGGGCGAAGGCTTGTGAACGCTGGTCCTGAGCAGCTCCTATTAGCACGGTCTCTGCACATTTGTTCTTCTGCGCTGGGTGTCTAACTGCCCGGACTCTTGGTGCTGTGGCTTTGTCATCTGGTGGTCCTGTGTACCTCAGAGCCTGTTGGCTGGCTATAGCTTGTCATTTTTTCAGGTGAATGCTTTGTACCATTAAGCAGCCTTGTACATTTGGGCCTTTTTACAAATGAATGTTGTGTGACAGCAAGTTTTGAGGTCTGCTTTCCGTTCTTCCCACGACTGCTTTTCCCCTCTGCTGTGTCCCCTTAATGTTTATGGAAAGAAGTTTAATGTGACATAAGCTAAATAAAGTGTTTTTCATAATTTTGGCTTTAAAAATGTATTTGTTGGGAATATAAGAACTTTCAATAATTAGGCTTAATTAGTCCGTGTTCCCATATCTGAATTCTATTCTATTTTAGGTTTGCAGCACCCTTTAAGAATTTGATGAAAACCATGGACAGTCTTCCCAGAAAAAGGTACATAAGCAATAAATGCTTGCCTACAATTTCAGGAAGGTTAGAATCTGTCTTAAGCTGTCAAAGACTTAAAAAAAATTTTTTTTTTTTAAAGTTTGAGACGGGAGTGCTAGTGGGGGAGGGGCTGAGAGAGAGGGAGACACAGAATCTGAAGCAGGCTCTAGGTTCTGAGCTGTCAGCACAGAGCCCAACGTGGGGTTCGAACCACGAGATTGGACACTTGACTATGCCGCCCAGGTGCCCCTGTCAAAGACTTTTTAAATGGCAGCAATTTAATCTTTGGTCAACTAATCTCACTCTGGTGATTTATGACCACAGGCACTGTGTGTTCAAATAAAATGCAGCTCACCCACGTAAGAGTCCTGGTTTGCCTGACATATAGACTCAAGACTCAAAGACCGTTATTTTGAGAATGTATGTGTACAATTAGGCTTTAAAATGCAGACGCTTTTCTTTCACTGGAACTTTGACTTGCTCCAGGGTCAAAGGTTTCTGGAGCCATCACCTCCTTTGGACTGGAAGAGAAGGAGGTCAAGAGTCTGCAAAACTGGAGCAAGGACCTCCTTCTAACCAACTCAGTGGCTTAGAGAAAAAGTTTGGGTATCATTTTTCCCTTAAATGTTCCTCTGGAATTTTTGTAATCCATGAAAAGAAATGAATTATTTTTAAGCATCAAAAGACTTGGCGGTTTAAAAAAAAAAAAAAAAAGTACAGTGGGGCACGTGGGTGGCTCAGTTGGTTAGGTGCCTGACTCTTGATCTTAGCTCAGGTCTTGATCTCAGGGTCATGAGTTCAAGCCCTACACTGGGCTCTGCACTGAGCATGAAGCCTACTTAAAAAAAATTTTTTTTTTTGAAGTGCCCGTTTCTCCCTATCACACACTTTCGTCAATTGTTAAAGTGGAGACTGGTTTTCTTCCAACTGGTCCCTTAAGCGGCTCGGGAACTGCACATGTCCTGGGGATGTCTCACCTGCAGAAGGGGCCACTGGCGCTGAGAGTCTGGGCTTCACCCACAGATAAGCATCCTTGGCTTCCCCTGAGGTCTGTGCTCGGCAGAGAAGGAGAGAGGGCACTGACCGAGGTGACCATTAGGTCAGTGGTGTCTCCCGTGTGTCAAGAGCTGCAGGTGAGGAACAGTTAACCCAGGAACTGGTTCAGCGACTTCTAATCCCTGTAACATTTGTTAAAATCTGTTCGCTTTGGCGAGAGCTGGGAATAGAAAAATCTGGGTGAAATGATCCTTTCCTTTGTACCCACCTTCCCCACCATGCTGCCCTCATCACTCCCTAAGCATTAGGGGGACACACACTGGGTAATTTCTACATATGCAGGTTGTGGGAGTTTAGATCTCACAAGTTATTCTGTACAAAGTTAAATAATATAAAGCTTGGCCTGGAATTAAAACCAATAAATCCCCCCAAATATATATTTTTTAAAAGTTTATTTATTGGGGCGCCTGGGTGGCTCAGTCGGTTAAGCGTCTGACTTTGCCTCAGGTCATGATCTCCCAGTTTGTGAGTTTGAGCCCCACTTCCGGCTCTGTGCTGACAGTGTAGCAGGTTTCTTGTACAGAGAGCCCTAACACCGCGGCTTTTCTTTCCAGGAAGCAATTTTATTCGTGCCAGCACGGGCTCAGTTGGGTTCGTACCCGAAAAGTGAGCCCGGACGCCCGGGTGGTGTAGCCTTTTATGCATTTTCTGCTTGTCTCCCATATATGGGTAACGTATAGACATACAGTCTGATTGGATGGTCTCATGTTACAGGGTCATGAGGGATGTCACGTATGCACGCAGCCAGGTTGCCTTCCCTTATCTTGAGGGTTTGTTTTTTTACCACATTCCTTATGGAGGGGACTCCACCACCACAGCTTAGAGCCTGGAGCCTGCTTTGGATTCTGTGTTTCCCCCTCTCTCTGTCCCTCCCCCTCCCGCTCTCTTTCTCAAAAGTAAAAGTTTATTTACTTTGAGAGAACAAGGCGGGGAGAGGCAAAAGAGGGGGACAGAGGATCTAAAGCAGGCTCTAGGCTGGCAGCAGAGAGCCCTATGTGGGGCTTGAACCCACAAACCCTGAGATCACGACCTGAGCTGAAGTCAGACGCTTAACTGACTGAGCCACCCAGGTGCACCCTCCCTCCAGCAAATATTTTAGAAATAATTTTTGTTCTATAGAAGGTTATGCGTAACACTTAACTTGTAATATAATCCAGTGCAACAAAAGTATGGGTATTTGTATGGTTGTTTTAATGAGAAACATTTGAATTGTACATACCACAAATAGCTTCAAGTTTCTGTAACAACCTCCCTCCCCCCCATGGCCAAAGAGCTAAACAAAACCCGAAGCATCACTTTAAATGTGAAAGTCTTATAAAATTAACTTACAAAAACATCCCTATCAAGTAGTTTGGCATTTACTGTACATTAGTCAAAAGGTCAAGCTAAAATCTGATTCTTTTAAAAAAATCAAAGTTTACATTATTCATACAGATCCAGCATTGTTAAAAAATATGCACAAATAACCACATCCATGCAATATAATTTCTTTAAAAATTTAAAGCAATATAAAAGAGCAGACCTAAGTACAGAACAGAACATTTTGGTTTATAACCTGTAGCTCAAGATTGCTAGCTGATTGGAGTAAAATTAATTCTAAATCTCTTAAATATGATTGTTTCAGTCAACCAGCTAAGGGTGCACGTGAGTTTCTGAACCATTTCTAAGGTGGAATCCGCTAGCGTGTTTCGGTAACATGGGGTGAACGCTACTGTTCGTTGAGCAGAGTAGGTACATTTTAATAATGTCGTTTTTCAAATAAATCGGAATTCGCGGAGAGCTCGGCTCTTCAGGCAGCTGCAGTTTCCCGAGATCCCAGACCCATCAATGAGCTTTGTCAAACTGCCTGGGGCGCCCGCTGCCCGGCTCCCTGCCCCCAGGGCAGAATGTCATTCCGAAGCCCTCTCCGGCCAGCCTGGAGGGCGGTGTCCGTGGCGAGATCCCAGCCCGGCCGCCGCTGATGGGGCGGGGGCCGGGTCAGGCACCCGCGAAGCCGGGCGGTGGTGAGGTGCCGCAGGCCAGGCGGGGCCTCTAGGTGGGGGGCGGCCCGTTGGTGTACCTCAGCATGGGGTAAAAGGACCTGGCGAAGTTGTTGGCCTGCGTGCAGCTGTAGTCCTCTTCCGAGGAGGGCAGCAGGCAGGCCAGGAGCAGCAGCAGCAGCAGGAGCAGCTGCAGGGGCAGCGCCGCCCTGATCACCCGCGCCAGGAAGGAGCGCCGTGGCCGCGAGCTGCCGGGGCCGGGCACCCTGCCAACAGACCAGGTGAAGAGGTGAGCAGGAGGTTCCGGACGCCGCACCCCTTCGAGCTACCTGACCCCTGCCTGCGTTAGGTGAGACATCCGGGGCCTGACGTGAAAGTGGGTGCCCACGACTGAGGTTCAGTTCTGGAAGAGCAGCCCAGCCCCTTTCCAGACTGAAGAAAACAAGTCAACTGGGTTCTTAAAAACACCTGGAGCGTGGCATTGGCAAGACTGGTGAGGTGCGTGTGTGTGTGTGCGTGTGTGGAACAGAGGACTCATTTCTGTGACTGCATCCCCCCTACCTGCTGTCCGCCTTGTTCTGGTCTTTCGTCATCCTCTCTGCTCCAAACTGCTGGATAAAAACAACCCAGTTAGTAAGTGAAGACTGGTTAGTCCTGTCCGTGATAACACCTCCTTCCTTCTTAAATTATACACCTTCCTTAGCTCATCTTTCTGCCAAGCTTTTGAAACCAGACAAATACATTTGAGATTATACTCCAGGAGGTAAGAAATCATTGGGTTTGTTAAAGTAACAAGAGCTTCGCGGTCCAGTTTGATGATCTGTTGTTAATGGGGAGAGATCAGGAAGCCCCTTCAACAACACTAGAAGGGCTCCCATCTTTCACAGCCTACTGGGGGGCGGAGTCTTCAGTTCCTGTCATCTCAGTAACTTCGAAAAATAACCAGCGTGCTTCTCGGGGCAGAAAGGGGCTCTCACCTTGGCTTGGGGAGCTGGTGTGGATGCAGCTGGAGGCTCGTCTCCAGAGTCTACCTCGTCCAAGCTGGGCAGAGATGGGTCTGGGTTCTGAAATCCACACCCCAAGGGTTCAGTTCAGGGAAACAGAGGTTCTGAGTAATCTCAAGAGCGCAAAACGTGCTTCATGCGGTTTCACTGCTCTGCTCACCCCTCCCCCAGCTCAAATCTTTCTGGAAGAGAGAGCCCTTTAACACAGGCTTCTCCAGTCAGAAAGGAATGTAAACAAGGCAAGGCCAAGCACAGCATTAAAAACCCATAGCACACATGGGGGGAGACCGAGTTTAGCTGCCTCAAGGGTTGACAGCTTGCCAGATGTGCTGAAGGATCATGTGGCCATCAACACACTATAGCCTTGGCTGTACAGGTAGAAATGTCACTCTAGAATGGAGGGGTGGGCCTCCCTCGAGTCTGGTGAAGCCATGGTATGGGTATCCATTCGTTCTGAGTTGGATCACATTTTAAAGACGAGAAAGTAGAAAAATGAGAGAGTGGGCAGCAGAGAGCGCCCTGGACGGTGAAGGAGTACTCTCAAGTCTACTCCGCATGAAGGAAAGACAGAAATGATAGAGGGGTTAGACTGGTTTTTCACACACCAGCCATACGAACAGGTAGGTACCATATTGTTGTCTCCCTCTTGTAAAGGACAGAACCGAGTCAAAGAGTTTGTGTAACTTTTTAAGGCCGCCCAGGTAGAAGGGGCGGGACTCGAGGCGCCACTCGGACCACGTGCTTCTAGCCTCTGCCCCACAGCGAGGCCTGCCATTCTGCTTTTCTGTTGGCATCTGATACCACACGTATTTAAAAGCCACAAGTGGACTCACCTGGCTGCCCTGCAAGGACATTAAGTCTTGGGACACTTGCTCAAGTAACTGTTTGAGTTTCTTCTCAATAACATGTACCTTCTCTTCAGCCTCAATGTAGTCTTCGCCATGCCCCTTAATAAGAAGGCTGTTTGAAAGCTCTTGTAAGGTGTTTACTTGAGGTTCACGTTCCACGAGCTCCTTTTTCAGTTGCTAAAAATAAAATGTGTGAAATACAAATAAAAATAGCCGCTGCTTACTGTGGCCAGATGGTGCTTGCTTAGTGCCAGGACAGTTCCGGGATGGATGACGGGTGGTGGTCAACTCCAGAACGTTCTACTAGCTATGTACCTGGGTGTATCTGCAAGTCTAGCATCATTTGGGCAGCAAGTAGGTGACACCCTGCCCCTATTTTCCACTCCTTTCGTTCTGAAGACAACTTGAGGCTGGAGGAGTTAGAAGAAGTGAGGGGAAGACTAGACCTTTGTCCACCGCAGTAGCAAAGTCAAGGAAAAAATCTAAATTGGGTAAGTTGAGAAACAGCAGCTTAAGCATACTTTATAGGAATAGAGGCATGTGTCTGGTGAATCAGCCTGTGTGGTCGATTGCCTTGCTTGCTGTCCCTTTTGGTAGCCACTACACAACATGTGGCGATTTAAAATTACAATTCAGTCTCAGCCACAATAACCACGTTTCAAGTGCTCAACAGCCACCTGTGGCTAGTAGCTATCAGACTGGACAGTGCAGACATAGAACATCTTCTTCACTGCAGAAAGGTTACTGGACGGCACCCTTCTTGAGAGTGGGGCTTTACAGGGATTTTAGCATAAAAATTTTTTTATTTTTATTTAAAAAGTTTTTAATGTTTATTTTTGAAAGAGACAGAATGTGAGTGGGGGAGGGGCAGAAAGGGAGAGAGAGAAGCCAAAGCAGGCTCCAGGCTCTGAGCTGTCAGCACAGAGCCTGATGTGGGGTTCGATCCCACAAACCCCGTGGGATCATGACCTGAGCTGAAGTCAGCCGCTCAACTGACTAAGCCACCCGGGTACCCCTATAAACATGATTTTTAAGGGGCACCTGGGTGGCTCAGTCAGTTGAGTGTCCAACTCTTGCTTTCAGCTCAGGTCGTGATCTCATGGTTCGTGGGACTGAGCCCTGCATTGGGCTCTGCACTGATGGTGCGGAACCTGCTTAGGATTTTCTCTCTCCCTCTCTTTCTCCCTCTCTCTCTAAGCAAATATTAAAAAAAAAAAGCTTTTAAAATAATGACCAGTACTTTAAGTTTAAAATTTTTTTTTTTCAACGTTTATTTATTTTTGGGACAGAGAGAGACAGAGCATGAACGGGGGAGGGGCAGAGAGAGAGGGAGACACAGAATCGGAAACAAGCTCCAGGCTCTGAGCCATCAGCCCAGAGCCCGACGCGGGGCTCGAACTCCCGGACCGCGAGATCGTGACCTGGCTGAAGTCGGACGCCTAACCGACTGCGCCACCCAGGCGCCCCAAGTTTAAACTGTTTATAACTGAATCACCTACAAACTTATGGCTAAGAAAGTCACCTGGTTAGTGAAATAAATCTATGAAAACACAACTACCCTTCAAGAAATAAGACTTTTCAATAGCAGATTTAGAAAACTCATATAGCTCATTGTGTCTGTGGAGTAATTAAGCATATTTTCCCCCAGGGAGTCCTGATATTCACAAAGGAGAAAATACTTCTAATCAAACGGCCTTATGTTTCTCAGGATATTGCTAAACCCGTACGTCCCCCGTTCCCGAGAGTCTTAAGGACTTCCTGCTTTTAGCCCTGGCCCTTCATCTCTGCAAGCCATCCTGCTTCAGAACTACTACAAAGGGATGCTTAGTAGTTGATACCAACTGGAACACGAGAGCAAAACGTCACGCTGGCGTTGTTCCAAGAAACACGAGGGGCAGCTCCCTGAGTCCTCACCTGCCAGGAGCCAGCGGCAGTGCAGGACCCCTTAGGAGGAAACTTACCATCAGTTCTTCCTGACACTCCAGGAGCACCTGGGGGTCTGCCTCTGGGTCCGTGACACGAGCCTTCTGCCTCCGGCTCTCAGCACTCGCTAACCACAGTAGCAGATCTTGACTCAACTGGTGGAAGTCCTTTAAACACACACACACAACACGTCATAGTATTGCCCTTTCTCTGAGGGAAGGTGTGCTGAGAAGCAGCTTGATGTGTTGGGCCTTCATAGTATTTGCTCTGGTCTTTATCCGATGAATAAAAGGGCCAGATTTAAACTAAATGCCAGGGCCCCCCAACAAGGAAAAGGGAAAGCCGCAAAGAGGATGCAGGTGGCACAGTCCCAGGAGGCGTGATGCATGTCGAGTGACGAGTGCTAGCAGAAAGGCCGGGCTTCACAACGCCACACCTGCTATGACACAGAAAGACCACACAAACGACTCCACAAATCTGGATTCAGCGGCAAAGGGAGACACCCCAACAGGACAGGCCGTGGCCCAGGGACACATGGGCACGGGGTCTTGCTGGTGGGGCTCGCGTTCCCAGAGATGGGGTCAGAGCTCACACAGGATGAGCATTTACCATGTGCGGAGGGCTGGGCTAAGATTACCTTGTGAGGTAAGGACTAACATGATTCCCATTTTTCAGATGAGAAAACAGAGGTCTAGCCGGCACAGTGATTTGCTCAGAGTCGCACAGCTACTAAAGCTCTAGGGTTGGGTTAAACCACTCCTTGTTCTGAGCCAGGTCTCTTAATCGCCCTGCTATACATACGGTCCTCCTGGCAAAAGGACAGAGATGGGGCAGTGTGGGGCGGCATTTCTGACCTACTGGAATGTTCGCTGGAACCCTTATGCTAAGAATGGGCGGGGGCAGCAGAGCAGGAGACACAGGGCGGGACAGCAGCTGAGCCTCTTGGAAACAAAACGATAAAGCACATGTTTCCTAACACAAGCCGTGTTTGTGTGCCAAAGCATCCTGACTAGGATAAAAATATCTGCCTCTCCCACCCATGTGGGCCGGGCCTGGGGGCCGGCGTACCTGGCACTGCACGAGGGCCCTCCGTAAGCCCGCTCTCCAGCTCTCCACCGCGCCCTGTGCCGCGTCCCAGTGCAGCGCCAGCTGGCCGACGCGACCTTGGAGCTCTTTGGACTCCACGCTCTCAGCCTGCAGATATTCCTCACTGCTCATGTTGACGGAGACCACTAGAGCCTTGTAGGTGTCAAAGGCTTTTAGTATTTCCTACCGCAGAGGGAAAAGACTGGGTTAGGCATTCTGAAAATAGCAATGTGGGGTTCATTTGAACCTCAGCAGGGAACGGATCTGCCAAAGGCTTCTCTGAGCTGTGGCGGCAGAAGCAAGAGCCAACTTGCTTTCAACTGGCTGGGCGGTATCAGGTGAGGAGCTGCCTTACAAGGTCAGTGACCTTGGCTGGCCAGGCTGAGAGTAGAGGCCCGGCTCCTGGCTGGTCGACTCAGCCACAGGCATGAGTGGACCCTGCCGAGTCCTGGTTGGCTTATTTCTGGACCACATTAGAAGTTTTTCAGATAAAGTACATGTAGTTAACCTGCACGAATCCCTCGATATCACAGAAGTATTATTACTTAGGGTGAATAGTTAACCCAGATATACTGATGCACAAAGTAAAATACTAATACCCATGTGAAGACTGCCTGGGTACCCTAAACCCCTGCCCTGGGTTGTCTTAGGAGCTCAGGCTCAGGCCCCCCCCCCCCCCCCCCACCGCCGGCCAAAGCGCAGGGCTCCAATTGCCTCTCCCCTGCTCCCTGGCTAGTTCTAGTGGGGCAACGGCCGACTATGTGGGTGACAAATTCTAACTGGGTAACAGAGTAGCTACATCAGGCCACAGAATTCATCAGCAGGTGAGCTGATCCTCCCCCCGCCCCCATTCTCAATGCTCCCCCACCAGCCTGGATTGCACAGTTTGGAAGGGCGTTTTTCAGCTGCCCGGTGGTGCCCACTAGCACCTCCTTACGAGTCTAGAGGGGTCTCTGAAGTCAGATCTTTCCAGCACAGGGGATCTGAGATGCACCTCCCCAGCACCGCTGGGGGCTTTGGGATCATGTGCAGATGATCTTCTGCATGGAAACAAAAACCTACATCTGCGTCCTTGCCCGTTACAGAAGTGGAATGGGACAGACTGAGCACTACACCTGCTTGCAGCCTGCCACCTACACCGCTGACAGGTGTCACGTGCTGGTTCTGCACAGCGAGCGTCCACATGCACGTTCTGGATCCCTCTTCCCTCCACACCTCCCCCTCACCTTGAGCTGCTTCACTCTGAGCTCCATTTCGTGGATATCAGAGGGAGGTTCTGCCATCTTTAACGTTTCCAGCTCTGCTTCCGTTTTTTTCAGCCAAGTGGTGATGTCGCTGATCTTGGAATTGAGCTGTTGCAAGTTTTGTTTCATCCTGAGTTGATTGTGAAGTTCTTGTGCTTGAATCAGCTCCCATCTGTCAAAGGCGCCTGGAATAAAAAGTTGCGGTAAAAAGAAGCAGTAGCCGCAACAGATTTCCCGGTCTCCAGCTAGTCCAGGGTCAGGATGGCAAAACCTGAAGGGGATGCTCCTTGCAGGAGGCTTGGCTTCAGGAGTCCTCGCCGTCCCCTTGCTGTGGTTCAAGGCCGGTGCCACCACCCTCCCACAAAGGCTGGGATGAGGTACGGAACGGGTTATGAGACCCAACATGGTGCCAACGTGTACTGCAGTCCAATGTTCAGCAGTTTAGTTTATGCTGTTTTCCGGCGCTTTCTCTCCTGGTTCATGAATGATCGGGTCAATTCTATCAGTTCGACTTTTGGCTTAGGAGAATAATTACTTTTATAATCATTGAACTGGTCTCAAGAGGAGCCACCTGACTGCTCTTTGGACATCATCTTCCTGTCTGATCTTTATATACAAGTGACATTAAAATATGCACTTCATATGAGGCTCATTGGTCAATATTTTTCTAATTTTTTTAAAATTTACATTCAAATTAGTTAGCATATACTGAAACAGTGATTTCAGCAGTAGACTCCTTAATGCCCCTTACCCATTTAGCCCATCCCCCTTCCCACAACCCCCCTCATTGGTCAATATTTAAAGAATAGTTTTGAAGGACACCTGGGTGGCTCAGTCGGTTGAGCATCCGACTTCAGCTCAGGTCATGACCTTGTAGTTTGTGGGCTCGAGCCCTGCGTCAGGCTCTGTGCTGACAGCTCGGAGCCTGGAACCTGCTTTGGATTCTGTGTCTACCTCTCTGTCCCAACCCCGCTCACACTCTGTCTCGGTGTCCCTCTCAAAAATAAACATTAAAAAAAAAAAGAATAGTTTTGCAAGTAAAAAGCCTAGGAATTTGTTCGTAAATACAAGTCAGCTGATTCTGTTTTTGCTTTAAAACTTTTTTTATTTTTTTAAGTAATCTTCACACCCAACGTGGGGCTCAAACTCACAACCCCAAGATCAAGAATCGCATGTTCTACTGACTGAGCCAGCAAGGTGCCCTACAAGTCAGCTGATTCGAAAATAACAATGGCTGCCGTAGACTAAGTTTAGCCATTTTGGTGGATTACAGTTGGTCAATTCTTAATTAATGTTCTGTCGAGCAATGACTTAAATTAAATGCTCAGCTGACCCAAAATATAGCCTTGACCTGTCCTAACAACGGCCTAATTTATCTGTACCTGACTGCTGCCCGGTGAGAGCAGCAAGTCCCTCGTCTTCCTGCTGTGAGCTGCCATTCAAGGCTCTGGCACCTTCTTTGCCACCGTCAGTGCCTGGGGATAGCAGCAGCTTTACCTAGAATGAACCGATTTTTATGTTACCACTTATAAATTTCAAAGGCTGTATGAAGAGTATCTTGGTTCATAGGAACAGGTAGGAAATGAAGATACAGGACCCCTTTCCTTTTAATATTAATATTACACGATTAATAATTATTTTTAATATATAATGATTATTAATATGGAGATTATTGGGTACATTTATAAGCAAGCAGAGCCAACGGCAGAAATAAAGCCTTAGTAAAGACCAAGACTGGTGGTGGGGAGCAGGGGAGAGGTCAGTATTGGAAATAAAACGGCCTAATTCGGGGCTTCCTAACACTTCTCAAATGAAACATGCAAAAAAAAAAAAAAAAAGCTAAAAACCACCGCTGAGCTACCAGGCTGTTACTGTGTGCACACTTTCGCTTTTGCAGAGTGTTCTACAAAATTTAGTCATCCCTCCTCGTCACTCTGTGGAGCTGGTTGGCAGATTATCCCCAGAATTGGAAACACAGAGGACAAATCTGCCTCCGGGGGTCATTCATTACTGAGCATTTATCTTTCACTGCACATATTGACTCTTCTGTTAGTGCAGAGCTGACTGGCCTATTATCTCAGGACTTTCCAAAAATAAAGATATCCTTTTTAGTAAAGCCATGCTTTCTTTGGTTTGTGTCCATATGGCCTACTTGCGTGGAATGAAAAAAATACCGCCCCCGCCCCCCCCCTTCAGATTTCTGGTGACACGCCTGGTTCCAGGCACACAGAAAAGGGTGGAGGCTTTTGAAACTGGCCAGGGGAGGAACACAAGCATCAATGCTGGGGAGGCCAAACCATGTGGCCCTGGATACAAAGCAAAGGTGAGGTGCTGGGGTCCCTCCCTCTCCCCACGACTGTCAGGTCTTATTCTGCATCACAGAGGGGCAGATTAAAACTGACAGCTGCTTACTAAGCAAGAGGAAGAGCTGCTGAACTGGGCATGGCAGCCCGCTATCAAATGACTTGGGCCTGACCGTATACGGGCAGAAGCTTCTCCAATTATCTAACACTATCCATTCTTAGACACAGTGGGCACTTGGCAGACTAATTCAGTGATGCCCACCACCGCTTCTGGTTTCTCCAGAAGAGGATGATTAAAAGTGCACAGAGACATTTGAATTTCAACTCGCTCCTCCCTAGTCCTCTGTGCTGAGGCTGATCTGGAGCCAACGTTAAATCCTAGGCTGGCGGCCCCCAACGGCTGCACAGCCAGAGCATACCAAGGACTCATGCTGCCCGAGGAAACCATAATGAAGAAGGAATGGTCACTGTTATAAACAACAACAACGAACCACATATGGTAGTAAAAATAGTAATAATCGTAACAGTGACCACTTCTAAGGGCCTTCTTTATACATTCTTACAAATCAACACAGACAACAATTAATGGAAAGTAGGTTTATCCTCAGGTGAGGAAGGCTTACGGAGGCAAGGCAAAGTGCTGTGGCCCCAGAGCACTCTATTGGTGGGGTTAGGAATCAAACCTATGTCTACCACTGTACATGGTCAAATCTTCCTGAATACAAAGTCACGATGTTTTGAATAGGATATGCAGTCAAAACGTAAACAGAACACAGTTTGGGAGCAGCTCAGGAAAGCCAGTATGTTGCTTCTCCATTACTTGCACGGATGACTGACTCAACAGTAATAATCACTGCCGCATCATGTTCATGTACACAAAGATCGTTCTTGGCCAGAAACCAGTCTTTAACTCTAGTATGTTTTGCCAGGGTTCTAATGATGTATGGACGGCTCAGCAGAGATACTGTCACCATGGGAAAACCAGCTCAAAATCCCCCTTGAAAGTGAGCACACGCAGCATACACCAATCTCTCTCTCTCTCTCTCTCTCTCTCTCTCAAGAATTTCAACTACTAATGCACTTGGGTTATATTCTCAGTGCAGTCGAGACTTACATAGGCTGGTTTATAGGGAGTGCTGGAATCTGAGGGGATGGTTTGTACATTCCTGTCACTTCCCATTTGTTTGTAGCGATGCTTGGGGCAGGAAGGGCTGTCAGGAACATGCCATGAGTGGTCCTCAGAAATGGATTTCCCTGAAACAAAACACAGCAAGTGACAGTCCATTCTCTCCAACCAAAGGATTCATACTTAGTTACACAAAAAAAGGTCATGGGTAACATGGCATCAGGTTATAGTATAATATGAGTTCTGCAGCTTTCCTTGCAAAGCATGCACATTTGCAAAATGTCAGTACGCCCCAGAAGGGAATGAAATGAGAGTCATGCAACTGAGCAGCATTGTGCCTTCACTAGATGGGTTCACGATGGAGCACAACAAACACAGGATTTTTTGAAGATGAATGGTGTTTTGGAGCCGGGCATCTAGTGGCGGGGACACTGGCAGCGAGGCCAGGTCAAAGGGCCAGAAGGACTGAAGACCTCTCAGGAGTGGGGGAGAGTGAACGTCAGGATGGACCTGGGGGCCAGAGGGCCGCTCGCGGCGCTACCCCACCACTGCACATGGCGACGGGGCAGGGAACATAGGTTAGAACTGCAAATCAAGGAAAGGACGGTTTCTTCTCCTGTGGCTAATGCAACAGTACTTTTACCCCTGCCCACCCATCCTCTTCCCAGGAAGCACCGTAAGCAAGGAAGGAAGGAGTTCCAAACCAAGCCACCGTGAAGAAAGCTTGGTCTATGCCGAAGAACTTCAGTTAGATGGCGGGGGGGTGGGGGGGAGGATTAAAGTTTTAAAAGACACCATGAAGAATTCCCTTCTGCACAGGCCTGAGGGGCAGGAGAAGGACAGCATGGAGACTGCTCCTGTCTGGGCAGGGTTCTTTAAGGAGCACGCAGGTATGTGTGAGTACGGCAGTGTAAATACACCATGACACAAGGACCAAGGTGCATGGTGTCCACAGAAGGCAGAGGTCAGACATGACATGGGAGCGAGGTTTAGGATGCAGTGTTCGCCACAGGAGGCTGCCATGTTGAGACACATGCACGGTCAGGGGCCTACCAGAAGACGCTTTCAAAGTTTTTGTGGTCATTTTAAGATAGGCCTCAGGATTTTCAGGGATTTCTACATCTGAAAAAGAATAATGTCATTTTCCTCACCGCAGGCATCTGTAGATGAATGCCCAAGTATTAAGTTAAAACAGTAGAAACATTGTCAGCTGGGAGGAGAAGAGTAACTACCTTTGATCTGTCTTATTAAAAAGGTTTAAAAAACCGAAAGGATTTTTTTCAGCCGACTCTTGATGGTTTGAACGCGTTGTGGGAGAGGGGGGAGTCCACAGAAAGAATGGAGACAATCTACCAATACGCTGAAGAACTCAACTGAAAAGTTCACTGATGAGCCTCCCAGACAGCCAGAGCCATCAGAGAATAGCCTTAATGTCCCCAGGTGAATTTCGTTCCTTTTTCCCTTTCATTCCACCTGTCATAGGAATGAGTCACTCTCAGGGAAGTCAAAGTGGGCAGGACAGAACACAAGAAGCCACAGAGGTCTGGGTCAGCCATGAGCTGGACTCTGGGTCATCCAGAGATGGCCATGTTGCTACAGTGCTAAAAACATAACCAAGTGGGTCAATGTCAAGGGCTCTGGAAACAGGGGCTGTTACCTGATAGTGCACTGTAGTATGGGCCTTCCTCATCATCTTCGTGAGAGGAGGAGCCCCCCACGTCACCTGTGTGATCCCACTCCAGAGGGATGGAGTCCACGCTGACGGGGGTCTCACAGCCAGACCGCTCGGGCCCCGGCGCCGGGGGCACCAGATGACAAAGGGACTGAGGGGAAGAGGGTTCCTCGCTCTCTCTCCCTTTGCGCCAAGAGTCAGCCTGGATCTCTCTGGGGTCCTCCATGTCCGTTTCATTCTCGGAGGCCTCTTTTTCATCTTCCAAGCCCTAAAGTGGGGATGTCCAGTTTTCAGAATGAACCACATTAGAGGCTTGCAGCTGTGAGGTGCACGGGGAGTCTGCCTCGTCTGGCAGTTCCTGAAAATGGCCACTGCCCACATTTCTGTGGCCGCTTTAAAAAAGAATTGGGTTAGGTGCAGCTGGGTGGTTCAGTTGGTTAAGCGTCAGAGTCTTGATTTTGGCTCAGGTCAGGATCTCACGGTTTGTGAGATGAAGCCCCGTGTCAGACTCTGCACCGGTAGCATGGGGCCTGCTTGGGATTCTCTCCCTCCCTCTCTCCCTCTGCCCCTCCCCCTGGTCACTCTCTCTCAAAATAAGTAAACTTAAAAAAAAAATTTTTTTTTTTTACAGAAAAAAGAATCAGATTCCCAGGGCCTAGTTGTGATTATTCTAATTTAGACGCTTTAGTGTGAGGCCCAGAATCTGTATTTTCGGCAAAGCCCAGCCTCTTTCCTAGGAGAAACCTGACATTTGATGGTCTAAGTTAAACAACTTTCCCTAGAAGATAAGAAAATGGAGGCCAACATTTTATTAGTGGTTAATGGCAGGTTTCTCCAAGAATCAGAAAATTTTAAACAAAAAAAAAAATGTAAGGCCATTAAGAGTATTCTGGCTAAGATTCACAACTTCATGACTGTATGTACCAGGTTCTTTCTTTCTTACCCCTCAATCTTATTGTTCAGGATACAGAACCTTATTCTTCCTATGTTGTAATGCCTTGGTTTAAGAGAAATGCCTAGAAACTGCTACATTTAGAAATGAGGAACCTATGGTGACTTTTAAGGCTATGTCTGATGAAGAAATAACCATCAAGTTAGCCAGTTGGAGACGCAAAAAAGGAAAAAATGGCCAGTTGTGTTGCTCAATATGGTTATCATGAAAGCTTCTGGCACACAAAGGCAATGAACTTTGAATAGTGGCCTGAATGCCACCTCAACTTCCCAGAAGGTCCCTCTGCCAAGGGAAACCTCACAGTTGCTATGGGAAACTGGTGCTTTTGTCACTTCACAGGCGAGAACAGGGGTGCCCGGGTGGCTCAGTCGGCTAAGCGTCCAATTCTTGATTTTGGCTCAGGTCATGATCTCATGGTTTGTGAGTTCGAGCACTATGTTGGGCTCTGTGCTGACAGTGTGGGGCCTGCTTGGGGTTCTCTCTCTTCCTCTCTCTCTCTGCCTTTCCCCCTGCTCATGCTCTCTCTCTGCTTCAAAATAAATAAACTTAAAAAAAAAAAGTTCAAAGGTGAGAAGAAGGCACCAGAAAGGCACAAATATTAAAAGCTCCCGACACTGGGGCACCTGGGTGGCTCAGTCGGTTGAGCATCCGACTTTGACTCAGGTCATGATCTCACAGCTCGTGAGTCTGAGCCCCACGTCGGGCTCTGTGCTGACAGCTCGGAGCCTGGAGCCTGCGTCTCCCTCTCTCTCTCTCTCTCTGCCCCTCCCCCACTCACACTCAGTCTCTCTCTCTCTCTCTCAAAACGAACAACTTTTTAAGGCTCCCAGACACTAAGAGGAAAAGGCCAACACATTCCCAAATTAGTACCGTAAGCAAAACCAGAACACATATCCACACATCCTACGGGTGCTGACACATGCCAGGAGAGCCCTGGGCTGAGGAACACACAGAAAACAGCTGAGGGGCGCAAAAACTTTCAGAAATGCCGTCCCTTCCATCGGGTAATGGGAGCCCCCAAGTTAAGTGTGACTCTGGAGTAATACAAGCAGAAACAGAACTGTTTTGCTCTCCTTTTTACCATAAAATACGTCACAGCTGACCAGTACATAGGTTTCCAGCTCTGTAAAAATTTGGCCAGACGTCAAGTGTGCGCAGCCCATTCGGTGAACCGTCAAGTTTGCGCAGCCCGGAGGCGCTCCGCACGAGCGTGCGCTCCCCTTACCGGAGCCCGGGAGGTCAGCCGGCGGTGGAACCGCGAGACGCGGCCGAAGACCTCCTGGCAGTAGCGGTGCAGCTCCTCCAGCTCGTCCTCGATCAGCACGGCGTCCAGGGGCTCGCTCTTCTGAATCAGCTGCTCCCCGAACACGATGAGCTGATCGATCTTGTTGGTATTTAATGTAATTTCCTGTTGGAAACCCTATTCAGAATAGGAGAGAGAGACGATTTCAAAGAAGGAAAGTTTCCCTGAGGATCCAGACGATGTCTACTTCGTTCTTTCACCCAGGACGCGAGCTTCATCGATTTTTTAACAAAGTGACAATAAAGATTTAGATAATTTAAAATGACTGTAGGGGGGCGCCCGTGTGGCTCAGTGCGTTGAGGGTCCGACTTCGGCTCGGGTCATGATCTTGTGGGTTGTGGGTTCGACCCCTGCACTGGGCCCTCTGCTGTCAGCGCAGAGCCCGCCGTCTCCTTCGGATCCTCTGTCCCCCAATCTCTCTCTGCCCCTTCCCCGCATGCACTCTCTCTCTCAAAAATAAATAAACATGAAAAAAATAAATAAATAAAACGATTGTGCCTATTTTTTCCCTCTCCCTTCTGGGCACTGACTTTTGCAATTAAAATA
Source organism: Lynx canadensis (assembly GCF_007474595.2). Taxonomy (NCBI): domain Eukaryota; kingdom Metazoa; phylum Chordata; class Mammalia; order Carnivora; family Felidae; genus Lynx; species Lynx canadensis. Next base: position 110,377,811 of record NC_044308.2, on the reverse strand, counting down.
ATTCTACACTTGATCTTAGCCAAAAGGCCGAGAAGCGGTTACAGTTAAAATAATTCTAAAAGTTTGGCAAGGACAGACATCTACTGCCGCTGGGTGTGAGGGCAAAAACTTGTCTTACTGACACTGAGTGGAAACAAAATTTCTCATAATAAACCACCCGTGGGCATTTGGTCCTGCTGACCCAATAATCACCGCATTGGTGCCGTTATATTAAGGAAGGCAAGGGGCGCCTGGGTGGCTCAGTCGGTTAAGCGGCCGACTTCGGCTCAGGTCATGATCTCGCGGTCCGTGAGTTCGAGCCCCATGTTGGGCTCTGTGCTGACAGCTCAGAGCCTGGAGCCTGTTTCAGATTCTGTGTCTCCCTCTCTCTGACCCTCCCCCATTCATGCTTTGTCTCTCTCTGTCTCAAAAATAAATAAACATTAAAAAATAAATTAATTAAAAAAAAAAAAGGAAGGCAAATTTCTATTTTTCAACTTCTTTTAAAAGCCCAGGAGGGAATTACAATGAAATTTAAGCGAAATGCACATATTTGAGAGAGCAGAAGAGATCTGTTCATGAACCCACTCTTGATACATATGTTCTTCCTGCCACACCCCGCACGTTGCACCCCGACTCAAGAGCTGGGGAAAGAGCACCTTGTGAAGTTCTGTCTGGAACCCCGTGGATGATTATAAATGACAAAGAATACAGAGCCTCGTGCCAGTGGCCCCTCGACTGTAAGGAACAGTATCCTCTCTCGTGACAACCCTGTGGGACACAGGTGGGGTCAGCCTGGCTGCTTTAACAATTCTGGAATGTGCTCTCAGGGTGTCAGGTGAAGTTTGTGCTTGGCCGGCTCTCCCCTGCAGAGGTGCGTTCTCCCGAGAGGGGCCGTGGGTGCAGGCCTTACATTCAACTGGCGCATCTTGTCGTCGGCGTCGCTCTCCGAGAAGTGCTCCACGTTGGTCAGCTGCAGGTCCATCTCCGTGAGCCACACGAGAACGCTCTCCCGGGTCCCCTCGAATTCTTCCCTCTGGTTGGTGAAATGCTGCGGAAGAGAACCGGGTGTTTGGGTGGATGGCAGAAGACAGTTCAGCAAGGTTACTTTTGGCCAAGACGAAAGGGTACCCCAGGAGACCCACAGGGCATCAGGGGGCCAGTGTGGGGTTGGGAGCCCGGGCTCTGCTCCCGGCTGTGGGATCACCAACAAGTGCCCCAACTTCTCTGAGCCTTCGCGTCTTTGTGGGCAAGTGAGGGTGTGGGACCGCGGATTGCAACATTTCGGGTCCTTTCAGCAATTCTGTAATTCTCCAAGTCAGTGATTTTCCCAACCTGCCCTTTGAGGAACGCCCTCAAAGTCCGGGCCAGGCACCTTGCCTGTTTTTACCTGTTAGCCTTCTGTGGAAGCTTTTGCTTAACACAAAGATTTAGTAGCTTCGAGATGGAAGAGTACGGATCTCAGGGTTAAGCCTGGCCTAGTGCCCCATTTGCCTTCACTGAGGTAATCCTGAATGTGTGCCCTCAGAGAAAGAAGACCCAGATTTATCACCTCCAATTAAGGATGCCTCTTGGGTTACCACCTTAGGGATGGGCAGCTGATTCTCAGACAGACAGCATTCAGTGCCAAATGACCAGTCACAGTCAAATCGGTGGGAGATAAGGAAATTAATGCATGGGGGGTTGTCTGAAAATCTAGCCCACTCCTTCTTGAGGGTTAAAAAAAAAAAAAAAAAAAAAAAAAAAAGCCCAGATTTTCATCATCTTAGAATGATTTCAAGAATGTTCTGCCCTGAGAACAGAAGCAGGGGTTAAAATTACTTGCTGCAGCCATAGACCACACTGGCCCGGTCAGTTTGCAACTAGACTCACAAAGGTTAACACCCCAAGCCTTCCACATTCCAGAAATCTCAGGTGAATGCCTATTAGATTTAAAAATCCAACCCAACCTTTGAGGTTAGGTCAATGTGCTCTGAAATTCGGAGGATAATCACTGTCCCCAAGCTCCACAATGCAGAGGGGGCTCTGTCTCCAGCTCTCACAGTGCAAGAACCAACGGGACACACAAAAACGGGCAGATGGGCAAGGCGGGGCCTCTTTCCAGGCGAAGAGGCACCTTTGCCACACCGGGTAATGGCAGCGGCCCAGGCTCTGGGCAGTCTGTGAGCCAACGTGCAGGCCTTCCGGGTATCCAGAATTGGAAAAATGATGCGCTTGTTACCACAACTCACATAACCAGGCCCCGCCTAAGAAGCCTATTCTTGGGCAAACAACCTCTTTAAAAAACATGAATGCTGGCAGCTTCGGCTTAAAGCAAAGGGAAGGCCGACTGGGAGAACGTTCAGGTAGCTGAGGCCTGAAATGAAGTCTACCCATGGCTCGCTCTAAGCCCGATACCGCACATCGCTTCTCCCCGAAAGGCTACAAGTAAGGCGGGTGATGTAGACAACGTTACTCTGAGTCTCCGCAGGACGGCCGTGACCCGCTTCTGGAGGTTGTCCCAGCGCTGGTTGCCCTCGTGTACCATCTGCTTCAGCTTGCTGGCCGTGTCCGTGCGGTTCTCCCGGGCCAGCCGCCGGTACTGCTTGTTGATGAGCTCCAGCTGCGTGAGCCTCTCGTGGATCTGCCGCTGGAAGGCCTGCGACACACGGGCCGCGTCAGTGCCAAGGCACGCGGGGGGCCAGCCCGCCCCCTCCCTGGCCCCAGACAGCCCGCCTCGAGGGCTTACCCCCCCAGGCTGAAATGGCGGCGGAGAGCCTGCTTCACCTGCCCTGATGCTAAAGAACGGCCTCTCAAGTTCACCGCGTGCCGCGTCTTGCCCGGCAAAGCGGCCTCAGCAGCTGCCGGCAGGCTGCGGACTGCGCCGCCCTGGCCAGAGGTGGGGGGAGCCGGCCCCTTAAGGGAGTCACCTGAACTGCCCAGAGGCTTGATTCTCAGGAGCAGCGGGCTGGAGGGGGGCCCTTACCTCGAACCTCTTCAGCTCTTCTTTGGCGTTTGTGTACAACACCTCTGAGGAATTCGGGTAGGCTGCTGTCCTCTCGGCTGACTTGAGCCAGTCCTCAAAGCGGGAGTAATCATCTAGAAATTTCTGCCACAGACGCCACGTCTCTTCGATTCTGATAGGAGGAGAGCACCTCAATATAAGCCAGCCATTTCAACAATGAGCTTCCATTTTTTTTCCCCCTCCCTTGATGGGCCCAATTCCCGACACCCCTCGCACTGGCACTGTTTAGGGGAAGAGGCCCTGATATCCCTCTTCTAACAAATAACCAGGAACATCCCCTTCTCGGTCAGGACACCTTCTGTCTAGGACTGCCCTTCAGAGTTCCTGAAGTTCACAGAGGTTAGCAGGCAGGAGACAGAGCTCCCACTACTTTGTGGCTAGGGACACAGAGGCACAGTGGCCAGCGTGGTTACACCTCAAGGCCCAGGACTGCTGGGGAAAGCTGTTGCCCTGATTATATTTTTTTCTTGAATAATTCACTTCATGCGCACTGGTCATGCCTACTGAGCCTTCTCTGCCAACAGCCTTGGAAGTGGAGTGAACAGAACACAGCTACTCTTCCTGAGATCAGAAGGACGCACGGAGTCTGGCTGACCATGTTCAAAACGTTTAGGGGCGGCTCATTTCTTACTTCATTCGCCGTTCCATCGACATGGCGCAGATGTTCCTCCAGCGTCTGTCCAGGCTTCTGGTGGTCTGCTGGATGGAGTCACACTCGGTCTCGTTGGCACAGGCATCGGAGTCGTGCAGTAGGACATCGCAGATGTTAAACACAGATTCCACCCCTGCGCTGTGTTGTTCGATGTCTCGCTGCAGGTCCTACGGTTGTAATAGAGCAAGGAGCGCCTTGAGGTGGTGGTGGTGGTGGTGGTGGTGGAAAGATTGGCATCAGAGGATCTCCACTCCCCCGAGACCCTCTTCTAGCCCAGGGGGCACAGGCCTCATGCACGTCCACCTTGGGATCAGTAACGATGACTACGTCCCCCTCACCTCTGCACAACCCTTGTGCCGTAGCACCCGGCAAAGCTTCAACACTGGCAACAACGGGATTTATCTGTTGAACTGGCTAGAGGGGGTAGGAGATCAAAGGGTACCCTCTTCTGAGAGCCCACTGCCCCACAGACTCTGGGAGGCATGGCATCCACCCCATATCACCAGACCACAAGGCCCTCCCATTTAGACATGGCTCCTGGGAGGTCTTCCTTGGGAATCTCTTCAGAAGGACCTAAAACTTCAGCAATAGAAACTCTTAACTTTTTATGGGTCACAGAATTCTCGAATCTACTGAGACCTTTGGTCCATCTTCACCCCCCCCCCCCCCCCCCCCCCGCAAATCATGCCTGCAGCTGTATGCTGTCCACAGCCTCTCCATGAGCCCATCCTAGGGCTCCATAGCCCCAAAGGAAGAGTCTGGGAGTAGAGACCCCACTTCCCCAACTGATGGGGTCCGAATGAGGGGGCAGGGTCTCTCTGGAGTCTTGTGCCAAACAGTGCTACAGTTCCTAGATTCAGCAAAAAGAGAATTCATGAAGAGACAATGCATGGTTATGGGGAAAAATGGAAAACCTGTTTAAGAATAAACACAGCTTTGGGGTGCCTGGGTGGCTCAATCAGTTAAGAGTCTGACTCTTGTCCGTTGAGCGTCTGACTTCAGCTCAGGTCATGTTCTCACGGCTTGTGAGTCTGAGCCCCATGTTGGGCTCTGTGCTGACAGCTCAGAGCTTGGAGCCTGCTTGGGATTCTGTGTCTCCCCCTCTCTCTACCCCTCCCACACTCATGCTCTGTCTCTCTCTGCCTCAAAAATAAATAAACAACAACAACAAAAAATTAAAAAACAAAATGAGTCCGACTCTTGGTATCGGCACAGGTCACGATCTCGTGGTTTTGTGAATTCGAGCCCCACCTCGGGCTCTGTGCTGACAGTGTGGAGCCTGCTTGGGATTCTCTCCCTCCCACTGCCCCCCCCCCCCGCCCCTCCCCCGCTCATGCTGTCTTGGTCTCTCTCAAAAATAAATTAAAAAACTAAAACAAACAAACAAAACCTCTTAAAAAAAGGATAAACACATCATTTTCATGTATTGCCCAGAGAATACTTCTGCACACCATGGGAGGGCCGGAGGAGGGAGAAAGGCAAAAGGAGGAGCCTGTTTATTTTGCATTCTGGATGAATTAGGCTTCTCCAGGTATCTAACTTCTGTGGTAAGTGAAAACAGACCACGCTGCTAATCTCAGTATCCAAATGACATTATGAAGAAACAGCAAAGACAAAGCTAAATCAGCCACTGTTGGCGTAAGTTCCCCGGGTTAAACAGGAGAGATTATTTTATAAACTGCCTGCCACTGTCTACAGAAAGGCAACATAAAAGTTCATTCTGGGTCACCTCAATTATTTAATCGTTTTGGAAATTACTATTAGATAAGACTAATATTTTCTTACTTTTCTTCTGATAAATGTACAATTTTGATCATTCTCTGCTCAGGCGGATATGAAAGAATAAAACGTTAACGCTCAAACCACATTTTAAATCAAGCAGTTAAAAAAAATTTTTTTTTTTTTTATTTGAGAGAGGGAGAGAGAGAGAGCACAAGCAGGGGAGAGGGGAAGAGGGAGAGAGAATCTTAAGCAGGTTCCACACTCAGCATGGAGCCCAACGTGGGGCTTGATCCCACACCCTGGGATCGTGACCTGAACTGAAACCAAGAGTTAGTCGCTCAACCGACTAAGCCTCCCAGGCGCCCATAAATTAAACAGTTTTTAACAGGATCCTAACTGATTAAAATGAGCACAATGAATTATATTAAGAAAATGTGTTTTTTAGAGGTGCCGGGCTGGCTGGGTTGGGGGAGCTTGTGACTCTTGGTACTGGGTCGTGAGTTCGAGTCCCACACTGGGTATAGGGATTACTAAAAGAAATAAACTTAAAAAAAAATAAATAAAAAGATAGCAGAGGGTGCCTGGGTGGCTCAGTTGGTTAAGCATCCAACTCCTGATTTTCACTCAGGTCATGATTCCATGGTTCGTGAGATCAAGCCCCGTGTTAGGCTCTGTGCCTGACAGTGGAGAGCCTGCCTGGGATTCCGTCTGTCTCTCTCTCAAAATAAATAAATAAACAAAACATTAAAGAACAAAAAAAGAAGAAGAAAGTGCATTTTCTAGTTTGTCAGTCTATGTGTCCTATGAAGAGCCATGTACAGGGTGATTTTTTTTTTTTTTTTTAAGCTCTGCAGTCCAGGACAAGTGGTGGAAGTCTTCCTGGGGTCCATGCAAGTACCGGCTTTCAAATTACTAGGTTTAAACAGAACTCAAGCTTTAAGAATTCTTGCCGGCTCGCAGAATTGTCATGGGCTTCCTAAAATGTATTGGCACTGGTAAATGTCCCTTTTGACTTCATTAAAATAATAAGGAATCCTAACATTGGTGTTATATGAGTAATAGTGGCAGTTTTATTTAAAAAAAAAAAAATTTTTTTTTTAACGTTTATTTATTTTTGAGACAGAGAGAGACACAGCACGAACAGGGGAGGGGCAGAGAGAGAGGGACACACAGAATCTGAAGCAGGCTCCAGGCTCTGAGCGGTCAGCACAGAGCCCGATGCGGGGCTCGAACCCACGGACCGCGAGATCGTGACCTGAGCCGAAGTCGGACACGTAACCGACTGAGCCACCCAGGCACCCCAATAGTGGCAATTTGAATTGAAAAATGGTACCTGCCCCTGACCTCAGCTGGTAGGGTCTGGTTGAAAATTACTGAAAAGGTCCGGTCTATGGATAAATATGAGGGCTGCATATTTTAATAGACTATTTGCAGTTTCTCTACCTTATTTGTTCAGCTTATATTGAATAAAATGGCGATAGAAAACTAACAGACAGGGTGAATGGGAGAGCAAGAAATGAGCTCTGATAGTTTATAGACGACTATCAACATTTTGGTTAACCAAATTGCAAAAATTTTCAAAATTTCCAAACCAGACATTTAAAACATGGCAGCATGATCTACGGATTATAATATGCACTAGTTACTTGGTAAAATATAAAGTAGTGAAGCATACTGAAAAAATGTGAACCATTTAAGTGCCAAACGAGGGACACGTTACGGACTAAACCGATCCCACCACTGATTCCCATTGAGGCATGAGCATGCACAGTAAATTAGATTTCAAAAACTGCGTAAGTGCAATTTGAAGAAGGGGACTTAAGAAACAACACAAGACGATGTAAAAGACTTTTGCCGATGGTTCTGGAAACCGTTTGCGTTGTGTTTCTGTTCCTGAGCAGGTGACCAAGAGCACTGAAGCTGAGAAAGAGTGTAACAGGGGTGGGAGGAATGAGGAGGAAGATCCAAGGTAAGAGGTCGGGGAGAACACTACCAGGAAGGAGGAGAATACAAAAGGAACTAAAAAAATAAGATAAAGGGAGAAAAGAAGAAAGTCAGTCTCGGGGCGGGGGAGGGAGGTGGGGGGCAGAAAATCACGTGGGGTGGGGCTCCCATGGTGGCTCCAGATTGACTCTGGGGGGAGGGGCTTGGGTTGGCAAGCCAGTGGGGCAGAGTGGTCGTGGCTTGTGGTTTATGGAGGTTGGTGTTTAGCTGAGTTGGCCTGCTGGGAAGGGGGCTACTGGTAATTACAGAATGGGGGGTACCTAACAGCACCAGCTCCCCATGTTAGCATCTGGCACCCCACAGTGAACCAGGGAGCCAAAGAAAACAGGAGAGAGATGCCCAAGGCTTAATGAAAGTGGTTCATGTTTAAAAGTGTCACAAAGGTTGCTACCACTTTCTCTGAAGATGATCTATGCCACAGAAATAACAGGGGCGCCTGGGTGGCGCAGTCGGTTAAGCGTCCGACTTCAGCCAGGTCACGATCTCGCGGTCCGGGAGTTCGAGCCCCGCGTCAGGCTCTGGGCTGATGGCTCAGAGCCTGGAGCCTGTTTCCGATTCTGTGTCTCCCTCTCTCTCTGCCCCTCCCCCGTTCATGCTCTGTCTCTCTCTGTCCCAAAAATAAAAATAAACGTTGAAAAAAAAAATTAAAAAAAAAAAAAAAAAAGAAACAACAACGCAACCCTTATTGCTTCAGGAGTTCTGCGTAAGAGAAACAAAAAGGACCCTGATAAGGTTGACCTCTTACCCAGGGTGCTCCCCAGAATATTGCAATGAGGATCTGGGAAGCACTTTTGCGGGCTTGAGGGCTTCTGCAGAAGGCACTACTAGATGATCCCAAACTTTTAGGTCTTATTTCTGGAAACAATCATGCAACTTATTATACTTAGTGACAGAAACTCAAGTAAGGTTTTTTTAACAGCCCACATATAATTCTTTTGTGTGACACATTTCTGTTTTTCTTGTTTTTGGTGAAGGCTTTAAGGTCTGGTTTTGGTATAATTTTTTTTTTTAAACAAAAAATACTAAAAGTTTGCTCAGGACATGGGTGGTAAGTGGAATTTTGAGTGCCCAAAGATAACCATGCCCTTGTCCCCAGAATCTGTGAATACGTTGGGATACATGTCAAAGGAGAATTAAAGTTGCCAATTAGCTGACCTATTATCCAGGTGGCCTAGTGTGGTTAGGGTCCTTAAAAGTGGCAGAGGGAGGTAGAAGGGTCAGTCAGAGGGAGGAGGGACTGTGAAGGAAAAGCACAGACAGATGCCATGTTGCTGGCTTTGCAGATGGAGGAAGTGGCCATGAGCCAAGCACTGTGGGTGGTCTCCAGAAGCTGGAAAGGGTAAAAAAAATGGGTTCTCCCCTGCGGCTGCCACAAAGAAATGCAGCCCATCTGACACCTTCATCTTAACCCGGGGTCACACTTCTGACCTCCAGAACTGTAAGATAATAAATTGAGGTCTAAGTTGCTAAATTTGTGGTAAATTTGTTAAAGCAATCATAGAAAACTCCTACAACATCTAACTTCCTTACAGTAACGGTAGTCCTAAACACCAACTCTTTAATTGGCTTTGGATTACTACGAGATAAGAACTCCTTGATGGTGATTCTGAGTTCTGTGAAGAGGGAAGCTTCAAATCAACCATAGTGAAATTATGGACCATTTCAATACAGGACCAAACAAGGCTCGGGGATGGCAGCTGCTCCAAATTGTATCCTTTGGGGGATACAGTCCCTGCAATTTAATGTTTTGGCACACTCAGGTTTATAAAACATTAACACACATTATTGACTCCTGCCAAATTTTTCCTCTTAAAGGAAAAATATACTCAGCTTCTGTTTATCTGAAAAAACTCACCACTCAGGGTGAATTGCTTTTGCAAGACCTGTCTGTAAAGAGACTGCTCAGGGAATTTATCTTAGTGGATCAAACTTGCAAACAAAGCTGATAATGTCCAGTAGCTGTGACTCCACTGAGAAGGCCATTAAAATCCGTTCAATGTCCATTAACATGGTACTTCTATCAGTATTCATTTCTCCACAAAGCAAAGACAGCATTGAGATGGTCTCCATGAAAAAGACATACTTAAATTTCTGAGGCTAAGTATTTTTACTTAGTAGCATTGCTAAATCATACTAAGTTGAAAGTCAGAGAATAGGCATTGTTTAAACAGTAATAGTAACAGACCGAATAAAGATTTAAGTCAAGAGTAATGGCTCTATTTTATGGTAGCATGAGATGTCACTTATTCCCGTTAAAAAGACTGACTTGAACTCAAGGGAATTCGTCATCAATTTATCATCACCTTCTGCCCTCGAATCTAAGAAGTTTCAGCCCTAGTTCTTTCTCTAAGAACAGCTGTTACCTGTGGGTGAATCTTCCTGGTGAGCTGACAGGTAGCAAACACTAAGACTTTGGAGATAATGTGAAGAAAACATGTATGAATCTGAGAACCCGATGACAACCATATTGCTTATATGGTCAAAACAGAATCTGCTCACAGGTCTGAGAAAAATCTATGAAGGCGAAGGAAAGCTACTGAAAGGATAATGTAAACTTAATTTTTTTTTAAGTAGGCTCCACACCCAGCACGGAGTGCAGTGCGGGGCTGGAACCCACAATACCGAGATCAAGACCTGAGCTGAGATAAAGAGTCGGACACTTGGGGCCCCTGGGTGGCTCAGTCAGTTGAGCGTCCGACTTCGGCTCAGGTCATGATCTCGCTGTCTGTGAGTTCGAGCCCCACGTCGGGCTCTGTGCTGACAGCTTAGAGCCCAGAGCCTCCTTCGAATTCTGTGTCTCCCTCTCTCTCTGACCCTCACCTGCTCACGCTCTCTCTCTCAAAAATAAAAATGAACATTAAAAAAAAATTTTTAAAAAGAGTCAGACACTCAACCGACCGAGCCACCCAGGTGCCCCAATACAAACTTAATTTAATGTTTTTTTTAGAGTTTATTTATTTTGAGAGAGTGCAAGTGAGTGCTGAAGAGGGGCAGAGAGAGAGGGAGAGAGAATCCTAAGCAGGCTCCTCACTGTCAGCACAGAGCTTGATGCGGGGCTCAATCTCATGAACCTCAAGATCATGAGCTGGGTGCTTGGGGCACCTGGGTGGCTCAGTCGTTTAAACATCCGACTTCGGCTCAGATCACGATCTCGCGGTTCATGGGTTCAAGCCCCGCGTTGGGCTCTGTGCTGACAGCTCAGAGTCTGGAGCCTGTTTGGGATTCTGTGTCTCCCTCTCTCTCTGTGTCTCTGCCTCTTACAGTCTACCTGTCTCTCTCTCTCTCTCAAAAATAAACATTCAAAAAAAACAAAAAAGAGTCGGATGCTTAACTGACTAAGCCACCCAGGCATCTTAAACTTAATTTTAAAAATAAAGACAAGCTCCAGGCACTGCATAGGAGAATAAACTTGTGAATACGAGCCCATGGAAGTCAGGAAAGTGAACTTGATAAGTCAGTGACATCAATGAGCACCCACCAGGTTAGTGTGATGTTAACACTGGCCGGACTCAGTGGTTTCACACTGTGGAGTTTCCAGGGTTGGCGCTGAGGGTATGTAACTGATGAGAGAAATGTACAGAGTACCGAAGGGGCTTCCCAAGCATGTTGTTTATCATACCTTTCCCCCCCTAGCATCAGTTGTATTGTCCCATGAAAACTTTTCCTGGTTAAAAAATTTATTTTTCTTTCAATTCATTGCCTCCCAAAACGATACGACCAAAAACAAAACAAAGATCCAAGTTTAAAAAAATACATAAGCAAAAAACCTTATTTACCACTAAGACCTCTTTCTCAAACATTGATCTCACAGAGGTATGTGAACGTGGTGGCAGAGGGGCACTCAAGACATGTCATCTCACACATACAAGGACATGGACACTGGTCAGTTTTCTCTGGAAAAACACACCAATATTATGAAATGTGAACACGCTAAAAGACACAGCCACTACGGGGAAGGTCTGAGTTAGCAGATATCATAGGCACCTATATGCTGACAAAAGTTTGTTTGCCCACCTGCTGCTCGGCGAGCCTCTTCTGGATCTCTTGATCGTCACAGACGTCATAAACAACAGGCTTAGAAAGCTCTGACTCAATTCGAGCCAACCAGGTGCGAAGGTTGCTCATGTTTTTGTCCAACTGCTGAATAAACGCAAAGGTCTCCTTCAGCTTCTTCACCCTAAACGTATTTGCAGGAAAAAAAGGAGGTTAAAAAAAAAAAAGCCCAACAGTGAGTGGTGAGAAAAAGAAGGTGTCACAGGATAAAAAGCAGCTTATGTTGGTTATTGATTTTATAGCAGGAACAGCTCTCACGTCACGGACAGGAGTTTTCACAGAATATGTGACACTTCACAAATTGCTGGTCTGGTTGATTTTCAAATGCACCATGAGTTAATCCAGCCCTACAAACATGAAGTCCTATCTTTCCCAGAGTAGGATCCCCTAAGACCCAGTACCTCTTTCTAGGGCTGCAGAGGAAAGAGGAGATGCTATCCCCGCTCTCTCTAGGTTAAAACAACCACGCTTGATTTCCGTCCAGTTTCTGTCTTGGGTATGCCTGAGATCGCGGCGGTCAGGGACATTCCCTGATGGTTTAAAGACGTTACGTGCCTGGCTCGCTTGGTGATTATCTGGCCCATGATGACGCTCGTGGAACCCTCCTCTTGAGCAAGCACAAAACATAGGCTAAAGCCCACTGCATCCAATCTAAGGGGTTGAGGGTGCCACACACACATACCCAGCCCGTTATGGGGCCGCTGTGCCAGGCCAAAAAGGGAGGAGGGAGTGGGGAGGAGGGACAGGCCAGGATAATCTGCAAGCACCGTTCTAAATCCATCTGCCTCCTACTCCGTGTGGAGCGGATTTGAACGGACACACACGGCGTCAGTATAATTGGTGAGCTCACTGGCGCCTCAAGGTACTGTCGGGGGGAAACGGCTTGTTCTGGGGATCTGTGGATTCTCAGCCAATCTCAGCGACTTGAAGTAATAGCCGTGACGCCAAGTTCCCACCGACCAAGACTCAGGTTACAAGGTGCCTTCAGAACTCCATCCTACAGCACTACGGAAAGAAAAACTGAGGCTCCAACTCATCAGAAATGCACTGTATTCCCTGCCACCATCATTTCTTCCCAGGTTGCCTGTGACCAGTTCCCTGGCGCCCTCCTTGCCCTCCTCCTCCTACCCACCTGTGGGTCTGCGGCCAAAGTGTACATTTGGGGTGGCACGGCCGATCCATGCATGCTCCGCTGCTTTCACAGTCCTCGCCCCACCCTGTCGTATCAGTTTAATCCCCTGACCTTTTCAAGTTGTCCAGCATGCAGTGGCCTCTCTGCCTCTTTCCCTGCACTCTGCAAAGTGGCTCCCCTTCCCTTCTCCTGGAGCCTCCAGCACAGCTCACCGAAGACACTGGGGGGCCCCTGGCCCACGTGCTCCCGCAGCACCTGGGACCTCCTGCCCTGTGTCGCGTCTGCGTCTCTCATTCGCTATCCACCCATCGCAACAGAGCCCGTGCTGGCCAGGCTGCACGGGGCTCCCTACCTCTGCCAGCCCAGTACCTCCCACACTGCCTGGTGGGCGGCGTTGACAAATATTTGTTGCATGACGTAGACCACAGAATTGTGTGGTTTTTTTTTTTAATGTTTTAATTAATTAATTTATTTATTATTTTTATTTTTTTTAACTTTTATTTATTTATTTTTTTTGAGACAGAGAGAGTCAGAGCATGAACGGGGGAGGGTCAGAGAGAGGGAGACACAGAATCTGAAACAGGCTCCAGGCTCTGAGCTGTCAGCAGAGCCTGACGCGGGGCTCGAACCCACGGACCACGAGATCACGACCTGAGCCGAAGTCGGCCGCTCAACCGACTGAGCCACCCAGGCGCCCCTGTTTTAATTTATTTTTGAGAGACAGAGCACAAGTGGGGGAGGGGCAGAGAGAGAGAGGGAGACACAGACTCCGAAGCAGGCTCCAGGCTCTGAGCTGCCAGCACAGAGCCTGACGCGGGGCTCGAACTCATGAACCGCGAGACCACGACCCTGAGCCTAAGTCGGATGTTTGACCGACTGAGCCACCCAAGCGCCCCAGAATTGTGTGTTTTAATTTTTATTTATTTATTTATTTTTGAATCCTACCATCAACCAAATCAACCCTGGGGACTGACGTCTAGCTCCAGCTCTCTTACCAGCTGGTTTTCTGATTTAGGAAAAATCCTTGTGTTTCAGCCTCCTCATCTCTAGTAGGCTTCTGAGGTCCCTCAAGGTCTAGGGAGGTGATAATATCTGGGTGAAGTTACGGCCAGAGTTCTGGAAGTGAGCAGACCTGGGTCTAAGTCCCGCTGCACCTTGTATGGGCTTTGCACACTGCAAGGAGCCCAACTGTCCTGATTCCCAGTTTCCTGGTCATCCACCTTGCAGGTGGTTCTGAGCCCAAAAACAAAAGGATGTGTGTCAAGTCTTTGGCACAGAGCGAGAACTCAATATTAGTTCTTATTGCCACTGGGATTACACGATGCTACAACACCACCTCATTTACATGACACCGGACCTCACAAAGTCCTTTCATAAATATTTATTCTCAACAGTGCCAGGAGGGAGGCCAGCTTAGGAGGCGGCCACGGAGTCTGGTGGTAAAGAGCACAGACTTTGTGGTGAGGGCCTCGGTTTGAATCCTAGCTCTGTTTAAGCTCATCTGAAAAACTGTCAACAGCAGTTAGTCCCTTCCTTCACTGGGTGGCTGAGAGGGTTGAAGGAGATATAAATACATGAAATGAATTTGGCACTGTGCCTAACAGAGATAAATGCCCAGAAACCACGATCCAGAGGATTTTCATGGTGGTTAAGTTTTTCCAAATTACAATCTTACTGCAAATACCACAAGGAGTTCCTTTCAAAGCCTCAAGATGATTTATTAAAAAGGAAGAAACAGAATCTGGGGCCAGGCTTGGATGCAGTTGTAACCTAGATCCTGCCTTCGTCCCTGTGGCTTTCGAGGGACACCCTCCTCCCCCCAGTATCTTGTCACCCTGACTGCCTAGGGATCAGAAAGGACAGGCCAGACAATGCCAGAGGAGCTGGGAAACCCAGGCCCTATTGGACAAGGAGTCTTCCATGCAGTTTGCAAGGGGCTGCCCTTCTGGAAGCTCTGGCTGGAGAGGCAGCCCAGCCCTGAGAGCTCCCTAGAATGGAGGGGAGAGGAGGGTCAGCAGCCTCCGCACAGCTCTCCTGCCTCCACCTCCATCCAGCACCTGACCCTACGCCATCCTCAGCATCCCAGCCTCTTTATTTTAAAAAGAAAAGCGCTAAAATGCAATTCTTTAAATGGGGGGGGGGGGGCGCCTAACAGACAAAAGAACCTGGATGTAAACAGAGACGAAGCGACCTTGAATCCTATTAATCCCAGGGTGAGACGTACAATAAGTGGGGGTGGGGCGTGGTAGGAGGCAGGTGGAAGAATAATTTACTTGGCTTCACCAGGACTGATACTCCAGGCCAGTGACGTCCAAAATGGAGTGCTCAAGACAATCCAATGGAGTATGGGAACAAAATGTTAGACTTTCTAGTGCTATCCCATTCTTTTGAAGCGTCTACACTGGGCACACTTTAGAATTCACAAACTTTACGACCATGCTACAGACCATGGAGATATAAATACATGAAATGCATTTGGCACTTTACGACAACTACAGACCACGCTGACATGTACCTGTGCCAGGTCTGTCGTGCTTTATACACGGGCAACTCATTTAACCCTCCTGGCAATGCTAGGAGATCAGTACTATTAGCATCCCCATTTGACAGAGGAGGTAACTGTGGCACAGGGATCAAATAACTTGCCCCAGTCACATGATGATTAAATGGCAGAGGCAGGATTTCAACTTGGGCATGCTGTTCTTAGGCTCTTTCCTCGTGGCAACTCATATAAACCTACATACGCTAACGTGCACGCACGAGCCCATGAGATAACGTTAGGCACGGGATGCCTTTTGTTGCTGTAGGGAACATGATTAGAAGTCCAGAGTCGTGGCTCTAGGATACGCCGCGGGGGTAGAAGCCCGTCCACCAAGTGCTATACTTCGGGTGCTCCCAGTTGCCCCTCCATGATTTCCTTTCAGTAAGCATTTAACCATGTGCTTTGTCCTGGATCCTGTGCAGATCCCAAGGATTCAGGAGACAACTGAAATACAGATCTTATTCCCGAAGAGCTGATAATCTAACTTAGATTGAATTTCGACATTATAATAACAATATAGGAGGCGTTTCATAAATATCTTTTGAACGAGTAAAGGAGGTTCACCCATACCTTCAAATTTGTCTTTTTCATAAAACACATAGCTAGGTTCTATGTTAAAGGAAAGAGGGAAAGGTCAGAGCACCTCTAAGCCATCTTGCCACAGAACAATTTGCTGCCACATTGCAAGCCCTACATGCTCCTCTTTGTATTTTATTATTTTTTTTTATTAAATTTTTTTTTTAACGTTTATTTATTTTTGAGACAGAGAGAGAGAGAGCATGAACGGGGGAGGGTCAGAGAGAGAGGGAGACACAGAATCCGAAACAGGCCCCAGGCGCTGAGCCGTCAGCACAGAGCCCGACGCGGGGCTCGAACTCACGGACCGTGAGATCATGACCTGAGCCGAAGTCGGACGCTTAACCGACCGAGCCACCTAGGCGCCCCTCCTCTTTGTATTTTAACTGCAGGTCCTTTAGCATGTAGAGAATAGTCCTGAAATGGAAATTATTCCATACAGATGAATTTGATATTAAAAGCCTCCATCACACATTCTAAGCCTTAGGTCTGAGACATAGAATGATACTAGCCGGACTTGGTCTGGTTCCATACAGGGCAAGCGAAATATTGACAGGCCCACAAATCGTACATACACTTAGGTCAAATTAAAGAGAAAGGGAAGGTAGGAGGAAAAGAAAAGAAGAACGTTGCCAAGAAGCTATAAAAGATTCACCTACTCAGGATCCAACCTTACCCCTATGTCCCAACCTCCGACTGAGGACGTAATATCCAAAAGTGCATGGTGATTTAAATAAATGTTGTTGTTTTTTTTTTTTTTTTTTTTTAGATAATCCCGTCACAACTTACTCTAGGAACCCTCACATGTACTGTTGAGTTTGTAGCGTATTCTATGCAGATACTGTAATCTGATTATCACCTTTCCAGGGTCAAGAAGTATGGGTCATTTGCCAACCCAGGCAACCAACCTCCATGTTAGGCCTTGTTAATATCGCTCTTGGAAAAATTTAAATCTCGAGTTCATGTTGAGAAACAAGGAAACCCATTCAGAACCCAGACCGCTGGCACAGGGAAGCAACCACAATATTGCATCACATCAACCATGGAGGCAGTTTGTTTACGTGGCTCATCGTCTCTAACTTGCCCATGTTTTACCCAGGTGCACCACATATAGAAATCCTGTTTCTCTACAAACAATAAGTGTGATTTCCCGAGTCAAATTCTAATTCTGAGGATTGGGAGAACAACATTTTTAGGTGCAAAGGGGAAGTTTCTCACCTGTGTAGATTACTGGAAGACCTTTTTATATGAAATCAAACAAAAATAAGAATTTTTACTAAGAGTAGCTACAAATTAGGAGATCTTTTGCAGGGATTATGGGTAGAAATGCAGCAGATAATCAAGGTGAATAAAGTTTTATTTTAATAGTGAGAGATCAGAATACAATACTTATGAGCCCTGTCTCCCTCTAAAACAAACAAAACCAAATCTGGTTAGTATCATTCTATGTAGCAGACCTAAGGCTTACAACATGTGATGGAGGTTTCTAGTATCAAATTCATCTATATGGAATAATTTACACTTCAGTCCTATTCTCTACATGCTAAAGCGTCTACAGCTAAAATACAAAGACCTTAGATCATCATCAATGAAAAAAATCCTATGCCAATGTGGACAGCATAACTTAAAAAATACTGAAAACCGAGATGGTCAAAATATCTGAATTTGTGCAGAAACAAACAGCTACTCAAACCTGGGGGCAGCTGTCAGCTGCTAAAAACACCATACAGATTCTGTACAACTACATCTTTTACGTGACTAAACAGCTTTATAGTAAGATAATCAATTACTCCAAGATCTTGAAGCCCTGATTTGAGACATTCGAGCTAATCGTCTCTTTGAAGCATTCATGTCGCCGGAGGACTTCCATTTTCCACACAGCATAATCACCCCTCTCCCTTGCTTGTCAAAAGCTGGGCGCAGACGCCACGCTCACGAGCTGACACTGGGAGAGAACCCATCCCCCCCTCCCCATGGCTGAGCGCGCACACACACACACACACACACACACACACACACACACTCCACAGCCACCATCTCATCCATCGCTCCTATTGTAACCAAAATGAGGGAGCAAGAAAGGGAGACATACAGAGGCAGCAGCCGCCCCTCGGCCATATGCTGGGCTGATGGCTGAAATGGCACTTACTGTTGATGAGAAAAAACCATTCCTTCTGTTTAGGGGAAGCTCCAAGTTCCCGGCTGCACCTCCACCTCCCGGGCCAAGGCAGCCCCTCCCCCGGCCACCCGCCAGTCCATCCCCTGGCTCAGCATCCGAGCGAGCGGCCGCCCTCCCGCAGGCTCCGGCCACAAAGCAGCGCCCCCAGGAAGGGAGCCGACCTGCCTCTCGGCTCACTGCAGTTTTAATCTCCGTTTTCTCCCTTCCAATAAACAAATATCTCCAGCTCCTTCCTCTCTCTCTCACACACACAGTCTTTGTTCTGACGCTACAGGATTGCAATGCTGGGGGAAGAAAGTCACAGTGTTATCTTGGCTGTGGGTTATTTATGAAGTGCTGTAAACAGAGGGAAGAGAAACATTTAGGTTTGGGGCACGGGAAAGAGGATTTCTGTCCTCCTCAAGCCAAATTTTGGCTTCAGATTGGAAAGAACTGGTGAAACTGGAAACCCCTGAGTCCAACAGGGATACCCTCCTAGGGTCCTCCTGAGGAAGAAATTTCCAGGGAATGCGGGGGTGGGAGGTGGGTTTCTGCCCTGCCTTTTTAGCCCTGTGCATCCTGGTTTAGGAAAAGGCAGAGCGTTCACCAACTCCATTCCTCCGCCTTTTGCAAAACAAATTCTGTTATAGTACAAATGGAGTTCAAGACTTTGCAGAGGAAGAGATTTTGCAATTATGTCTCTGAAAATTCCTCCATATCCCTAATCTGGGTTTCTCTAGGGTATCCCAAGTGGCTGTTTACCAGAGCACCCTTGGTTTGTGTCCAGCCCCTTTCAGACTTACTCTCAGCCTTATTTGAAGCCTCAACAATATCATTTCTCATGGGTCCCTAAAGCCCAACATACCGTAATTATTATATCCCCACCTTGAAACACAGCGAGCACATTCTAGACCCGTGAAATTAAGAGCACAGGTTTGGAAACCGTTCTCCCCAAATGCAACATCTAACTGGTGCCTACACGCTTAGCTGTCCCTGGGACCTGCTAAGTATGATCCCCCAAAGACTAGTACACTGGACCTGCTGATGCTGCCCGATGTTGTCCGTTCACTGACCCCCTGGTGGTTGCGGTCTTCTTGAGGAAACTCCCCAACCCTCAGGGCCCAGGAGCAGCAGCCCCATGCTCCGGAGGGGGAAAGATCAGGCTGATGGGAAGGAAAATGGAGATGGGGAGGGTGACCTCACATCTGGCTTCTCCTGCACTAAAATCTCTAAATCCTTCCAGTTGTACTGGATCAGGCCAGAGCAAGTCAACTCTATGACTAGCAGCATTGTTTGGTCTTCCAAAATAACCTTGAGAAAATACAGATAAAAAGAGAGCAAGGAAAAACTTTATCAATTTAAAAAGGCACACATCTCCCTGCCCATTCTGCAAGGGATGGAAAACACTCCCAACGCACGGTCGCCATGGTAATAACTGCTAGGTTTAAATGACAAAATTTTAATTGCTACTATTGTGAAACAGGTGGGGTTTTCACGTTTGGTAGGTGAAATGTGAAAATTATGCTTAGTTAAAAAGTTTCTTTTCATGGACTTGATTCTTCTGATAGTGAGAACTATCTAGTCTAAACAGGGAGGGATCCTATGGGAGCATGCCTGAGCAAGTCCCCCCCTTGAAACACTGGCTTAAGGATATCAAGTCTGCTAATGACGTTGCCATCACGAGAAATTAAATTTTTTTTTTAAATCTGTATTTTTTAGAGAGAGCATGAGCAGGGGAGGGGCAGAGAGAGAGAGGGAGACACAGAATCTGAAGCAAGCCCTAGGCTCTGAGCTGACAGCGCAGAGCCCAACGTGGGGCTCAAACTCACGGACAGTGAGATCATGACCTGGGCCAAAGTCAGAGGCTTAAGTGACTGAGCCACCCAGGCGCGCCAACCATCAAGAGAAATTAAAGAGAAAGGTAAAAACATTGAGGACATTTTTTCTTAAGGAAAAGAAAAAATAAAGCCCCCGTGGTTCCTTTTTCCATAATGAACATTCAGAAAAAACAGATAAGCAAAAAGAAAACTGAAGTCACTGATGAGGCCCACACCAACAGATAACCAATGTAAACATTCTGGGGTATGTCTTTCCATCCAGTGGTCCCGTCTGTTTTAGGCACTGACAGCTTTGACCAGATCATTCACACATACTGCTAGAAAGAGTCTTTTTTTAAAAAGAGCCTCCTTCTCCTCAGCTACTTTTCCCCAGGTCTCTGAAGAGGCTCCACAACCAGCCAAAGTGACTTACCAAAGACAGACTGACCAGTGGCCACAGGGCTCCTACTTCATAGGATGAAGCTAGGGGTTTACTGAATGCAATGGGGAGGGGTTTCTGGGAAACAAAAGTAGATGGGTTTTTAAGGAGTTCAACTGTTGGGTTTCTGAAATCCAGGTAGACACAGATGAGAAGTAGGAGACTGAATTTTCCTCTGGCATCAGTCCCACTGAAGGCAGGATGGTGGGGAGGTGGGGGGGGGCGGGCAGGACCCCCTTTTCAGAGTTTTGGTCTGTGCTGGCTGAAGCAAGCCAACTTTGTACCTTTTGTCCATCATCCAACATCCCGTGCCTAAAGTGTTCCCACTAATAGGTAGCCGAGCCACCTCTAAAACGGGATCACACATATTGGTAGTTCCGAAACCTTCTCGTAATTTAGTTGTCTCTCCTGCATTGACATTTTGCTGGGTCAGTCTTCAAAGATATTATCTAAGAAAGCATGAAGGGGGAGGGGCTAATAGCTACCATATTTTAAAACAATGTTTTTAAAGATTTTATTTCTAAGTAATCTCTTCACTCGATGTGGGGCTCCAACTTACAACCCCGAGATCAAGAGTTGAATGGTCTACCGACCCAGTCAGCCAGGCGCCCTAATAACTGTAATTTTAAAAAAAGTTAACTCTTGGGGTGCCTGGGTGGCGCAGTCGGTTAAGCGTCCGACTTCAGCCAGGTCACGATCTCACGGTCTGTGAGTTCGAGCCCCGCGTCAGGCTCTGGGCTGATGGCTCGGAGCCTGGAGCCTGTTTCCGATTCTGTGTCTCCCTCTCTCTCTGCCCCTCCCCCGTTCATGCTCTGTCTCTGTCTGTCCCAAAAATAAATAAAAACGTTGAAAAAAAAATTAAAAAAAAAAAAAGTTAACTCTTGGGGCGCCCGGGTGGCTCAGTCGGTTAGGCGTCCAGCTTCAGCTCAGGTCATGATCTTGTGGTCGCGAGTTCGAGCCCCGCGTCGGGCTCTGTGCTGACAGCTCGGAGCCTGGAGCCTGTTTCAGATTCTGTGTCTCCCACTCTCTGACCCTCCCCCCGTTCATGCTCTGTTTCTCTCTGTCTGAAAAATAAATAAACATTAAAAAAAACCCAAAACATAAAAAAGTTAACTCTTCATTTAATCTGTCAAATAAGCATAGTAGTGTAAAATTAATATTTCTTGTCATCAAGTCAGATTGAGTTCTAGAATAATCACACCATACACCAAAAAAAAAAAAAAAAAAAAAATACATAGTGCTTCAATGGCCTTTCTGTCGGTGAAATGAATAGAATGTTTTACATGAATTTAGATATCATTAAGGTAAGCAGCTGCCCAAGGGCCCATGACGATTGGGAAAATCTCCTGCAGCAATTCTGATGGAGAGCCACTTCTCGGAATTTTGATGTCTACACCCAAGGCCAATATAACCTGATGTGAGGTTAGGTTCCCCTGCTCCCTCCTTTGATTAGCGGGTAAGATGGGGGAGATGTATCCTTCAGGTTCTCTGCTTTAGCGATTTTACAGAAGCTGAAGAACACCTTACAAGTAGAGAAAGAACAGTGGCTTGGGTCTAAGCCTGCTTTCTCCTTCTCATTACCATGTAACCACCCTGCACTGCGCCCCAGGCTAATAGCGTATGTGTGCAAACAGACCCATAGCTGTCCTGCTGCTCTCTCATCCAGGATCTTGTGCCTAGTTTATCAACCAAGACACTAAAGGTTCTGCTTGGCATTGTTCAAATCTAAATTCTGCAGCCTGTGCTCCCAACCCATTTCCTTGGTGGTGACACCTTTGCGTAGTACCCAGCATGAAATCAGTGTCAGAGATCCGACAAGGAGCTAATTCCACGTGAGGCTACGGCAGGTCTCAGCTTGCCTCAACTCACAAAGTCAACTGAAGGGTAAACCCCACTCAGAGCTTCTTAGGCTCTCAGCCATCTGTCTCACCTGGTCTTTGCTTTAAGAGAAAGCTTTACTTGCTTTACTCTCTCCCAAGTCCTCTAGTTTTGAAGGGATTAGACTCTCATTCTGTTCTCTTCGCTACAAACTGCAAGAGTCTAGGGGAGCAGGGAGGCAACACCACTATGAGTGGAAATCCTGGCGCCTCACATGCTGGCTATGTAATTACAGGCAGGTTACCCATCTTCAACTTCTCAGTCTCCTTATCTGTAAAATGGGATAATGGTATCTACCTTTCAGAATTACAATGACGATTAAGTGAAATCATGTGTAAAAAGCACATGGTCAAGAATATAGCTCGCAGGGGTACCTGGGTGGCTCAGCTGGTTGAGCACCTGACTCTGGATTTTTGGCTCAGGTCATGATCTCGAGTTTCATGAGGTCAAGCCTCAGGTGGGCTCTGTGCTGACAGGGCAGAGCCTATGTGGGATTCTCTCTTCCTCTCTCTCTCTCTCTGTCCCTCCCCCCTCAAATAAATAAACATTAAAAAAGAAAAAAGAAAAAAAAAAGAATGGACTGTCACTCTAGTCTTCGGGAAGCATAATCTAGACCTTGCTCCTAAATGATCCATAAACAGATCTGATGTCATCATACCCTCGATTAGCGCCAGGTGCTCCAGAAGACTTAGGATATAAAGATGATGTCAACAAAGACATACTAGACACAATTTACTTAACAGAAACGATCGCATTCTTAAGCACTGAAATGTTCATGTCAACCAATATCTGAGACGCTCTGTTGTTGTTGTTTTGTTTTTTAAAGAGAGGGAGAGACAGAGGGAGAGGCAGGGGGAGAAGGAGACAGAGAATCTTAAGCAGGCTCCATGCCCAGCTCAGAGCCTATGAGATCATGACCTGAGCCCAAATCAAGAGTGGGACGCTTAAGCAACTGAGCCACCCAGGTGCCTCTCTGAGGCACTGTTCTAAGCACTGGGAATTTAAGAGAGTCAAAGACACTGGTCTCCCGGAAGAAAGACCTCTTAGTATCAGACACAACTGAGGGAATCCTCTCCCATTTAATAAACATGCTACTTCGTCTTACAGTCTTCTTAGGGGAAAACAATGATAACAGCCACTCAGGGAACGCTGGCTCCTACAGGCTGGTCCTGTGCCACATGCGAGACACAAACCATTCATCCTCATAGCAGCCTCTGACGTAAGCAGTGCTATTGGACATAGTTTGCAGATTTGGAAACTGAGGCTTAGAAAGGTTAGATCTGGAGTGCTTGGGTGGCTCAGTTGGTTCAGTGTCCGGCTTCAGCTCAGGTCATGATCTCACAGTTCGTGAGTTCGAGCCCCGCGTCGGGCTGTGTGCTGACAGCTCAGAGCCTGGAGCCTGTTTTGGATTCTGTGTCTCCCGCGCTCTCTGCCCCTCCCCCACTCACTCACACTCTGTTTCTCTGTCCCCAAAATAAATAAACGTTAAAAAAATAATAATAAAATAAAGGTTAGCTACCACTCAAGTTTCTACAGTAAGTGGGAAAGGCAGGATGTGCTCAAAACCTGTGCTCTTAATCCTTATTTGGGTTACCACCATGGATTTCTACAGATTTTTTTTTTTCAACTGGCAATACAGACAAGTTAAATTCAGCCCAGCCTATGCTGCCAGCCAAATCACCCTAATGTTTGTTTTGGCAAACCCTCCACTGCTAAAGAACCATGAATGACTCAGACTTTATTTAGCAAGCCAAATCTTCGGTTGAGATTGAAGGTCTTTTAAGCATTAGCCCTGATCTACCTCTCTAGCTTCATCTCCTACATTTGAGCCAATGGAGCTTCTTGTTATTTTCTGAAAGACTTCCAAGCTGCTCGATCCCTGTATCCTTTTGCTCACAACGTAACGGTCTCTGCCACCAGTAACCCTCAAGGATCCCAACCCATCACTCAGGACCATCTGGAAACACCACTCCTCTGAAAGGCTCCTCCTCATTCCTGCCCCCACTCCAGAAAGATGAGCTCTGAGCTCTCAAACCACTTGGCTTTACAGCTGCTCAGATGTCTGCTCCCATTAACGTAATTGACTCATCTTACTTCCTGTCTGTAATTCTCGTAGCCCTTAGCCTGGCGCCCTTGCTGATTGAATCAGGTTCACTCACGGTTTACAGTAAACAGTGAGGTCAAGGAGATAAATGCCAAATTATTAAGAGCATCTTATTTTCATTACTCCCTAATTCCTCATTCTCCTTACAGGTCCTCCTGTATATTCTGCATCTCAGGCGTGTTCCAAATATCTGAGCACACTGCTACAGAAGAGACTCGCATGGCCGGTATAAATACAAAGCTGCATGAGTGGTCCCAGAGCTGAGTGACCATTTTTTGCACGCCAGGTTGCATGTGAAAAACATTTCGGTTGGGGTCTCTCTTTGGAGAGAGAATTTGAAGACAAAAGACACTTAAAAGCTCTGGGTGGTGTCAGCTTCATTACTCTGTGAGGGGAGATAAAAATCACCAGTCTTATTTCTGATAAGGTTGCACTAGAGAATATAGCTTTGATTTGTGGCCACCGACACGCCTCCTAAGGCCACATCGTAGGACCAGATGCCCACTGGGGCCTGCAGACCAGCATCTAGAAATCAGGCACATGTCCCGACCTACTTGCATTTGCCTACGTACAAGCAGGGACAGGCAGAGACGATTTCATCCGGGGGACACACAAGCACTGAAGTAGAGTTGAAGTTTCTAAGTACTTCGTCCAGGATCTCTTCTCAAATTAAACCTAACTTCACATGAAATTTTAAGCTAAAGAAAAAAACACTGAAGTCTCATATATGAAAATACAATCTTCCTAAAAGGTTGACGTAAGAATTTCAACCGAAGTTTGCCTTCCTAAGTTTATGAAACTGCTAGGCTGCTTTAGAGGCGACTAAGCTTAGTTTCTGGATGTGTGACGTCACCACGATGCCT
This sequence comes from Lynx canadensis, assembly GCF_007474595.2. Lineage (NCBI taxonomy): Eukaryota > Metazoa > Chordata > Mammalia > Carnivora > Felidae > Lynx > Lynx canadensis. The sequence continues at coordinate 110,352,888 of NC_044308.2, read as the reverse complement.
AGGAAATAAGAGAAACTTCTAGGCCATTTCTCACCTTGATCCAATGACATCAAAAAGATGCTGCCAGCGGTCATTGATTTTGTTGAGCTTGTCATCGATCTCAGCTGCTCTTGTCTTGTTGCTGGCCTTGATCAACTGGTCACCCATTTGCTTTAACTGCAACTTGTTTTCACTAAACAAGTTTATTTCTTCCATGCAGTCCTGGCAAAGGCACCAAAACACAAAAGCCTCAGTTACTACTGAAAATTCATTTCTTCGCCAGTCACAAACATACAGCCGCCTCCTGAAATTAAAAAAAGAATTCAAAAACTTCTCTTACCTGTTAATGCAACTCTTCAGTGAGTAGCTAAAAAGTCAAACAACACCCACTTGGCTCATGTGTAATACGTACGGCAGTAGTTAACTTTTTAAACAAAATTTTTTTTAATGTTTATTTACTTTTGAGATAGAGAGAGACAGAGTGTGAGTGGGGGAGGGGCAGAGAGAGAGGGAAACACAGAATCTGAAGCAGGCTCCAGGCTCTGAGCTGTCAGCACAGAGCCCGACGCAGGGCTCAAACTCGGGAATGGTGAGATCATGACCTGAGCCGAAATCGGACGCTTAACCAAGTCACCCAGGCGCCCCAGTAGTTATTATCTTTTTACTTTTTTATTTTTATTAAAAAAAATTTTTTTTAATGTTTATTTATTTTTGAGATGGAGAGAGACAGAGCATGAAGGGGGGAGGGTCAAAGACAGAGGGAGACACAGAATCTGAAGCAGGCTCCAGGTTCTGAGCTGTCGGCACAGAGCTTGACGTGGGGCTCAAACTCAACAGACCGTGAGATCATGACCTGAGCCGAAGTCAGGTGCTCAACCGACTGAGCCACCCAGGCGCCCCACTTTCTTTCTAAACAAATTTTTTAAAAAGTTATTTATTTTTGAGAGAGAGAGAGAGAGAGAGAGAGAGAAAGAGTGTGAGTGGGGGAGGGGCAGAGAGAGGGAGACACAAGATCTGAAGCAGGCTCTGCCGAATTGGGATGCTTAACCGACCGAGCCACTCAGGAGCCCCAGTAAGAGCTTTCTTGAAATAACCGAGTGGCATTTTGGGTGACCGCGGCAAGAAGCCTTTCCCTGTGGAGCCTGGTGGCTATTTCAAAAATTATGAGCCCCAGTTGCTGTTGGCGTCTCCCCTTTGGCGAGGAGAGCTCCCTCATAGCGACAACCAGAGAAGCCACAACCCCTGGCGTATGAACTGATGCTTAAGCTGACAAGAGCCCCGCTCTGGCCAGACTTCCTGAGAGTAGACACAACAAGCCTCATGCCCTCCTATGATGGTCCCACATCTCCCCCATCACTTACCAACTTTTCTCTGCGAAGGAATAAAGACAGCGAGAAAGGCGTTCAAATTTCTGCAATGTTATTAGAAACATATCTAACAGGTTAGGCCACTGTGAGCCTGGGAATGAGGGCAGAGAATTCCGAGGCAGTCCTAACGGCAACCATCTGGATATTCCTGCTTACCTTCTGTAACTTTTCAATCATTTCTTCGATACTAAGATCTGCTGTCTGTAGAACTTTGTTTTCCATCTGCACCAGCCATGCACACAACTCTTTATTTTTTTCATTGAACACAATCCATGAATTGAGTCTGTCTTCAATCTCCTGTTTGCGTATAGCCACCTGGAAATGAAAATGAATTTGGCAGCTGAGTGTTGGCAGGAAGAAAACTATTTCCTTTCCCTTCCCCCCATTAAAAAGACTAGGAATTTCATTCATTTTAATCAGTAACCCTGTAGACTTAAATAACTTTACCCACTACCTAGGGTTCAACATCAACAGTTACACCTTTTTTTTTCTTAAAAAAAATTTTTTTTAAATGTTTATTTATTTTTGACAGAGGTGGGGGGCGTGAGTGGGGGAGGGGAAGAGAGAGAGGGAGACACAGAGTTCGAAGCAGGCCCCAGGCTCTGAGCTGTTAGCACAGAGCCTGACGTGGGGCTCGAACTCATGGACTGCGAGATTATGACCTGAGCTGAAGTCGGATGCTCAACCGACTGAGCCACCCAGGTGCCCCAACAGTTACACCTTTTGATAAATGCCATAAAAGCAACACAATAAGGATTATGTCTGAAGTGTAACTGACCGAAAGAATTCAGTTTTATTCAATGCATATCTACTATTACCAGGTCATATTAAAAATTAGATAGGAGGGGCACCTGGGTGGCGCAGTCGGTTAAGCGTCCGACTTCAGCCAGGTCACGATCTCACGGTCCGTGAGTTCGAGCCCCGCGTCGGGCTCTGGGCTGATGGCTCAGAGCCTGGAGCCTGTTTCCGATTCTTTGTCTCCCTCTCTCTCTGCCCCTCCCCCGTTCATACTCTGTCTCTCTCTGTCCCAAAAATAAATAAACATTGAAAAAAAAAATTAAAAAAAAAAATTAGATAGGAAAGATAAGCTAAAAACAGTAAACATCACCCAAATTTCTTCTGATCCTTGTTCTTTCAATATACCTTTATCGATGGCTTGCTACATGCTAATTTACAGTTTTATGACCCAAATCTTTTTTTTTTTTTTAAAGCAGGTTCCACACCCAGCATGTAACATGGGGCTTGAACTCACGACCCTAATCAAGACCTGAACTGAAATCAAGAGTTAGACACTTAACCAACTAAGCCACCCAGATGCTCCCAAATCTTTTACCTTTAAAAAAAATTTTTTTTCAACGTTTATTTATTGTTTTGGGGACAGAGAGAGACAGAGCATGAACGGGGGAGGGGCAGAGAGAGAGGGAGACACAGAATCGGAAACAGGCTCCAGGCTCTGAGCCATCAGCCCAGAGCCTGATGCGAGGCTCGAACTCACGGACCGCGAGATCGTGACCTGGCTGAAGTCGGACGCTCAACTGACTGTGCCACCCAGGCGCCCCCTTTTACCTTTTTAAAAATGACCAAGTCCTTATTTCTATTTAAGGCCAATGTCCTGCCTATTCAACTTAAAAACTATAAATCTAGATCAAAACATTAATTTAACGTTTATAATGCAAATGGACTAAAAATTAAAATTATTTCACCATTTTAGTGGTAGATTTCCAAAATAAAGCAAAGTAAAATTAAAAACCAAAGGCACATCTCTCATTTAATCCACCTTCCCATTATGCCCTCTGGCTTTGGATGCAAAGTATGGAAATGCAATCATATACTGGTCTGTAGCAGGCTGACCCCACATACCCAATGCTCTATTATGCATTAGCAACCCCTAAGCTGACTTCCACAAAGGCTCTTCCTCCTTAAAGGGTTCAAATTTACAAGTTAAGTATAAAGAATGCAAACCAGACTTTCTAAATGTACAAAAGTATTCTCAGCTCTTAAAAATCTTTAGAATGTTATAGGGTTAAAAGAAGTAGTTAAGAGTTCTTTTGATAAAGTTTTTTTTTTTTAATGTTTATCTATTTTTGAGAGAGAGACAGAGAGACAGAGCATGAGTGGGGGAGGGGCAGAGAAGGAGACACAGAATCCAAAGTGGGCTCTAGGCTCTGAGCTGTCAGCACAGAGTCCCACGCGGGGCTCAAACTCACGGACAGCCGGTCGCTCAAACCACTAAGCCACCCAGGCGCCCCAGATAAAGTTTTAACACCCCACCTTACAGATGGGGAAACTAAGGTAGAACTCCCAGAGATTTTCCTGCTATGTACAATGAAAACAAGTAATCTTCTCAGAGTGAGGCAAAAATACTTAATGCTTATACATTCACCCAGCCAAACGTGTTAAGAAGGCTCAAAGAACTATCCCTAAAAAACAAGTTTTGTGCTTCCATTCCTGAGGGCATCTATTTATCTTAGCTTTTTAAAATCCTGGCATTTTGCACAGCGCCATTCTGATTGGTTTCCTAATGGTAACAATTAAAAGAACATCTGGGCCCCAGTCTCCCGCTTCTACCTTAAGTTTTAGGAGGCTTTTCACATACTCTAAATATTTTCTTTTATATAAAATATGAACAAAAATTCTAAGAGATCATTTAAAATTATGGTTCATTGTGAATGTTAAATACTAAAATCAAGAAGAAAAAATTATTTTACTTTATTCAAAGGCACTCAAAAGTGAATTTCATCTTTTAAATACACTTCTTCATTCACAAAAATGAGATTAAGGAATTTATTTTTCTTAGGATTATATGTTCTCAAAACAAAGACCTTTTCGAACCCTTTAGTTCCATCCTGTCACAAACATGTACTATTATCATACTCTAACCACGATCCAATGTTTATTAAGGAAAAGTGATCCATGGAGGTACTACGTGTAGCTGTGGATGGCTTCTTTTAGAGAGTTTTAAAAAACCAGCTACTTGAAAGGAACATCGGATTGCATGTGAATACAGAGTTCTCCGATGAAATACCCCTGTGTCAGGCACTAAGTAAGACTGTTGCTGCTCATTGGGCCCAGAGAGACACTGCAGAGACATCGCTCTTAAGGCCGGACAAGACCTCTTTGCTGAAGTCCTGATTCTAATATACCAGTGGGTACTGGTCATCTGTGTAAGACAGAGAGCAGAAAGCTCACAGCTGCCGGTAACTGCAATTCCCCCCACCCCCCCCCACCCCATTTAAGGTGAGTTTTTAAAAAGCTTATTAAAAGTGTGCAAACCTCCAGCATTGAGCACTGGAGAAACAAAGGGTCAAATCTGTTAACCATGTTGCTGCCTTCTAAAGGAACAGCAGCCAGCCTGGGCTCCAATTGAAAAGGGCCTCCGGTTCAATGAAATTAAGCCCCTTTCTACTTTGTCTGGCCTTTGGAGACATTTCAATAAACTCCAGAACAGCCGTGCCCTGCAGTTAACTGACTTACTCTCAAGCAGAGGTCTTCCCATTGTCTGTGCAAATGCTCTGTTTGCTCCTCCAAAACCATCACGTCCTCCGCAAGAATGTGCTGGGTTAAGTCGGTCTTCAGAGTGTGAAGTTCTTTCAAGTTCTGGGTCCAGTTGGCCAAAGACTTCTCTAGTTCCTGCATTTAAACACAAGGGGGGAAAAAAACAACCCTTCAACTCAAGCTGTTGTTGTTTCCAAACCTGTAGGCTAATCCTTTGATTGGTCTGGGGGAGGGGAGGCCAGGGAAGGGGGCGGGACCTTCGGAATGAGAAACAGCCCAGGGCAGCGGCTGCTGTTGTGGTTGGCCGGTTCTTCACCACCCTTTTCTCAAAGGAAAACTCCTTTTTACCTTATTTTCCTTTGCTCAGATAGTTCAGATTTTTATAGAATTAGTTCTATTTTAAAGTCATGTAGGTCTTTACCTTTATTGAGAAGAAATTATTTTTGGAGGCTGGCAACAATCTCTCTCTCTCTTGCACACACACACGCGCGCGCGCACACACACACACACTTTTAATTCTGAAACAATGTTACAGAAATGTCCTATCAAGTGTGATTTCCCATCTTTAAAAAAAAAAAAAAAACACCTAAGAAATGTATTGTTGCTACCATGGCAATCATAACATCATAACAACGGCTTCTGTTCAACGGAATTATTTTGGTTAAGCTTCCCCCCAAAAATGAATATAATGGAAGAAAAAATAAATGCTTCCCTAACATTCGGCAGAAACTGGTTAGCAGAAAATCTCTGGGCATGAAAACAATTATTTTTTAAAATGTGTCAAATTTAAACTCTCTGAATTCTAGGACTTACGAAAAGTGCTTTCACAACAGAGGGAGTAAAAGGAACACAAAACTCCTCCAGATTTTTCTTTGGCACGTTTAAAGGGTCTTCATTTGTACCCGTCTATTGCAGGAGAAAGAGATTATTTCACTTACATCAAAAATAATCTGAGGGGTGGCAACAATAGAAATGTGTTAATCCTGATTCATTTTCAGAGTTCTAAAAGCTACATTGGCATGATTGCATAACTTGCTGACAGAAATTTATATTTACTCAAATGGCCCACAGAACTCTTTTTAAAGGTTGCATGGAGGGGCGCCTGGGTGGCTCAGTTGGTTAAGTGTCCAACTTCAGCTCAGGTCATGATCTCACGGTTTGTGGGTTCCAGTCCAGCACTGGGTTCTGTGCTGACAGCTCAGAGCCTGCAGCCTGCTAGGGATTCTGTGCCTCCTTCTCTTTCAAAAATAAAGAAACGTTAAAAAAATTTTTTAAAGCATTAAAAAGAAAAAAAAAGAAGAAAAATCTTTAAACTCTTGTTACCTACTTTTACCCTCATGATTCTAATAAAGTGGATGAGAGCAGATTCTGTGTGGAACACTTTTGCTAGCTATAGGCTATAAAGGGAATGACTCATAAGTGGATGCGTACCACTCACTGACTTAAAACTAAAGACCCCAAGACTGTGAGCTACACAGAGTGTTTCTCAGTCTGGTGCCAGGAAGCTCAGCCTGTCCATGGCCCTGCTCAGAGGTGTGGGCTCAGATGCCTGCATAGTCAGGGAGCATGTTTAGGCTTTCCACAGCCAGGTTTAAATTGATTTGATTTGGATGCTTGGTTTCCTTCTACAGTTGAAAGGATAACGAACAGGTGTAGAACTTTTGAATATGGACATTTTTATAATTCTTAATAAATACTGCCAAATTGCATTCTAAGAAGAATGGCTGTATCTTTCTCCACATACTTTCTGGTGTTGTTATATATAGATGTTGTATATATATGTATCGTGTGTGTATATATACATATATATATCTATATGCATACACATATACACACATATACATATATACCTTTGGATAAATATGTATAAGTGGACAAGTTTAAAATTTGGACAAGTTTAATATGCCTAATGTTGGACAAGTTTCATACATATACTGGACAAATTTAATATGCATAATGATTAGTTATTATTTAAATTTGTATTTCTTTACTTAGTTGAAATGCTACCCACTCTTTCACCCTGATGCTTCCACAAATATATTTAGTTAATTCCCATTTACACTTTCAGATCTCAGACATAAGGGTGATTCCTCAGAGGAGCCTTCTCTGAGTCATCAGACAAGGTTGGGACCCCTGTTTTATTTACACTCTTGTAGCCCCCTGTCCTTTTCCTGTCTAACATTCACCATACTTATTCATGTGCGCACATGCACACACACACGCGCGCGCGCACACGCACACACACACACGAGTGAGGCTCTTTGGTTAGCATGTGTCTCTCAAGTAGTCTAAACTGTCAGTTCCATTACCGACCAGTAATGACCACACAGTTCACCAATCCATTGCTGAGCACCTACCGTGATGCCTTGTGTACTTAAGTCCTCAGATATACAAATGTATGATTGAGATATAGAAATGTACGACTGAAAGGAAAGCAATTTGGCAGGGTCTCAAGAACTTTAAAATGTTCATAAGGTAAGAAAAGCAAAGAATCATCAAAGAATATATAGAGCGAGGTCGACTGTGGAGGTTTATTATGGTTGATCACTATTTGTACAAATATTTCAAAAATCATGCTTCTGTCTTTAAATGAAAATACTCCAGACTTGCTACCAAATCATAACTGCAAAAGGGAACATGCCACTCAGGTAAGTGTTTTTTCTTAATTTAACCAGAGAAACTGTCTATATTGCCTGTAAGATTCCCATTGTTCATAGAACATGAGATGTAAAATTTCGTTCTTTGATTACATGAAATGAATGGGACTCTAACACAGCACAGCAGCATTAAAGCCTTTGCCTGTGGACTCACTTACCAGGGGGATTGCCAAGTCCCATTTTTCTACCTTACCATTTGGGTAAACATAGGACCAAAAAACGTGTATGTATATAAATATTGGCCGGTATATGCATAGAATATCTTTGGAAGAATACACAACAACTTGGTAACACTGATTACCTCTGTTGAGAAAAACCAACGGGAGAAAAGATTTTCAGGGCACCTGGGTGGCTCAGTCAGTTGAACGTCCGACTTCCGTTCAGGCCATGGTCTCTTGGTTTGTGAGTTCGAGCCCATGGGCTGGCTGCTGTCAGCTCAGAGCCCACCTCAGATCCTCTGACTCCCTCTCTCTCTGCCCCTCCCCTGCTCATGCTCTCTCAAAATTAAATAAAACATTAAAACATTTTTCATGTATGCCTTTTGCACCTTCTGAATTTTGAGCCATGTTGACAATCTTACTCAAAAATTATTTTAAAAATAAAAACTGTCCCCCAAACTCAATCATTTGACAAACTCAATCATTTGACAAAATTATTTTAAAAATAAAAACTGTCCCCCAAACTCAATCATTTGAACACAGATGTCCATAAAAGTGAAACGCTAGTATGTCACGACGTGCTATTCCATGTGTGAACTGAGATGTAATGACAATGTGATCTTCTGAGGAGGACAGTAAAGCCCAGACTGGTCAAGTGGTTAGTATATCTCTCTCCAGTGATTTAGGGATGATAAGCAGTCTCCTAGACAGGCTTCAGGTTACTTGAGTTCGTTTTGGAATATGGTCATGAGATCGATGAACTCAATGCTTTTGGCCTCTCTTCCTGATTTTTATACTGAGAGGTAGAACATGGCGGCTGTGGAAACTGAAAGGATCCCACTGGAAACTGAAGAGTGTGACACTTGGGACACAATATGCCTTCTTATGAGTTTACAGTTCACATTCTGCCCTGGTTTCTAGACTTTATGGAAGGAAACGCTATGGATCAACTGAGAGAGTGACTCCAAATTCCTCTGTCCCCGAGATCTAGAGCTACACCTAAAGATGTGGAGATAATAAAAAGGTTGAAAATTAGGGACAGATAGGAATTTTCTTAACCTAATAAAACCATCGCCAGCAAATACCATACTTAATGGTGAAATGTCGGAATCATTCTCCTTAAAACCAGGAATGACGTGAAGCAGCCAGTTACTGATTCTCCTACTAAAAAATGTTCTGGAGGTACTGACCAGTGTAGAAAGTACAGGAAAAAAAAAAAAATAAGTATGGAAATAAAAGGAAGAAATTTTAAAAAAAAGTCATTTTTTACAGATGGTGACTGTCCCAAAAGATTATATAGACAAATTATTGGAATTAACAAAAGAGTTTAACAAGATGGTTGAATATAATATGAATCAAAAATGATCATTTCTAGGCACAAGTGGTAAATAGAAAGTATAATTAGAAAAAGTATTTCAATAGTCTAAGAAATAACATGGAAAAAATAAATGTAACAAAAGATGTTCAATACTAAAGAAAATTATAAATTATTGAATACAACCAAAAGGAGAAACATGCCATATTCAAGAATAGGAGTACTCAATGTCAAAAAGATGTTTATTTTCCCCAAATTTATCTATAGATCTGATACTATTCCATTTCTGCAAAGACCTAAAATATCCACAAATAATTGTCAGAGCTGTATCAACTAGGCAGAATATAGTTTGGAAGGTTTTATAAAAATGTGATACTTGAGGGGCGCCTGGGTAGCTCAGTCGATTGAGCGTCCGACTTTGGCCCAGGTCATGATCTCACAGTTCATGAGTTCGAGCCCCGCGTCAGGCTCTGTGCTGACAGCTGAGCCTGGAGCCTGCTTCGGATTCTGTGTCTCCTTCTCTCTCTGCCCCTCCCCCACTTGTGCTCTGTCTCTATCAAAAACAAATAAAATACTTAAAAAAATGTTTGTTTTTTTTTTTTAATGTGAGATTTGAGCAAAAACTCCAACCCATTTATTGGCTGCTAAAAAAGGAATTCTTTAATAATACTTTACTCTCATTTCAAAGACAAGGTCATTTGTTAAGGAACAGGTTTCAGTGTAATCTCAGAGGCCACCTCTTGTATTACAGAAGAGAGAAACAAACAGAAAGAGGACCTGGAGGAACCCCCCCCCCCCAATTCCTAAGAAGAATTTCTGTAAAAAGCCTTTCTCAGATTTATGCATGGATCTCAAAGAGCATGAATTCTAATTGCTTTAGAGACCAGGATGTTATTTTAGATAGAAGATAGGGGAAACGATTTCTGACTGAACATGGAAACACGGTTTCAACACAGGATAGAAAGGCAAACACTTCAATGTCTCTGAAAACCGCTAAGTGATTATCTGGAACGCGACTTTGCAGCTTTCAATACCTTAATCAGCTCTTTTTCTTTATGGAGGTCCTCATGAAGTTCTGGAAGAGGATCTCTACTTTGTGCCTTTAAAACGTGCAGCCTGCTTTTCAACTCCTTGATTTTCTTTTCACACTGGTCCCAGGTCTATTTGAAAACAGTATTAAAATTGGTAAGTGCTTTGCTTTTAAGAATGAATCGCAGAAACCAAACAACTCATTTAATCCATTCCATTAAATATCTTTTTGTAAATCCCACAGAAACCCAGTTCCTTTTCTCAAGAAGACTAGTCTAAAAGCAGAACACCAGTATGGTTCCATACCCCTGTTGCAGCTTTATGTGTGGCTGATTTCAACGACTGAGTTGGTTGGCTTTTGCTTCAAAAGATTTCTTCTTCCTTCCCCATATCCTTGATCTAATCTTATTTTTATTTTAGTTTCCAGAAAGTGCACATTTAAAAGGCTACTGTAAGGATTAATTTTTAACACAGTCTTGGGCACACACATCATAAAGCAAAAGCACTCAACCACTTTTCTTGTCTTCTTTCTAATGTCCCTCTGTGCTCGCTCTCTCTCTTTCTGGAAATAGCGTGGCTTTAGTGACCCTTTCATAGTGAAGCTTCGCTCCACATTTCTCACCGCTGCTTTGACTGCCGCCTTCTGCTTAAAGCACTTTACAGTTCATAAAGCATTCTCAACTTCGTTATCTCACTGTAATTATAATAATTTTAGGAGACTGATAGGGTTTCGCATTTTAAAATGAGGCTCAGAGAAAAGTGACTGGCCAAGGATATGCGCTTACAAGCACACCAGTCAAAGGTCGGCCTAAGCCTGCAGTCTGCTTGCCCGCACCCCGTCACCTCTGCAATGCCTTCCTCTCTCTCACAGCATCTCTTTTCCTTTACCCTTGTATCACTGAGAAAATAGTTGCCTGCATTTACAAGTTCAGAATGTTTACAATAGATTCACTGGAATAAGTTTCTACTCCCGAGGTTGCTAAAAGTAGACAAACGTAAAGTCAAACATTCCTCAGTACAACTGATACCTAAACACACTTGAGTTGCCCCTATTCTACGGTAACATAGAATTCACATGAGGGGAGGCTGCTTGTCTGCAACATCAACTCTCTGGAACATAACCAAGAAGGAAGTGAAGAGAGAAATGAAACTGAGTCCTTATTTCTCCCCGCAAACCATTAACTAATACATTTACCACCGTGTTTTACAAACAGGGGAAGTGTTCAACAAATATTTGCTAGTTAATGAATTTCACATAGCCCATATACCAAATAAAACTCGGATATTTTATTCATAGTAGAGATGTTCAGGCCCTAACTCAGCACATATCTATTCTTTATTCAAAAACACTAACTCTGGGGGACGCTGGGGGGCTCAGTCGATTAAGCGTCCCACTTCAGTCAGGTCACAATCTCATGGCTTGTGAGTTCGAGCCCCACATCGGGCTCTGTGCTGACGGCTCAGAGCCTGGAGCCTGCTTTGGAGTCTGTGTCTCCCTCTCTCTCCCTGCCCCTCTCCTGCTTGCACGTTGGCTGTCTCTCTTTCAGAAATAAACAAACATTCAAACAAAAAACAAACCATCTCTGATAAGCTTGGTTATCTGGTTTTGGTACACACACAATAGATTAGGAAGTGGGCTATAAGGAGCAGGTATGCTCAGAGAAATAAAAATTAAACATAGACCACTTTAAATAATGTTTAGAGAAGAAAATATAAGAAAAATAATAAAAGCCACAAAAATATTCGGGCAGTATAGTTGTGTTGGGCCATGGGATCAAAGCAGCTCAGAGTCCTTAAGAATATCTTGATATGTTTTAGTGTAACAAAATAATAATTATTTCCTAATAATGACTCAGAATAAAACATTTTGGTTCTTAAAAATATAATCATAAATTACCTGTGAAACTCTTATACGCACTTCTATGGAAAAGCACATTCTCGGACGACAGAACAAAGAGGAAGTATTACCGTGTTTATTTTCACATACCACACGCAAGGTCAGACCATATGTGGAACATTAGCTTTCTGTACAGAACTTCCATGGAACGTGAACGAGTTTCTTGTTTTGTAAAAGTGAATATAAAATAGAACCTCAAGTATGCATACATTTAACACTGAACTTTCTCAATGTTCGATTATTATTTTGCAACAAGTACCTAGTATGATTAGGACTCAAGGTCCCTCGGAAAACTTACAATATTGTGATTTCCTAAAATCGTTCCCATTTTTGCACAGCAAACAAAAATTCTATGTACTGCACCTGAATATCAGGAAAAGTAAATGGTGAGTTTACCTCTATATTGCTCTGCAACTGGGTAATCATCTCTCCTACTTGGAGCTTTGTGTCCTTCCAGTTGTCCTGGAGTTGACTGATTTTCTTATCAATCAACTCTTTTGTTTCCAGGCTAGCTGTGTTCAGTAACTTTTCCCCAGCTTCTAAGGTGAGTGCATAGGTGATGTGCCGTCTCTGAAAATGAATGTCTTTACTCTAGAAAACCAAAAAACACAAAAAAGTGATTTCCTTAAGCCTCTGCTATTATCCAACTGCGACCGTATGTGTTTGTGAACATTTCCTTCGGAGCTTTTCCTGATGTTAAATTATACATAAATTAGACAGATCTGATTAGAAAGTGTGCACACGCACACACACACATTCACATCTAAGGTTACGTTTTACACTACTATATACTACACCAAGTAATGTGATCTTAAAATAATTTCCAATGGTTAAGAGATAACATTCTTTGTGTAATGATCAGAGACATAAAGACATAAAAATATATACTTCAAAGACTAAGAGCCTACAAGATAAATAGACCTGAGAGTATTAAGCAAATGATCGGAGTATTAGACCTGAAATTAAGAGCAAATACTCACTACGACCATGGTAGAAGAGTCAGCTTACTCTTAACCCCTGAGAGTCAAATGTGCATGTTATGCTACACAGATATAAAAGGAGAGAACAAATAAAAAAGGCAAAATATAAAAAATATACACTTAAACTTATTATGGGCACTTAAACATATGCATCAGCGTATGCCCCAGAGGGACAGCTGTATGACGTTCCATTGTAGTATCGTGCAGGCTCTAAAAAAGAGCCTTTTAAAGAGAGTGAAAGTGGGGGAGAGGGGAAGAGGGAGAGGGAAGGAGAGACAGAGAGGGGGAGAGACAGAGAGGGGGAGAGACCAAGAGACGGGGAGAGAGAGGGGGGGAGAATCTTAAGCAGGCTCCACGCTCAGCACGGAGCCCCACACAGGGCTCGATCCCACAACCCGGGGATCATGACCTGAGCTGAAATCAAGAGTTGGATGCTCAACCAACTGAGCCACCCAGGCGCCTCCAGGCTCTTCTTTAAAGGGACTGAAAATACCTATTTTCACTATAAAAACGAAGTAAACACTTTTAAATTGACTCATACTCCCAAAAGCATTTGGTCTCAGGAAAAAAAAGAAACAACAACTTAGTTTTCTTTTCTTTTTTTTTTTTTTTTTCTGTTCTAAATATGATTTCCTTCATCTTCAAATTTCTCAAGGGAGGCATAATGTAGGCATTTTCTAGAATGGGAACTGATGTTTAAAAAAAAATCAACAGAGTATTGATTTACAAAGGTATTTCTGGGAATACTTGATACAACCCAATACAAAGTAGGAAAGCAGACTGTCCTCTCAGGATCAGACACAAATAAGAGGAACCGTAACTCAGGGAGCATCCTGACACTCCACACCCGTCTTTCCAACGCATAGTATTGCTCGACACGGCCAAAGAGATAGACATCTATAGGCATTTTACGCTTCTCAAAAGACCTGCTCCTCCTCCAATTTTCCCTGACTTGGGCAACAGCACACCATCCACCAAGATGCTCAAGCCAAAACCCTAGAGTCATCTTGACTTAGATTTTCATTTACCTGCCACATCCAAACCATTAGGAAGTCTTGTAAACTCTATTACAAACACATCCTTTTTCAATCTTCACCATGATCATCCTTTCCTTATCCATCATAACGGCTATCCAAGACTACAGAAATGGCCTTCTAACTGGTTATAGGAGACTGTATTTTTCACAAAACGCCCACAATATTCCTAGTCCTACACGCTCTTCCAGAACCTTGCCATCACTCCCCATCAAGCATTGGGGTCTCTGCCCCCTTCTGTTAATCTTGTGTGAGCATGTGTGATGGCCTTCATTAACAGAGGATGGTAGAAGTGACTTACGTGACTTCTGAGGCTAGGTCTAGAAGGCAGTACAGCGTCTCCATGGATCTCTTTCTTGGGACGGGCACCTTTGAGTCCACTGAGGAGCCATGTAAAAAGTCTGGCTATAAGAAGCCTTCATGTGGAGAGACCACAGAGCATGCTGTCTGAGTCTTTCCCACTTAAGTGCTAGACATGGAAGTGAGGGAGCCCCCACCACCGTCTGACTGAAACTTCCTGGGAGACCCTAAGCAAGAACCACCCAATTGAGCCCTGTCAACCCCGAGTACTTTGAGAGCTAATAATCAATGACGGTTGTTACGCAGCAGGAGATAAGTAATACGCTGGGATTCCTGACTCTCCTTCGGCACCCCTATTATCTATCTTCCCTCAGAGCAGCTGGAGGATCTTTAAAAAATCCAAACAGTATCAGGGTGTCTGGGTGGCTCAGTAGGTTAAGCATCCAACTCTTGATCTCAGCTCAGGTCTTGATCTCAGGGTCTCGAGTTCAATCCCCGCATCAGGCTCCGTGCCGGGCGTGGAGACCGCATTGAAAACAACAACAACACAAAAACAACACAAATGGTACCATTCTGCCCCTGTTCCAGCTGAGGCTTCCGATTACAGGAAGACTATACTCCGGCTACTACATCTCACCTACAAAGCGCTCCTCCCTACTTGCCTCTCAAATTCACTCCCTACCACTGCTGCCTTACTGGTTATACTCCGCTCACACTGGCCTTCTTCCTGTTCCTCTGCCCTGTCAAGTTTGTTCCCATCTTGCGGACTTTGGGGTAAGACATTCTTTCTGTCTGAAAGGTTCTTCCCCAGATTTTTGCATGGCTGGCTCCTTCTCGTCATTCAGGTTTCAGTTTACATGTCATATTCCCAGAGGTCACTCAGTGGAAAGCAGCCACCAGCCCCTTCGTTACTGGTCCTGTTTTAGTTGTCGACATATGCCTTATTGCAATCTGATTATCTTCTTATTTATTGATTTGTCCGACTTCCCACCACCAATCAGATGAATTAGCATTTCCTTGTTTATTAATTTGTCTGCTTGCCTGCCTGAGAGCAAGGCTCTTCTCTTTGCCCATAGCACATGCCCAGCATTTAAAACAGTGCCGGGCACAGAGCAGATATATCCAATTGGTGCCTGATAACTGGATAAGTGAATGAAGAGAGTACAGGATTTCAAAAGGGTGGTGTTTCATTTAGCTGTGCCTCTACAGTGCAGAGTGGTTCTACAGCTAAACGGAACATGTTTTGGGGACTGCCCACTAACTACTCGAAACCTACGCTCGTTCAGCAACTCTCTGACTGAAAAGTTGGTTGCCCAAGAGCACACTTACCTTGATGAGCATTGAGTGATATGTGGGATTGCCGAGTCACTATACTGTGCACTGAAACTAATACAACACTGCATGTGAACTGGAATTAATACAAACTAATATGACACTGCATAGAACACCAGAATTAATATAAAACAGGAAAAAAAAAAGAAAAAAAAAGAGAAAAAAGAAAAAAGAGAAAAAAGAGAAAAAAGAGAAAAAAGAAAAAAAGAGGAAAATAAAAAGAGAAAAAAAGAGAAAAAAAAAATAAAGAGAAAACTTGGTTGCCTAAATGAATTTGCCCTTCAAGAATAAGCAAGAGTTCCACTGTAAATTATGGCACTGGTGGTCAAGTTATTCATCAGTCGGTGCCTTAAAGCTCGGGTGGAAGGAATCTGTCACTGAGACTTGCCCCACTCTACCCACCCATCCCCAGCTCCAGCCCTACTCCCGCAGCCCGAGAGAGCCTCGCTATTTCTGGATGAACGGGTAAGATTGGGTTTCGGACGCCACAAGGCCGGGGACAAGGATGAACAGGGTCACGGTGACCCTGGATAGCTGATCCTCCCAGTACAGAGAGCACACCTGAATCGCAATATATTAAAAAAAAACCCCACAAAACTTGAGGTGAATGAACACCTTCCCAACGACGATCGCACCGTAGTCCTCGCGCTGCTACCGTGCCGGCATTACCTTCAGCTCACGGATCAGCCTCCTGGTTTGGGGGAGGCTGTGGCAATCCTGGCTCTTGGCGGCAGACAGCAGGAGGCCGGTGTTGGCGAGGAAGCGGAGCAAGTCCTCCGCGGCCGTGGTGAAGTGCCGCCATCGCCCCACCAGCCCATCGATGTGGCTCTTCCTCTGCCGGAGGCTCTGGGCCGCACTCTGCCACCGCTCCTTCAGTTTCGTGAACTTTGAAACAAATTCCGGTCTTGGGAGAAACAAATGGTTAGAGGATCTTGTCACCGACACGTAGAAAAAAGAACTCCCAACGCACCGTAGAAGCTCAGATGTGCTGTTTATACGCATCATTTACAGGGGTGGGGGGGGGAAGAAAACCTTTTTAAAATGTGGGTACTCTTCAACTGAAAGGTGTTGGGGAATTTAGGGTTGGGGCAGGGGCAGCGTGGGGTTGGCAAAAGGCATTTAGCGGGAGATAGTTGCATGTGACCTGGTATTTTGCCAGCATGGAAAAACTGCATCCTTTAAACAAACGTAAGCTATTTTAACTTGCATTATTCCAAATGCTGTGTGGAAAACTGAATATTGGACCGATGCGAAATGATGAATAGGTACCGTGTAACGTTCTCGATTACTTACTTGCACGCCGTACTTTACAAAATTTCAGCAACAGAGAAGATGCTTTCTGCGACTACTCAACGAGTTCTTTTCCGGATAAATAATAACCCACCACGTGATAAGTAAGGCCTTTTATATATTATCGGAAAAGTCATGCTTTGCTGCACGGATCAAAATCTAGTTTGTCATCCTGGAATGGGGCTGAAGTTATAACTTCAGAGCTAGAAGGAAATGGACTTTATACTTCTTAGCTATGCTCAAAGAAAATTCAGGTATATGGGTGTTAATGGGGAGGAAAAACAATACCTATCAGGACACTTAGAGAAGCATTTAAGAGACTAGCCCGTCTCAGGACTCTGTCTGCCATGTGTACCAGCTCTGTGAGCAGGCTCATGTCACCAGGCTGGCGTAAGGGGCTCTTCTCAGCCTGACTGGCACTGCCCAGTGATGCCAACACCGTGTACATAGCAGAGAGAGAAATCCCTTCTTTCACAACTATGTGCTATAGCTACCTGCTGGGAACAGCAGCACTTTAAGGATTATTGTTATTATTTTTTATTTTTTGAGAGAGAGACAGAGAGAGAGACAGCAAGGGGGATGGGCAGAGGGAGAAGGAGAGCGAGACTCTTAAGCAGGCTCCACACCCAGGTAGAGCCTGACGCGGGGCTCAATCTCACGACCGTGAGATCATGACCTGAGCCAAAATCAAGAATTGGACGCTTAACCCATTGAGCACCCAGGCGCCCCCAAAATTATTTTTCAAATAGCAAAATGTCATGAGGCTGCAGACAGAGAGGAAAACACTACAGAAGAATCCTTTGCAGCAAAAACTTAGTTAACTCCACTTGGTGAGTGGGTATTCGCAAAGCACTAATCTAATGTTTGCTAATGCCACCCTTCTATCATACATAGAAGTGCGACTGACATTTCTACGGCCACGTAGCAAGTCCCCATACTAATAAACAGTCAGAAGACTGGCCTCATGATGGTCTATCAACTGACATGGCTGCAGGTTACCAAAGTGGTCAAGATTCACGTGGTGGGAGGCCAGACCTCACACACACACACACACACACACACACACACACACACCCATCATAAACCCCAGACAGCTTACCTCTTCTCTATTTCTGTGGTGTCCAAGAGTTGTAAGGACTGGGTGACATAAGAATCAGCCACTGTCTGGTTTATAGAAACTTCAGCTTCTAACATCTGCATATGAGTTAAAATAGAAGATATCAATAGATTCTTTTTATGAACCTGGAGCTTCTATTTCCTATTAAAATCTAAGCTCACAGAGGACATGGGAGATGATGAATTTTCAAATTATTTGAGCCTCATTGCAAAAAAGGCTCAACCATCATGTCACCATCACCTATGAATAGAATCTCAGAAGCAAACAGGCGTAATAACAAGTACAACTAAAGCCCATTTATTGGGCATTTACTATTTGTGAGGCACTGTGTAAAACACGCATTGTCTCACTTATTCCTCAACCTTCAGACTTAAGTACTATTATCACACCCATTTAAAGATAAGGAAACTAAGACGGAAAGAGGGCTGGTAATTTAATCGAGGTCACTCATTCACGGTTTTTTGTTTTGGTTGTTCAATGAACTTCATTTTCATTGGAGGACCTTAATGTAACGATAAAGACTTAAATCATTTACATTAAAAATTACAGTGACCTAATCATGCACACTTTCAAAATGCAGTATTTGCCTATACCATCAAGAGTATTTCTGAATGCACATCAGTGTAAGCACAGGGAATAACCTCTGTCAAATTATTAAGGCTGCAATTATAATTATGCAATTCAATATTTTAGAGAATTATTCAGTGAATATGCAAAGATGAGTTGAAGTATTTTAGCCTGCTCTTGGTATGTTTGCATCCTATGGAAGCAAAGTTGCGCTAGAAGTTTCCCCTGTTGCAGAAAATCTAGTTCTCTCGTTAATAAAATAGAGCACTAAAACAAAATGTTGAAATTTATGAAATGTGTGAGAGTTTTACAAATAATCAATTGGCAAATGAATCTGCTTAAAGTCCTATATTCGATTGTTAGGGACTGATTGATTTAAATAGATTGCAATGAGTATCTTTCCCTGACTCCTGCCCCAGGGCGAATGTACAAAGCAGCGGAGAGCACAGGTTTACCTCGTATGTTTTCTGCTGTTCCAGGAGAGCTGGGAGGCTGTCAGCCATAGTCACCTTGAGCGTCTCTTCTGTCTTCTCCAGAAGCTGGACCCATTTTTCACAGCAATAAAGAAACTTTTCATTCAATCCTGTTGCCTGAAGCTCACTACAAAGGTTTACACACAGACAAAACAGAACCATAAAACAATGACATTACTGAGCTCAAGTCAATAATTTTAGTTTAACTGAAACAGAATGAAAGAGGTGGGATGTTCTGACCTGCAGCGTTCCAGGGCTGTTGCCGTGGCCCGAATCCACTGTCGGTTCACATTTTGTAACGTCTTTATGGCTATGTCACTAAGGGGGAGTTTGAGGCTTACTTCATTCAAATGTTCCACATCAGGTGACTGGGCTGTCAGTGCCAGCACATGGTTCTATTAAAAAAATTAAATTTCAGGTTTCTGGAGGCCAATAAGATATCTAGAAGATGAAAAGGACCCAGAAATCCTGCAGACCATCCTTATCTCAAAAATGAGGGAAAACTGGGAACCTCAATAGGTAGATGACTTACCCATGATCAAACAGCCAGTTAGTATTAGACTTGGGCCTAAACCCTGGGCTCCCAATCCTGTGGCTTTTCTAGAATAAGTGCACACACAGTCAGCACCGCAATGGCCCGGGAAATAGAAAATGATCTCAGATTTTGCCTTTGAGGGAGATGGAAATGAGATAGGAGTTTTGTCTTTTTTTTTTTTACAGGACCCATTTTGGACTTCAAAAGTCCTATGTATTCTGCCAACTTGACCTTCAACAGATCACAAAGCCAATGAAAATTTAGTCCTTAAAATGACCCTAGTAAAGCATGGTCCTTAAACATCCATATTTTGAAAGAACACGAAATCACGTGAAAGAAAACACATCAAAATTTTATTTTTAAAATATTCCAGGGACAGCATCTAGGTCAATGGTATTTTAAGCAAACATCCTCGACAATATCCGTGCTATCACTACAGAACTCTGCCGTCGCAATCTAGGTCAGGGTCAGCAAACTTTTTCTGTAAAGGGCCAGCTCATGAATAATTTAGCTTTCATGGGCCAGATGATCTCTGTCATAATTATTCACCTCTGCCGCTGCAGCATGAAAATTCCCACAGACAATTAATAAATCAAACGGCATGACTGTGTGCCAATAACAGTTTACACAAACCGGTGGAAGATGGGATTTGGATAGTGTGCCATAGCTGGCTGACTCTTGATCTAGGTTATGGATATCAGTCCTTAGGAGTTTGTACGACCCAGAATTCTTTAATTCTTCCATTCGTTTTTGTTACTTATACTAAACTTACTAAGGTAAGAAAGAAA
This sequence comes from Lynx canadensis, assembly GCF_007474595.2. NCBI lineage: Eukaryota > Metazoa > Chordata > Mammalia > Carnivora > Felidae > Lynx > Lynx canadensis. The sequence continues at coordinate 110,332,575 of NC_044308.2, read as the reverse complement.
AAAATATATAGAATTAATGTAATAGGGTATTTTATTTTTGACCTTTAGCGAACCAGAAAAGTTCAATTAATCACAACAGCCAATGCCTAGATTATTCTAGTTCACTGAAGCTAATTAGTAAAGACATCAAAAACTTTTAAATCTACTAAATTTACTGTGGCATATTACTAAAATAGATCTCTATGTTGTCATACTTTTCTAGACCTTACGGAAAATAAGGCAAGAATGAATGGCATATATATGACCATGCTCAAGGGGCACCTGGGTGGCTCAGTCAGTTAAACGTCCACCTCTTGATTTTGGCTCAGGTCGTGATTTCATAGTTTATAGATTCGAGCTCTGCATCAGGCTCTGCATTGGGAGTGTGGAGCCGGCTTGAGATTCTCTCTCTCTCCCTCTCTCTTGGCTCCTGCCCTCTTGCACGCTCTGTCTCTCTCAGAATACGTAAACTTTTTTTTTTAAATGACCATCCTCAAGAGTGAAGACATCAACAGATTCTGTAACTTGATAGTTATTAGCTTATTTTTTTATCCTATGGTGTCTAAGCCCTAAGGAAACACAAACATTGGCAATACCAGGAATAACTCAGGATTTTCTTCTTTTTCTTGATGGTAGAGTTTATCCAAATGCTCTTCTTCATGCGTAATGAGACCTTTTAAAGATTCCAGCCGTTCCCCAAAATCCTTGAACTGCGACAGGACAAACTAGAACAAGAGAGATTTTCATTAGAAATAATTTTCATGTGCATACACAACAAAATGAAACAGTCTTGGGAGCTGATAAAAGCTCAAGGTGTTTTCAACGCCCAGCAGCTCATTATTATCTTGACTATTCAGAGGTGAATATTCAGAAGACTCCTGGTTTTTTTATTTTGTGCCTCTGGCAAAGCACTGAGCCTTCAGGGATGAATGGATTACCCTCTGGAGGGGGCATATAGAGGAGAGTTAGTGAGCACTCTGCTCCCTCAGTGTTGCTATTGATATTGAAAAGGGACATTGGAGCTCCATGGCCTTTTATGCAGGTTTTTGACAGCTCAGGCACTAAAGGCTTTTCAAAAAATGAATAAAGAATACAACAAATGGCTCTGGTTTAAGCAGCTACTTCTAGGACTCAAGTACCCCACTTGGAGATCCAAATAACTGTGAGATCTGAACAGAATAAGGAATATAATATCCTACTTCTTAAGCCAACATGTTCAATGAAGAAGAGATGCTTGCTTAAGATCTGCTCATTGCTCACGTAATTGAACAGTCACATTAGGGAATCTTTATGTTCAGGGCATCTTGATTGTGTAGTTTCCCCGAGGAGCAGCCCGGAAAGTACTAATAACTAGTACTTCATCAGATATAAGGAATTGAGGGTAGCTTGCAAATGTCCAAGACTACAAGTTGAATGGAAAAAGGACACGAACCTCAAATTCATTAGCTTTCACAAGCAGCATCTTTTCCAAGTAAGAAACCCTCTGGAGGGAGTGCAGTTGTGTAGAGAGGGGCATGTGGGTACTGGACTCTGTGAGCTGTGGAAGTCGATCCAGGAGAGCAGAATTCTGGAGAAAGGCTTCTTTCGTCTTTTGTACGTCATCCTGCAGTTCCTGGAGAAGCAACAGTGATCAGAAAACATTTCCTCCTAGTGTCACAACATAAATTCCTATCTCTGGGACTCCATCAACATCTAGGAGAATTTCTGCCCTAAAATTGTGGGCGTGGCTTTTTGTCATTGTTTATTTCAAAGAGCTGAAAAAGCTAAGCTTTCGTTATATGACGCACATCACTGGCGCTCCTCTGAAATATGTCATTTCTGACCTAAAACTGACAACTAATCAACAGAGTTGGGGCTTCCAATGTGCAGAAACTGAAGACCACCTGGGTAGAGTCCTATGTTTTATGTTTCTAATCATCAAACACTATAACGATCCATTTAGGGCCATTTTAAGAATCAATGCAACTCTGTCCTCTGTCTGAGACTTTATGACATAAACGGATTCATTTGCAGAGACCATAGAATCTCATTAATCAAGCTGATGTTAGGGCTACTCTATAAATGTGGTGTATGCAAAATTTGTTGAAACAACAAATTAGGTAGAAGTTGATCAGAAATACAGATCACATTTGTTGCACTAAGTGGATTCATATTTTTTTATTTGACCTTTGGATTCAGAAGCTACAGAATGTATCTGGTCACCCAGTTTAAAACTAGAGAGTATTCACTTTCTGGGCACTCATTATAATAGGACAAGATTACAGAGGAAATTATACAACTCTTAAATATAGTCTAAAAATCATCATACCCATAGAAAAGCCACATTAACATGGCATGAATCCATGATTATTTCTAAAGCAAGGGATTCAACATCTATTATTCTTAGATGATCACACTCAGTTGAGACACTTTTGCCTTTATTTGAGACACCTTGTATGAGGCTTTTGCTTTAGAGTTTTACCTGCTAAAATGAAAGGGGAAACTTGGAACAAGGACCCTTGACCCAGCTACCTGTGGCCTAGACTTTGCTTCTGAGTCACCACTTGGCCCTCCCAACCCTGCACATCACAGCATGTTCACGTCCTACATGGCCTGCTCATGCACCTGTCCTGACCCACTTCTTTGTCCCTGTGGTCTGTCTAGTCCCTGGGTCATGGCCCTCTCTGTTGGGCTGTCTTGGCCTTTGTTTTCCCAATGGGCTTTGCAACCACCTTTACATCCTGCAGGGCCCGGGTCAGGATCTCTGCCAGGTTGTTTCCAGACATGTTGATGTTTTCGAGCTGTTGGTACTTTGCTTCCTGCTGCCCCAGCCTTGCTGCAGCTTCGGTGTGAGCACTGTTATGGGCCTTCCAGAGCTGCAACAGACTCTGGGCCTTCTGCAACTGCTCCGCAATGTCTTGGTTTACCTGGGTCCACCTGTCAGAACAACATGAACAAAAGGGCCCTCATACCATCCTTCCCTTTGCAGCAAAAGCACACTGCACACATTCTACCGGTAAGTCAAGAGCAGATGGGTTGTTAAGGCACAAATGCCTTTTTTAACTAATGTATCACCATTATATAAATAAAAACAGCAGTCCAAATTAAGATATTTACTTGACTTTATAATTATCAACAAAAACTACCAAATTTGTGATTGGCATGATCTATTGTATTATGAATGTCTGTTAGGCAAAGGTAGAGAAATTGATGAAAACTTCTTCACATGGGAGGGGTTTATATGGGGGGGGGGTCTTTAAATGGGCCTTATTTAAATTGAGTTTATGCCAAGTTTATTTTCTAATGATAAAAGCAACATGTTCCTTATATAACAGTGGAAATAAAGGAAATTGTTTTTATTCCATATACAGACTGAATAACCTCTCTTTCCCATGTGACTTAAAAATTTCCCATTATTAATAAAAAAATGAGTCTAATTTTATTTGTTAAGTCAGTCTAATTTTAAATGGCTGTACACAACAGGCTTTAAGTGGTCTGTTTTTTAATTACCAAATTCAAGTTTAGTATGGGTATTGAAATAATTTTTAATTTGTGCTTTCAAATCTAATGCTCAGATACAACTTTGTTCCAAAGACCTTTTCCCACATGTCAAGATATTGGTCTTAAACTACATTTCTGAAAGAATCAATTTGGTCAAAGAACAAGAACGTGTAAATATTTTTAAGGTTATAGCTATATATATGGTCAAACTAGCTTTCTGGAAGCACTATAATATTTACATTTTACCTGAAACACATAAGAATGCTTGTTTCCTGATAGCCTTGACTCTGCTAAATAGATGGAAAAGGTGAAAAATGGCACAGTGGCTTTATTTTTATGCACTTCAAAATCTTACCAGAACAATGTTTTCCCTAAACAGTATTTTCCCCAATTATAATAGAACGTGCACTCATCATGAAAGAAAACAAAATCCCACCAACCACATATGTTTAAATCTATCTATCCCTATATCTGTACCTACATTATACCTCACCTTCCTACCTACCTCCTTGCCTACCTATCTATAAAGAGAAGGTTATGAAAAAACAAAAAACAAAAACACCCCTTGACATCTCATTGATCTACAGATAACTACTGTTAGCATCTTGGTGCTGTCTTCTTCAACCTTTTTCAACAAGCCTTCTGATACATTCTTGTGGCAACAATTGAACGTATATGCGTAGCAGCGACAATTGAATCCCGTCAACAGCAAACTGCACCGCCATGTTTTGAGGGTGGGCCCAATACTGTAAGTGCCATCACAGACATGTCTATGCTCCTCCTTACTCCCCCTCCTTCCCTTCTTCCAATAAGGACTGGATCATGAGCTGAGGATGTCACCGCAGCGTATGTAAATTTGATGCCTCTTGTTCACAACGCTTGTCCAAAGTGGATTTACCAGAGAGGCTGAATCTACATGGAGGAAGGGTGGAGGACACTGAGGGTAGCTTAATCTCTTCATCGCTGGCTTAAAAATCAAATTCTCGGGGTGCCTGGGTGGCGCAGTCGGTTAAGCGTCCGACTTCAGCCAGGTCACGATCTTGCGGTCCGTGAGTTCGAGCCCCGCGTCAGGCTCTGGGCTGATGGCTCAGAGCCTGGAGCCTGTTTCCGATTCTGTGTCTCCCTCTCTCTCTGCCCCTCCCCCGTTCATGCTCTGTCTCTCTCTGTCCCAAAAATAAATAAACGTTGAAAAAAAAAAATTAAAAAAAAAAAATCAAATTCTCTTCAAGCTGAATTTCATATCCCATTCAGCAAAATTAAAGGCTTGCAATTAACCAGGGCCACCCTCCTTAGGAGCTTTCCACCATAAGCAGTTCATCAAAGAATTCCTTCCAATCTCACAAATCACGTCCCCTCAAGAGGGATAATAACATCCCCTTTCTTCCATCTTAGGTTTCCAGTGAAACACATTGTCCTTCTGAGTACCCTGTACTCTGTCTCAGCCTGGGAGTTTGGTATCCGTGAGGATCGCACTGGGCAGTTGGTCTATACCCTCTGAAAGCGGCTACCCTGGCTACGAGGGAAGTAATTGCCTTCAGAAAATCAAGTCTTATGTAAACGAGATGCTTCAAAGCAAAAGAACCACAGTAGCACAAAACCAGATTATCTCAGATGCCTAAGCTTCACAAAGCTGACGTCGCTTCGCAACTCCAGTGGCGCAATCAGCCCACGGTACTTGTACAAAGCTGATGTCACTTCATTCACCACGTGTCATTGAGATAAGGAAATCTATCTCCTCTGTTATCCCATCTGTATCTTAAAGCATACCTGGCATGAGTATTTTGGCATTTCTCTTCGATTATTTCAGCAACCGAGGGGCAGCGATCTTTGAGTTTTCGAATCACCTCCTGCAGTTTCTCCCAGCTTGCTTCACTGCTCTCAGCTTCATCTTGAAGAGACTGAGAAGAACAGAGCAGGAACATTCACTTCAGAATGGCCTGGCCACATCCAAGGGAGGCAGCTGCTTTTCAGCACGTCTGCTACATCACAATAATATTAACGCTCAGAACTTAATAGGACTGGGGAAAATTACTAGAAATGTGAAGAGGAAACCCACTGAGGAGGCATCCTTTCATCTGAGGCTACAACATTAAAAAGTATGCTAACACGGGGAGCCTGGGTGGCTCAGTCGGTTAAGCGCTTGACCCTTGATTTCGGCTCAGGTCATGATCTCATGGTTTGCGAGTTTGAGCCTCGCACTGGGCGCTGCGCTGACAGCACGGGGTCTGCTTGGGATTCGCTGTCTCCCCTCTCTCTGCCTCTACCCCCCTCACACTCTCTCTGTCTCCAAATAAATAAATAAAAAAAAAAAAAAAAAACATGCCAACACACACTCCCCCAAAGACCAAACTTTTAAACTGTGAGATAATATGGACATGAATAATAGAGAAAAATCCAATGTAAACTTTGGTGCCGCTCATCTGGCTCATTTTGGAATTCCATGTCCTCCTTTTGATGCTGCTATTTAAGACGCTGTTTTGCGCTTCTCTGTGGACAGCACAAAGGCAGCTGTGTCCATTTCCGCACCTGCCTCCACCGGAGGTCTTCTGCCAACCAGGCAGCACCGTGCCACGATCTGCTGAATTTACCTGGAGGTTCTGCACCTGGCATCCTAAGGCCTCTAATGACAAAAGCCCAGGCTTGCTGTGCTCCATGCAGTACCAGAATCGGATTGTCATCGTCGCCACCTCATCATACAGGCTTTCGTAAATCTTCCACTCCTGCAAAACAGACTGCGTGGAGGTCTTGAGCTCGTTGACCTATATGAAAAGTGCAAAGATATTTAGAAACTCATTGAGAAGAGGCTCCCTCATCATTTTGTTCCCTTCTAAGGATTCTACCATGGTATCTAATCTAGGCATTTCAGCTTGTGAGTACGGGGGAAGTGGCTCCTGGGTGGCTTGATCTCGGCTCAGGTCCTGATCTCAGGGTTTGTGAGTTCGAGCCGTCTATCAGCATAGAGCCTGCTTGGGATTCTGTCTCTCCCGTTCTCTGCCCCTCCCCCCACTCACTCTCTCTTGGTCTCTCTCTCTCAAAATGAATAAACTTAAAAAAGAGAGGGTATTGGGAGAGCTTCAGTGATTAACTGAGGTGGGAAGAGTAGTCAATAAACAAAAAAGATCAGAGAAGACTGAGTTTTAAAACAGGTGAATGAAAACGAGATCTGAAGCCAGAAGGACCAGCAGGGACAGAGTTCAGTCTACCGGGAGACAGCTGAGGGAGGGAATAATGGATGAGGAACAGAATCTGTGAGTACATATTTCAGCAACACCTAATTAGCTTTCTGATCATGGGCAAGTTATTGAACCCTTGAGTCGATTTCCCTACTCACAAAACAGATACAGTAAATAGAAACATAAACAAAATAGTGTCTGTGGAAATATTCTGCAAACTGTAAAGCACTGTAATTGTCAAATTACTGTTACTGGCACCCGAGTCCGCATAAATTGGAGAGGAATGTGCTCGGTCAAAATGATGAGCAAGTAAAAGTAGGAGGAAATGAGATGATCTCAGATACAATTGCGAATATGTAAGCATGTATATTTTTATATGTTGCATAAAGAACATTTACAACTCAACAGTAAAAAGACAAATAACCAAAGGATTAAATTGGGCAAAGGATTAGATATCTACTAAAGAACATCCACAGTCCTTAGAGAAACATAAATCTATACGACAATGAGATGCCATTTCACATCCACTAAGATGTCTATAAATCCAAGTTGGGTAATAATCAGTGTTGGCAAGACTGTGGAAAAACTGGAACGTTCATATATTGCTGGTAGAAACATAAAACTGTACAGCCTCTGTAGAAAACGGTTTGGCAGTTCCATGAAAAGTTAAGTATAGAGTTACCATATGACCCACTAATTCCACTCTTAGGTATATACCCCAGAGAAATGGAAGCATATGTTCATATAAAAATCTGTACACAAATGTTCATAGCAGCATGATTCATAATAGCTTAAAAGTGGAAACAATCCTGGGGCGCCTGGGTGGCTCAGTCAGTTAAGCATCTGACTTCAGCTCAGGGCATGATCTCGCGGTTCATGAGTTCGAGCCTTGCCTCGGGCTCTGCGCTGATAGCTGGAGTCTTTTGGATTCTGTGTCTCCCTCTCTCTCTGCCCCTCCTCCGCTCATTCTCATTCTCATTCTCTCTCTCCCTCCCTCAAAAATAGGTAAAACATTAAAAAAAAAATTTTTTTTTAAGTGGAAACAACCCCAATGTCCATCAACGAATAAACTGTGGAATACTACTCATCCATAAAGTTCTGCAACATACTATAATATTGATGTTGGAAACATGCTAAAACAGACAGATAAGACCACATGTCATATAATTCCACGTGTATGAAGTGTCCAGAACAGCATATACATAAGAGATAGCAAGTAGATTAGTGCTTCCAGGGATGAAAGGTAGGGAAGAATGAAAAGTGATTAATGGGCGTTTCTTTTTGAGTTGACAAAAATGTCCCGGAATTAGAGAGTAGCGATGGTTGTGTATCTCTGTGAATATACTAAAAACCATTGGGTTATACACTCAAAAGGTAAGTTTATGGTATCATCTCAATTTAAAATAAGGATCTGAGTATAAATGGAGTGTGATCAGTATGTTGGCCCAGCTTTATTTATGATGTGATGTCAAGTTTTGGATGTAACTGTACAGGCCTGTATTCAGGCCCTCTGTTCTCTGCTTAACATCTACAGGGAGCTGCCTCAAACCCTGCCCCAAACAGAGATGGATCAAAAACAACCTGGGATGCCAAAACGTCAGTCTCACACTGGCAACCGCGTAGCCCATATGTCTTTATATGGGCTGAATGGCTCAGAAAAACAATCCACCATTAAGAAAGAATAAAAGACAGTAAGGGAAAAAAGGAGGCAGGACGGGAACTCCTTATAGATGTGCCTTTTATTTTTTTTCTTTTATTTTTTATATTTTGTTTATTTTTGAGAGAGAGAGAGAGAATGCAAGCAGGGGAGGGGCAGAGAGAGGGGGAGACACAGAATCCGAAGCAGGCTCCAGGCTTGAAGCCATCAGCACAGAGCCCAACACGGAGCTCGAACCCATGAACTGTGAGATCATGACCTGAGCTGAAGTCGGACGCTCAACTGACTAAGCCACCCAGGCGCCCCTAGATGTACCTTTTGGAAGCTTGGGGCCTATCTGGGTGGCAGGGATGATCCTGACACACAGATGCCTATAGGCACATGGCTGCATAAGGCATTGTCATGGTCCAAGGACTTCATGGCTCCCACATACAAAGTTGGTGCAACTTCTGGTGCACTTAAGGGCAACCCTTTGAATATTACAGCTTCAGGGAAAAGAAATGGCACATGTGGTTTGGGGGAAAGGATAAGAAAACCATTAAGCAAAACTCACTACGCTAGAAACAAGAAGGAATATTTTCAGAATGTTAAAAGTACAATCAGCCAGTAGGGCAGCACTGAGTGCCATATAGGCATTGCTACAAAGGTAGAAAGACGTAGGCATTATCATCCCTATTTCATAGACCAGGAAATTGAGGTTTAACGAGGTTAAGCACCTGCCCTAGGACGGAGATACAAAATGGGGCTGCTAAGATTTTTCTTTAGGCAGAGACTTAAAGCCCTTGTTTTTATTTTTTATTTTTTTGGTTTTTTTTGTTTTGTTTTTGTTTTGTTTTGTTTTGTTTTTAAGCCCTTGTTTTTAAAGACAAGGCTCTACTAACTCTGGAGAACTTATGGAAGGATGATGTAAGTTTTGTGTTTTCTACATTAAAAAAAAAAAAGCTTTGGAGCACCTGGCTGGCTTAGTCGGTACAACATGTGACTCTCATCTTGGGGTCATGAGTTGGAGCCCCAAGTTGGGGCTAGAGATAACTTTAAAAAATAAAAAAATAAGTAGGTTTATTGAGATATAACTCACAGTCCATACAATTCACCTATTTAAAGTCAAGTCACCAAAATCAGTGTTAGGACATTTGCATCACCATGAAAAGAAACCCCATACCCACTAGCAGTCACTCCTCATTCTTCTCTAACCCTTTCTCAGCCAAAGTCTACCTTTCGTCTTTAAAGAATTTGCCTATTGAGGACATTTCATATAAATGGAATCATACAACATGTGGTTCTTTGGCAACTGCCTTCTTTCACTTAGCGTGATGTTTTCAAGACCATCAGTGTTGTAGCAAGTATCAGTACCTCATTCTTTCTTATGGCTCAATAATATCCCGTTGCACGGAAATACTATCTATCTATCTATCTATCTATCTATCTATCTATCTATCTATCTATCTATCTATCTGAGTAGGCTCCACACCAGCGTGGTGCCCAATACAGGGCTTGAACTCACAACCCTGAGTTCGAGACCGGAGCTGAGACCAAGAGTTGGACTCTCAAGAGACTGAGCCACACAGGCACCCCTTGATATACCATTTACCTATCCATTTATAAACCGAGGGATGTTGGGATTGTTTCTACTTTTTGGCTATTATGAATCACCCTGCTGTGAACATTATTGTGTAAGTTTTTGGTGTGGACACATGTTCTCCTTTCTCTTGGGTACTTACGAGTAAAGTTGTTGAGTCCTAAGATAACTCTATGTTTAAATATTTTAGGACTTGCCACACTCTTTTCCAAAGCAGCTGCTCCATTTTGCATTCGCTGGCAGTGTATGTATGAGAGTTTCAAGGTCTCCATATCCTTGCTAACATTTGTTATTTTCTGCCTTATTATTATCACTACGGAGGTGGGTGTGGAGTATTTCATTGAAGTTTTGAATTATATTTCCTTTGTTAATGATACTGGGCATCTTTTCATGTACTTATTGACCATTCATACCTTCTTTAGAGAAATATCTGTTCAGATCACTTGCTCATGTTTTCCCTTTGGTTATGTCCTTTATATATTGTAGACACAAGCCCCTAAGTATGTAAATATTTTCGTCCATTCTGTGGTTTGTCATTTCACTTTGTTGATGATGTCCTTTGAAACACAAAAGTGTTTAGTGTTGATGAAATCCAGTTTTTTCTTGTGCTTTTGTTGTCATATCTAAGAAACTATTGCCTAATCCAGTCAGGAAGATTTCTGCCTCTGTTTTCTTCTAAGAGTTCTGTAGTTTTAGCGTTTACATCTTTGATCCATTTAATTTTTATATACGGTGTGAAGGTGGGGTCTAACTTCATTCTTTTGAATGTGGACATACAGCTGTTCTAGTACCGGTTTTGGAGAAGACTATCCCCCCCGCCTTCCACCCTGGATTTGTCTTGGCATCCTAGTCTAAAAATTAGTTGATTATAATGTGAGGGTTTATTTCTGGACTCTTAATTCTATTCCATTTATCTAGATGTCTATCTTTTACATTAGTACTATCGGCATGTTTTTACTTGCATTATCTCAATCTTCTCTATTCCAACATTTTTATCATAATTCACTGTGTGGTGGGGTGCTTGGGTGGCTCAGTTGGTCGAGGGTCCAACTTCAGCTCAGGTCATGATCTCATGGTTTGTGAGTTCGAGCCCCTGATTGGGCTCTCTGCTGTCAGCGCCGATCTCGTTTCAGATCCTCTGTCCCCCCTCTCTCTGCACCTCCTTCACTTACACTCTCTCAAAAAATAAATAAACATTAAAAAAAATCACTGTGTTGTGATTATCTATTCAAGTGTGTTTTCTCTGGTGGTCTGCGAGCCCTTTGACGGTAGGATCCATTTATTTTCTCGTTTATCTTTGTATTGTTGGCAGTGAACATAGTGACTCACAGAAGATATGTTCAACAAATGACTCACACAAGATATGGTAAGCTCATCTCTATCTTCCTGCCCGAGTTCTGGGGGAGAAATGAGGCCGAGGGTCACCAATGAATTTCATTTATACAGGTTATTCCCCATTCCCTCTTGGAACAAATAGTCAAAAGTAGATTTTAGTAGATGACAAATAATCCACAATAAGGACTTCTGGGAAATATGGACACGCCTACAATTGGCTAGTATTTAGTTTTCTCCCTCCATTTGTGAGGAGCCAACAAGGTTGCAGTATGCAGAGATGTCTGCCTTTTCTCTTTTGGTGCTCTACTCCTGGAAGGGGCAAAGGCAGACTTTAACATGTCTTTCCTAAGCTGACCAGACATCTTCCACACTCCTCCTCTTTACTTTCTCTTCACCACATACTGTGTTCTCCTCACCTCTGGAATTCTCCATATGCTGACCATGCTTCTAGCTTAATAGAGGTTACAAGAGACGGGATCATTCCCTGCCCAAGGCACCTCCCTGGATGTGCTTTCTCATAGCTGCCCCTGTATATCTGCCCAGGAAACAGTGCCAGATGCTCTGTTGGGGCGGGGGGTGGAGACATTTTTGTCTGTGAGTACGTTAGACAAAACAAAGATAACCAAGTGGATTTCTAGCTTGCCAATGGTGTTGGAATTGGTGGCTACACCTCCATCCGGTGCCAAAAAAAAAAAGGGGGGGGGATTTGAAATGCCTTTCTCTATTTCACTTCAGTATTTCTCTAAGCAACTCTTCAGTTTTTGATATGGAATGAGTTTCCGTGACTAAACACATCAACAAAAAGATGAAAGAAGGCTATATGAGGAGAAATAGTGTACTTCAAATGAAATGAGTTCTAGTACCTGGCTGATAACACTGCTTCTCTTTTGAAATAATCCATCAATTCTGGATGCTGTGTCTTCTAACAATGGCATGGTCCCACTCTCCGAAGTCAGGTAACATTGTCTCAACTCATCAAGGGCCTTGGATTTGCTTGCCAGTTGATTTTCTATATCCTGGAAGGGCAAGAGGAAAAAGTTTGCATATGCACAACGTTACGGAACAATAAGGTGTAAGTAAGAGACAGGAGTTTGGCCTTTTCGAGTAAAAATGGCATTACAATATGTAATTAAATAACATCACATCAAAGACATTTTAATAATACATTTGATTCCATTTTGGCACTATTACAGTATGAATTTTTATGATAAGTTTAATTATTACATGTATCTAGATTTAAAAAATTTAATATGTATTTTTGATAGAGAGAAAGAGCGCAAGCAGGGAAGGCGCACAGAGAGAAGGAGACACACAATCCGAAGCAGGCGCCAGGTCCTGCGCTGTCAGCACAGAGCCCGACGCGGGGCTCGAACCCACAAACCACGAGATCATGACCCGAGCCAGAGTCGGACGCTCAACCGACTGAGCCACCCAGGCACCCCTAGATTTTAGAATAGTCTAGGTAATAAGTCCTCATCATCATGGTACAGTAGAACGAGTCCAGGAGATCTAGTCCCCATGCCATGTCTGTCCCATACTGGCTGTCTCACCTGACATTAAGTCATCAAACCTCCAAGCCTGTATTTTCTCATCTGGAAACTAGCAATGATAGCCCAGGCCGTGGACAGTTTAGAACTCAAGTGAAACCAGGGTGGCCTGTGGGGGGCGGCATGGCACGGACCTGTGGAGCGTAGGCTTCCCGTGAAGGTTACGTTGAATCTAAGGCTGCTGTAAGAATTCTAAATGGAATGGCTAGTGGGTAGTTAGAAGCAGGATATGACCACTTGCACAGATCTCTTATAATGGTGTTGCTGCTCATATCTCATGTCCAGGGTGATTAACCTTCTCAGGACAACTGGGGTGTGAACTGACCTTCCCACCCCAGCAGGGAGGAGCCTGTGTCCTCACGCAGTAGGTCCAGAAGCAGCATACGTCTGCAGCTACAAGGGCAGCTGAAGTGTCTTCAATAGGCAGTGACACAATCAGGGCAGTACTTACGGAGGATTAATGTATGTGTGGGTGAGACTAAGTGACCTGGCAAATGACAACTGAACAAAAGGGGGCCAGGCCAATATCCTTAAGCTCAACTGTGATTTAGACTGTAGTTCCAAGGGATAACCGGTCCTTTCGGAACATATTACACAGAAGGTAAAAGAAAATCATTTTCCTCTGAAGACGCAGAATGAAATACTAAAACTAATGGAAAACTTAGAGTAATTGCATAAGTACTGGGTGAATTAATAAACAACTGGGAAACATGAAATAAAAATTCCCTTTGAGCATTTTCTTTGAGGAGCCATATTCAAGTCTTAGGAACAATAACTGAAGATACCTTCTTCTGCTTCTCACACACAAAAAATTGCATCTTGTAATTTTGTAAAACCCATGGATGATTATTATCTCCTTTGCATAATGAAGTAAGTACCTGGGGGTCTGGAGGGGTCCCTCGAAAGTGCAGCCACTTGCCCTCCTCCTTGGGGCCAAAGCGGTGACGGAACAGCCTGGCCACGCCGTGTGGACAGGTGCCGTGTGCCTTCTCACCTGACAATCCAGAAGCATCCTGTGCACGGAGATCACACTTCCAGGTTTTTGTAAAGTTTTCAGTCTCTCCTCTTGCGCCTCCATCCAGTTGTTCAAAATCTGTATTTTGTTTTCAGTCTCGGTGATACTTTCCAAAAGTTGTTCTAAATGTTGTATCTTTAAGGTATAAGTAAGAAAATAAAAATTTCTCACTTTAAACCAGATGTTTTAAAATGTAAATGCCATGATGGTTATTTTTTTTTTTAAATTTTTTTTTTTCAACGTTTATTTATTTTTGGGACAGAGAGAGACAGAGCATGAACGGGGGAGGGGCAGAGAGAGAGGGAGACACAGAATCGGAGACAGGCTCCAGGCTCTGAGCCATCAGCCCAGAGCCTGACGCGGGGCTCGAACTCACGGACCGCGAGATCGTGACCTGGCTGAAGTCAGACGCTTAACCGACTGCGCCACCCAGGCGCCCCCATGATGGTTATTTTTAACAAAATAATTTTGCTTCTTCAACAAAATAATTTTGCTTCTTCACAGATTCATCATACTTAGCACAAGATTTCCCAATAACTTTTGGAATAAAGATTCATATTAGGAAATATGAATTCAGTGTTTGAAAGCTAACCTGCTAAGCAAACTGGCTGTTTTGGAGTTTCATTAACACCTGTACAAATAAAATCATGTTGCTAACATTCAATAACATGTTGAATAACATTCAACTCCAATTCAACGCAATTTTTCATTGCATTATCGATTGATATACTTAAAGCTTAAGAAAACTTTCTTTCCCTAGACTTTCTTCATTAGAGTCATTTAAAAATTAAATCAATATCAAACATATCACAAATAATTTATCAACTTAATAAAATAATGACCTTTTTTTATTAAAAAATTTTTAAGCATTTCTTCATTTTTGAGAGACAGAGACAGATTGCAAGTGAGGGGAGGGGCAGAGGGAGGGAGACACAGAATCCAAAGCAGGCTCCAGGCTCCGAGCTGTCAGCACAGAGCCTGGCGTGGGGCTCAAACCCACAAACTGTGAGATCATGCCCTGTGCCAAAGTCAGATGCTTAACCAACTGAGCCACCCAGGCGCCCCAATAATAACTGTTTTTAATGTCTGAAATTCTTGTCATTTCCAATGCTCACAATTTTTATTAGGTTATAATGACTGTATATGTAAAGTTTTTTTGAAAATTTGAAAGGCTGCCCAATCTTTTAAACGAATGGACACAGTATAATTCGATTAATTATTCCTCGATAGGTGGAAATTTAGGCATTTTACATTTTTCACCAGTATAAATAATGTGGAACACTTTATGTGCATATTTTTCCTTTTCTGAAGGGCTATGTACTTAAGATAAACGTGAGAGGAGACGCTGCTGAATTAGGAAACAAGATGATTATTCTAGTTCTTGAAATTTTCTGAATGCTTTCTAAAAGGGGATATAAGCCATGATCTGCATATGAATGTGATAGCTTTGGGCTCTTAGCTCTATCTTACTAAATTTTTCAAATTTAATAAATATATAATGTTACATAATGTTTATTCTGAATGCCTGATAACTGAAGTTGTAATCTTCTCACGTTGGTTTGCTAATTATACATTTTTTCTTTGGTGAACTGTCTGTTCGCGTTCTTTGTCCATTCCTGCACTTGAACCTTAATTGTCTAAATCCATTTGTATGCATTCTCTACACATAAAGAAATCAATCAGTTGTTAACCTCAATTATATATAAATATTAAATATGTCTCTAAGAATAAGTTTTCTTAATATTTTCAGAGTCATGGAATGAAAATCTACCAAAAGACCACATCCATTTTCCTGCCTTTTCATAATCTTTTCACAGCTGTAATAGCTTTGCCACTCTTGAACATTTACTTTCACGGAAAATGTCAAAATCTCCGACCATTTAGTAGTCTCACATAATACTTGGTATCTTCTCAAATAAAATTCCTCCTCTTCACTGGCCTAACTCAATTTCCCACTAGGAAGTCTCAAAGAAATGATAACTCTTTCTTCCTCTCTTGTACGCACCGATTGGAGAATGCCAGAATGTAGGCTTTACAAAAGGGTCATAACTGAGAGAATTGTTAGTCTTAACCGTAAATTAACCATAGGAATAGCTTTTCACGTTTTTCAGAAAGTGGCATTTTGCAAAGGCCAAAATCATACAAACTGTGACACACGAGCACACCTTTCTATTCAGTGTTCCATGCATCCGGTGCCATTGGCGGTTCATCTCTCCCAGGTGTTCTGCAAACTCTGTTCTCTCATAGCGCTTACTTTCTACATCACAGGTGCTTAACTGAAGTAAGGACTGGTTAACAAAGTCCACTATCCATTGTTTATAGTCCATCTCCATTCTGAACTCCTAAAACAAACAAATAAACAAAATTAAACTACCAAAGCCTGAACGGAAGTAGGTTGAACCGGATCCCGCCACGCTAGGGAGCCCCAAGCTCCCATTCGTTAAAGGGGCACCTGTCTAGAGTTGTAGTCCATCCTCTTCCCCCCCCCCCCACCCCCAATCCCACCAAATGTCTGCTTTGAGTAGAGAGTCTTTTGGAGAATTCCACAACCCCACGAACAGAGACTCGTCGCTTTCAAGCAGGCTGAAAAGTCAAAGGCAGCATCGCGTATCATGGCTGCATCATCTCAACCAAAATGAGGACCCAGGGACTGACAAAGGGTTCCCGTGAGCAGCTTCCTGAGAGCCACACTGGAATTCAGAGCCCCCCTGCAGGCTCACGGAAATGAGAGGATGGGAAGTCTCAAGTTAAGACTCCCCCAGAAAACCCAGGACATAGGGGCGCCTGGGTGGCTCAGTCGGTTAAGCGGCCGACTTCGGCTCAGGTCATGATCTCGCGGTCCGTGAGTTCGAGCCCCGCGTCGGGCTCTGTGCTGACAGCTCAGAGCCTGAAGCCCGTTTCAGATTCTGTGTCGCCCTCTCTCTGCCCCTCCCCTGTTCATGCTCTGTCTCTCCCTGTCTCAAAAATAAATAAAACGTAAAAAAAAAAAAAAAAAACAAAAAACAAAAAAACAAACCCAGGACATTAAGGAACTTTGCCAGCTTAGGTAGCTTCTCTGTTCCATAGCAAGCCTAAAAACACCCAGGGCCAAGCATGTTTCTGTCAAGTCGGATACTTATTAAGCTTATCCTCGTAAGTCCTAACACCCCTCTGGAGGCATCAGGGGAAAAACTATGTGGTATATGCTAGGTTACAAGAGCGTAGAAGAATACATGCATGTGGACCCTCCAAAGATTCTACTACTCCCCGAAGTTAGGATGTGCTAGTATATAAAAGTAAAATCCTTGCTAACATCATGCCTCGTGACCAAAGTATTTGTCCTCTGCCTACCAGAAGCCACATCCATCAGGCCTGTGAGGTCTTTGAAAGCAAAGACCAGAGACTTCATTGATCTCCTGAGTTCCTAGTGGTGAACACATTACCTGGTACACAATAAATGTTTGTGTGTGGCTTATTAAGTGTGAGTTAAATCTATCTGAAGTCAAATATCACAGAGAAGGCCACATTTATATGTATTTGTAGAAAGGTATCAACTTTTCCTTATGCATTCTCTTACGCAAAGGACATTGACTTAACACCTGTTGGATGCCAGGTCCTGGGCTAGGTGTGCTGTTTCAGGGAGGTGAAAGATTGGCCCTGCTCTCAAGAAGGAGACAGGCAAGTAAGCAAATAATTATCACACCCTGGAGACGCCTAATCCTAGAAAGTGAACTCGACTGGCTGGGAGAGTCAGGAGTAGATTTCCAAATCAGGAGATACTTGAGGAGAGTTTTGAAAGATGAACTAAGAGCATTTCTACGGCCACAAGTGGGGCACCAGAATTCCAGGTTGATGGTGTAGCACGTACAAAAGCAGAAGCCGGGGCGCCTGGGTGGCTCAGTTGGTTAAGCCTCCGACTTCGGCTCAGGTCATGATCTCACGGTTCGTGAGTTCGAGCCCTGTGTCGGGCTCTGTGCTGACAGCTCAGAGCCTGGAACCTGTTTCAGATTCTGTGTCTCCCTCTCTCTCTCTCTCTGACCCTCCCCCATTCATGCTCTGTCTCTCTCTGTCTCAAAAATAAATAAATGTTAAAAAAAAAAAAAAAAATTTCAAAAGGAGAAGCCGGAAGAACACCAGATGCAGCGGGTTCATTCGGGTCAGGCAGAGTCCAGGATCTATATCAGGGAACGAAAAGATGAGGCTGGAGAAGTAAAGAGGGGCCAGGGCAAGTTAAAAGCTTGGATTCTGTCCTGTGGTGATAGGAGCTCTCAAAGGAAACGAGGCAGAATAGAAAAAGTATACTAACGTCTGTCTAGAATCATCCAATATCCCATTCCCCATGCCTAGAATCAGTTCTTCTAAAGCACACCACACTGGTCTCTTTGGTATTTCCCTTCCGACTGACTTGCCTTCTTAGTTAACGAGCAAGCTTGTGGCTCTTTTCGTATAATTACCTTGTACTTCTGAAGAAGGTTTTTAACTTGAGATGCGGAACTCAGAGAATGCTCACAGTCTTCATCTGCGGTCTGATGTTCCACATCGTTCATCCAGCTAATCATTTCTGTGATTGCTTTACGAGATGGCAATTTCTCCATCTGGAGCTGCAAGGACAAAATGATTTCCATTTAATTACCTGCAGTTGACAAAATGAATCGGGGCATCACTAAAGACGGTATCTGGTTTGATAAAAGGTCTTGCTACATAATTATGCAGGTTGCTCACAAAAACAAACCCGGCATTCAAGCTTAGAATAAGTGACCCCAAAACAATGACGATGACCTTCACATAAAGGAACACAGTGATGCAGATAAACTGGGAAATAAAGTAATTAAGCCTGATTTCTCCGGTAAGAAAGATCCCACTGGAGGAGAGTCCAGTAATTAAGACCCATATTCAGTGGTGCCAGAGGAAAATAGATAGTGTCAATGAAAATTATGGAGTCAGAGAAATAATTTTAAAGGAGTTGTGAGCTAACAAGTGAATGCTAATTTAAATGCTGCCTCTTTAAATACCTACCTGGTGAAGTTTTTCTTGAATATCTGGAAGTTGAGTTATGAGCGTTGTCCATTTCTGTTCAAACTGCGCTAAAGAAGCTCTCAGGGTAGCCGTATCGGCTTCTTTCAGGTGAAGAAGCTGATTCCCAGTACTTATAACCGCGGTCTTCAAGGAGGACTTGTCATCTAGTTCCTTTGAAAACTCCTAGAGGAAACAGCGTGAAAATTTAGAAACGTTAAAAATTTGCAAACAGCAAAGAATAACTAAGAGTCAGAATAACTGGTTAGAGTCCCAAACTAAGTACATGAACTCAATTCAAACTGCTAATGCTTGCGTGTGTATCTATAGGTGTGTATGTGTGTGCTCACGAGTGCGTGTGTGCACGCGTGCATGCGCACACCCACACCCACACTTTTCCTACTGTCAGGCACCGTTCCAGGCATTAGGTAAATAGTGGGGAACAAAAGAGAAGGAATTCCTGACCCTTGAGTGGCTTATAATCTAATGGATTAATATTTTTTTTAAAAAAGACCAATCAGGGGCACTTGGGTGGCTCAGTGGGTTAAGCATCTGACCTTGGCTCAGGTCATGATCTCCTGGTTTATGAGTTTGAGCCCCATGACAGGCTCTGGGCTCACAGCTCAGAGCGTGGAGCCAGCTTCAGATTCTGTGTCTCCCTCTCTCTCTGCCCCTCCCCTGCTTACACTCCTTCTCACTCTCTCTCTCTCAAAAATAAATAAATATTTTAAAAAATAAAAAAAAAAGCAAGTAATAAAAAAGACCTATCATTTCAACGTTAAGAGAAACGGAACACAAAGTTCCTATTAAATGAACTAAATGCAACTGATTTTTAACTAAAATATTTGAAACCTTTCCTTTGTATTTGTGGGGGTTTTCAAACATATTTAAAAAAAAAAATTTTTTTTTAACGTTTATTTATTTTTGAGACAGAGAGAGACACAGCATGAACGGGGGAGGGGCAGAGAGAGAGGGAGACACAGAATCGGAAGCAGGCTCCAGGCTCTGAGCCATCAACCCAGAGCCCGACGCGGGACTTGAACTCACGGACTGCGAGATCGTGACCTGAGCTGAAGTCGGACGCTTAACCGACTGAGCCACCCAGGCGCCCCTCAAACACATTTTTAAATAATTACATTTTAATACCAAAGTGGGTGATCATTGCTATAAGAAAAACAGACAAGAAAAGAATACGGGAAAGGAATTTACATTAGAAAGTTTTATAAAATTATATTACAAAAGTAATAGTTTCCTTTCTTCAAAAAAAAAAAAAAAGCTCAAAACAATAGAACATTTTAGTAGAAATGTCAGTTCTGTATATGACAATTTAAAACCATGTATCTATTAACTTTAACATTTATGAATTAATAAGTCTGTTAAGTTTTGGGGGAAAAGCAGGGGAGTTATTTCCTGCATTTAAAAAGCATGCTTCATGTCAGAGAAAGTTTTACTTTTATATATATTTTATAGGTTCAAATAAAAATCTACTTTATCATTGTTTTATTTTATTTTTAAATATTTACTTTGAGAGGGAGAGAGAGAGAGCATGCACACAGGGGAGAGGCAAAGAGAGAGTAGAGAGAGAGAATCCCAAGCAGGTTCCACTGTCAGCACAGAGCCTGATGCAGGGCTTGAACTCACAAATCATGAGATCACCACCTGAGCTGAAATCAAGAGCTGGATGTTTAACTGACTAAGCCAGCCAGGTGTCCCTGTCGTAAATATATAAATGACCGCTATAAACAAATAGCTCTAAGTTTGAAGAATGATATTACCCTAAATTTTATCCCTTATCCACAAATGATTATGGAGACTATCGCATTGACCCTGGTCATTTCCCCCTGATATTTATTTCTGGCAATAATTATCTGAGCATATTTTATCATAACTTACAAAAAAACTGTTTATGTTGCTTCTGATTGTATCCAAGTCCTGAGACACATTGAGGGATTGTTCCTTCCAGTAATTCAGAGTTTGCTGAGAAGATTCCAACCACTTGGTTAACTGATCTGAATCTCTGTTATAACTAACAGGAATGAAGTGAGAGAGAAAGAAAATTAGAAACTTACTCTATGGGTGATATGCATCGTTGGCAATTTTTTTCTCATTTTACTTTATGTTTTCCTGTGTTGATCAGCTCTATTATTCAAAAAATCATGATGTTTTAAGAATTATACCCTGTTTTATCCCATGCCCCAAATCTGACACTCCTGGCATTTTGTAGGACTCTGTTATGACTATTCTAGAACAAATGAGCATTTTAAAGTCTAAAACATTTTCTTATTACAGCTACACAAAAATAAACCCATGGGTAAGGACAGCGATTATTTCTGTTCATTAAATGTTGACAGATTTGTTTATAGTAAAAATATAACCAGCATTTGTATAAGTTGCATAACAGTAAACTTATTGGCTAGATTCCAACATATTTACAGGAAACGAAGGAAAATATTGAGCAGAATGCTACCCCTCTTGTAACTCTTAAACTTCTCTAAGACAGGTCCCTAAGAGGCACAGAGGAGGAGATTCAAACGTTCTATGCTCTCTACCTTCCTCAAGGAGTTCAAGATTAGATCCACTAAACAAACAAAATTCTCTGAAGAACTCTGAAGGCTTTTTCAAACTATTCTGTGAGCTAAGATTATTATTTTTTAATTTAAAACCTTTTTAGAGAGTAGGAAAGAGCAACACCGTGGTATAAAGGTCACATGTACAATTTCATAACATAATTCTTACTTTTCACTGAACTGATTACATGTCATCTTGAGTCTAGCAAACCAATCTCAGAGATCCTAGATCGCATCTGGCCCAGAAGAGGGACCCAAGTGCTTAAATTGTTGAAGACAAACCTTACAGTAGAGACACTGCAGGTAAAATCTGGTCGACTGCAGGATCCTCTGAGGTTTTTGTCCACCTGAAAATCTGACCTCAACCCATCCCTAAGAAAACATACCTGAGCAGATGCTTGAGAAGCGTTTGTAGTCTGTGCAGTTCATGGTCGATTTTTTTGTTTAGGGCCAACCACTGCTCTTCTAGTTTCGCAATCTGGCCCTCTAGTTCAGGACAGCTCACGGAGGCCACCAGCTCTCTGCCTTCATTCAGAGTCTGGTAAAGCCGGGCGTGCTTTTCATCAATGTTTCTTTTTATTTGCTACAAAAAGTCAAGTCACAGAATGAATTATTTAAAAATGAAGCCAGTCCATCTATTGACAAATACTTCAGCAGAGGCTACTGAAGAAACAAGAACACAGTCCTAACCCTCAAGACTCTTGCAGTCTGGCTGAAGAAACGTGATTCACGTTTTATTGATCACCTCTCATGATGAGACTGTCCAACTAATGCATTTCTACGGCACATTTCTTCAGTTCTATAGACTTACACATACCAACAGAAAACAAAATGTCACGGCTTTAGACTTGAGAATTCTCCGCCTACAAGTGAAAAACAAGCTGGCAGTCTATGGGGCACGTTCAACTTGTGGACAGGTTTTGTGTGACCTAAAGATTATTTTGAAAACCAGGATATTTTACATAGAAATCAGGATTTCCTGTGACTCGGAGAAAACCAGAAATCTAGCACCCTGGGTCTACACCTTGATGTGGCACAGATGGCCTGGAATTGGGCAGCCAGGCTTCCTTTAGAAGGGCTTGGTCTCTTTGACATTCTGCCACGACAGTCCCCACCACCTTCCGAACACAGAGCCAGTCAGCGTCCATATTTCTGTTCTCGTCTGGCCCCTGTTAGAACTTTACATTGCAAATAGGTTTGAAGGGGATGAGAAAACATTTATCATCCCTTAGACCCAAATAGTAGAAAAAAACTCATTTCTAGAGTCTTCTAAGTCTAAGGATTCAACAGGGAGAAAGGAAGAGGACTTTAGAAGAACAAATTAGTACATCACTAATCCAACTTCATGAAGAGAAAATCGTTAGAACAGCAATACAACGACCCCTTGAAGAGAACTCTGTCTAAAGGCAATTACCTTCCACCACTGGGTTCAGCTACTGACACTTATCCTGACAGCTACTGAAATTTAATCTTCAAAAATAAATTATAATCAAAATATAATTTTCCCAACTAACTTAAGCCTTTTAAAAATCACTAAAGAATTCTACTTCCAGTGCCCTTTCCACTGCTCTCATTTGTAATCCCCTCTTCTCATCTGAGTCGGCATGGGAAAATGTCCAACATCTGTTTAAAAAAAACCAAAAAACAGTTCTAGGGGCACCTGGGTGGCTCAGTCGGTTAAGCATCTGACTCTTGATTTCTGCTCAGGTCATGATCTCACAGTTGGTGGGTTGGAGCCCCGCGTCAGGCTCGGTGCTGACAGCTCAGAGCCTGGAGCCTGCTTCGGATGCTGCGTCTCCCTCTCTCTTTGCCCCTCCCCCACTGATGCTCTCTCTTTCAAAGATAAGTAAACATTAAAAAAAAAAGCTCTAATTTCCCAAGCCTTCAGTGCAAGACCAAGACACTTCATCTTTAGATTATCCCTGAGAATTTTTTTTTAATGTTTTTTATTTATTTTTGAGACAGAGAGAGACAGAGCATGAGCAGCAGGTGGGGGGGGGGGGCGGGCGGGCAGGGAGAGAGGGAGACACAGAATACAAAGCAGGCTCCAGGCTCTGAGCTGTCAGCACAGAGCCCGACGCGGGGCTCGAACTCACGGACTGCGAGATCATGACCTGAGCTGAAGTCGGACGCCCAACCAACTGAGCCACCCAGGCGCCCCTCCCTGGTAAGTTTTAATTACCCCGTTTTATACACAGGAGTCAGACTGCAATGGTCACTCAGCACATGAGGTGCCGAGCCAGCATTTAAATGAGGTTTGCTCAACTGCAGAGGCCACACAAATGCTATGTTCCGTGGCCCACAGATGTCCACCGATCAAAATACATGCAAATCTCTCCATGACGCAGAACACTGAGAACGACCTGAAGAAGTCCGTAAGTGAGATGGGCTTTACAAGGTATCTTTTTTTTTTTTTTTTGAGAGAGAGAGAGAAACCGTGTGTGTGTGTGTGTGTGTGTGTGTGTGTGTGTGTGTGTGTGTGTGTATGGGTGTGTGAGAGAGAGAGAGAGAGAGCCAGGAAGAGCGGCAGAGGGAGACAGAGAATCCCAAGGGGCTTGATCCCACGACCCTGGGATCATGACCTGGGCTGAAATCAAGAGTCAGATGCTTGACCGACTGAGCCACCCAGGTGCCCCATATATCTCTCTTTTAGTTTGACGAATTTATTTAAGAGTTTTAGAACAATTATTTCAGTTTTTAAAAATCTCAAATTTAACAGATTCACAGGTTGCACTTTTTTTTTTTTTTTTACATTTTTTTTTTTTCAACGTTTATTTATTTTTCTTGGGACAGAGAGAGACAGAGCATGAACGGGGGAGGGGCAGAGAGAGAGGGAGACACAGAATCCGAAACAGGCTCCAGGCTCTGAGCCATCAGCCCAGAGCCCGACGCGGGGCTCGAACTCACAGACCGCGAGATCGTGACCTGGCTGAAGTCGGACGCTTAACCGACTGCGCCACCCAGGCGCCCCAGGTTGCACTTTAAGGGACATGATCCCTTGTCCACCTGAGAGAGGTGGGCTAATACAAACAGTTCCTTAACATAATGAGGTTTAAAATGACGTTTTCAACTGCCTTCTCTTAGCTCTTTGGATGTACTTCTGCATCCCCAGGCTAACAAAGAATTAAGCAGCAGCTTCCCACCCCCAGAAGATTCAGATTTATCTTAGAGTTAAGCTCAATCGGACAAGATGGCAAAGAGATCAATTGTACCTTTGTAGGCATCTAGATAGCAGGACTACAGTGTCCGTGTCTTTGCAAAATGTTCCTTATAGGAGCTTAAATGCTACTGAGGAATGCCAGGGTCCTGCCAAGGATTTCATTTTCCATCCGGTCTATTCAGGCAACAAACCTACTCTTGGAGTTTCGAAGTTGGCATTTGATAACCACGCCCAGCATCACAACTCAGAGGCTGACAACACATTTGAAAGTTAAAACTAAATATTTCAAGTTTCTGTCGAGAAGACTTAAAACTCGTTTTCTCGTTGGTCATGATCTCAAGGCCACTTGAAAACTATTCTAGGGTTCTATCTTTTCTACGGCATCGAAGTTTGGGACACAGAGACTTGGATGATAACACTAAATGTTACACACAAAACATTTTGTTTGAAGTCTTTTTATAATGCTGGTGGCAGGTGACAGATTATCGCCTGTCTCAGAGGCTATGTCCAAACAGGGCTTCACCGAAGTAAGAAAACCACATATAGGTTTAGTGGCCCATGGTTTACAACGTTCTTTCTGTACTTTGGCTCATTTCCATACCCATTGACATCCACTTCCCGAGACGGGTAGGAGAACTAGCGTGATTCCCTACAGTATACAAAGAAACTGAGACTTAGAGACAAAAAGTTGACATGCTTGACAGGTGAGAGCCAGGACTCGTACCCAGCACCTCGACCCCAAGCCTCAAGTATAATGAAAGACTCAAAATCAAATCCACGGGTTCCCTGAATATCAGTCTAATAGTGCATGGTGTGAGGAACAACACTTCAAATTCAAAGTCGAGCAATTTAGTCAAAACAAAAGAAAACGCAAAGTGCTACGGACGCTGCCTCTGACGGATTCAATGGCGCAAAATACCTGGTAAAATGAAATCCTTTCCACTAATCTTTCCTCTGTCTCTTCCACCAGACTCACAGAGGGCAACGTAGATACAAGAATTTCCAGATCCTTTTCAAGAGATGCATAGTTTTCATCAAATTCTTCCCATTTCTAGAGAATCAAGAACATAATATCAGTGGGAGCCCTTTTCTAGATTCGTTCCAGCCAATGACAAAATCGATCATACGAAATAAAAACGAACTGAGACCATATGAACTTCAAGCACAGATTCCAGGGGTTTCTGAGAGATATAACCTACTCTCGTAAGAACTCAGGGTCCGATGGAAAACAATTCCGTTGCCTTTGTGGAGAGGGTTTTGAAAAATCCAGTTGGCATTCGTGTTTTATGCTTGTCTCATCAAACTGAGTAAGGACCAAGATTAAGTGAGAGGGTTACACCTCTCAGCCTGCACCTCTGTGGAGACCTCAGAGTCGGAAGAGAGCCGTTCTCACACTTGGAAAGGAAGGGGCTAACTTTTAAAGCTTCTCTCAGCAGAGGCTCCGAGCAGGTTGCTTCTACCCTCTCTGCTCCAACCCCTAGCCCACTGAACATTACCCTGTGATGCTGCTAGAAGCAGAATTCCACTGTTGGAGGAATGTGGGCTTACACTTCATTAGGAGAGTACTATTTCCTTAGGCTGAGTCTTACCTTGTCCCAGTTCTATGTCTATAGAAGCCCACCACAAGGACCTCAGCACGCTAACAGAGCTGACTTACGGACACTAAATATTACCTGCTGGAAAAAGAACCACCTTATTGATTCTCTTATCTACCGAAGTAGTGGGTCACGTGGCTGTGAGGGGCACTCTTTGGGCTCAGGGGGGTCTCTTTTTTTAAATACCATGAAATATTACTAGAAATATCAATTTGACAAGCTAACCAGAAAATTGATTTCATTAGCCTAACATAACACGACCACATTACAAAGTTGAAGATTTCCTTGCTTTTGGGTTACTTCCTTTAAGTGCTAAAACATCCACGGTGTGTAAGAAGTTAAAGGTGAGAACTTTCAAACGGAGAAAGAACTTGATGCAAACTTAATTTTCTTCTTGGATTTAAGACTACCAGGAGTCCACTCCAGCAGCAGAACATCCGGACCTGCCCTCTTTGGGGAGCACAGTTTCTGAACCACCGTTTCATCCAAATGACCTCTTTCTGGATCTCAAAGTGTGCTTCCAATTTTGTTTATCTGCACACAAACCTAGAAGGTGGAAAGACATGCCATCCCCTCGTTCCCGCGTGCGGAATCTCAGCAACTATTTCATTCCGGGAGCAGCAGTCAGGGCTAGAACAGGCTTCCATCTCCTCAGTGTTAGTTCCCATTTAACTACTGCTTAATGGTAACTCGACACCTCTGGACACCAGCAGGTGGTGGTCCAAGGTCCAGAATTCCAGGGTTAATTAAGCACAACGTTTACATATCTCAAGTACCTGCAATAAACTTTGCAGCTTTATTCCACGTTGGTGTGACTTTTCTTCCAGTAATTTAATTTCTTGTATTTGTTCTGCCCAAAATGTGTCTTTCTTTTGCAGTAAAGAAGGAGGCATTCTGTTGGAGTATGTTTGGATCAACAGCATGTCAGCAACAAGCTTCTGGAAAAAAAGCTGTAAAATGGACAAGACTTGTTATTTATTTATTTCTACATCGTGAAACTTAAAAACTGAGTTACTTCAACTTTTTATACAGGTGTATTTACTTTTATTTATTTATTTATTTTTTTTTAATTAAAAAACGTTTTTTTTAAATGTTTGTTTATTTTTGAGAGAGAGACAGACAGAGTGTGAGCCGGGGAGGGGCAGAGAGAGAGGGAGACACAGAATCTGAAGCAGGCTCCAGGCTCTGAGCTGTCAGCACAGAGCCCGACGTGGGGCTCGAACCCACAAACTGTGAGATCATGACCTGAGCCGAAATCGGACACTTAGCCCACTGAGCCACCCAGGCACCCCTAAATTTTTTTTCTAACATTTATTTATTTTCAAGAGACAGAGAGAGACAGAGTGTGAGTGGGGGAGGGGCAAAGAGAGAGGGAAATACAGAATCTGAAGCAGGCTCCAGGCTCTGAGCTGTCAGCACAGAGCCCAACGCGGGGCTCAAACCCACCAACAGTGAGATCATGTCCTGAGCTGAGGTCAGATGCTTAACTGACTGAGCCACCCAGGCGCCCCAGGTGTATTTGCTTTTAAGTCCCAAGACAAGGGGCGCCTGGGTGGCGCAGTCGGTTAAGCGTCCGACTTCAGCCAGGTCACGATCTCGCGGTCCGTGAGTTCGAGCCCCGCGTCAGGCTCTGGGATGATGGCTCAGAGCCTGGAGCCTGTTTCGGATTCTGTGTCTCCCTCTCTCTCTGCCCCTCCCCCGTTCATGCTCTGTCTCTCTCTGTCCCAAATATAAATAAACGTTGAAAAAAAAATTAAAAAAAAAAAATCCCAAGACAGGCATGCAGAGTCACACGTAAGAGGAAAGAAAAAGAAAATTGACTGTGTACCCATTAGTCTTTAACACTAATGGCATTTTAACAAGTCATAAAGAAAAATCCTGCTAAGTAACATTTTCCATAAAACAGTCCATGTTAAAGGGCAAACAGTGTTAGCCAATTTCAATTTCCAGTGAGATCTTCCTAAATCAGTTACTCTGAGTTTCTAATTTTTTTTTTAAATCTTTATTTATTTTTGAGAGAGAGACCACGTGTAAGCAAGGGAGGAGCAGAGAGAGAGGGAGATACAGAACCCGAAGCTGGCTCCAGGCTCTGGGCTGTCAGCAGAGAGCCTGACATGGGGCTCGAACTCATAACCATGAGATCACGACCTGAGCCGAAGCCGGACACTTAAAACCGACTGGCCACCCAGGCACCCCCAGTTACTCTAAGTTTTAAGAAGCTTTACAAAAAGGTCGATACTGACATGGCCGATTAATTTCAAGACACTAAATTGGATGGATAGATGAGTGAGCCCAAGAAGCCCACACATGGAACAGCCAGAGGTTCCTACACTCTGGCTTGATTTTCTACTCAATAACATGGCCAAGTACAAGGAATTTGTTGACAGGGTCTGTTGGGATCCTGGTATGTAAAAGCTCCCAGAACAACACTTTAAGAACCTTTACACAGGAAGTCTTTAGCTTCACATGGTTCTCCTCCATTTGCATAGTCAGCTGCCCCTTCTAATTGTCTGGAGGAACTTCTTATGCGAATCCTTTCTCCTACTCCCTTGAAAAGGGTATGTAGAAGGTTTATAAAAGCATCCAGGACAAATCCTGACACACTGTAGATATCCATAATATTATTTTTTCCTTTCCCCCTCCATTCTTTATAGAATATTTACCTTTGGATTTCTTAGAACAAGGTCTCCTTATCACACGCCTAGAGTTCAGCTTGTTGGAGGCAGAAATGGTCTTTCCCATTTTTTTTTTTTTGCATCAGTACTTAAATTACTACACGTCTTTAGGTGGTGATCATGAGGCTGTTGTGTAATAAAATGAATGGACAACTAAAAGATTTATTGTAGCATTACACTAGATACACATTTACATATTGAGGTATAGATATTTTTTTGGCCTCAGTTCTCAGGAAAGCCTTCCCTAATCTCCTGAATTCAATTTCCCCTCTTAAATGCTCTGAAAGCATGTGTCTCAATTTTAATTTTAAATTTGTTTGGAATGACTTGCTCATAAATGTCTCTCTTTCAATCAAAAGCTCCGTGAACGTAAGGAACTATATCTGTTTTCCCTCACAATCACATCCTTAGAGGTCAGCGGAGTTCCTGATATCCAGTAAGTCGTCTAATTGATGTTGGTTCAAACAAAGAGTGAATGAATGAATGAATGAACAATGTATATTTCACCAATGAATGAATGAATGAACAATGTATATTTCACCAAGGAAGAAAATGGATGCTCTATGGTTAA
This sequence comes from Lynx canadensis, assembly GCF_007474595.2. Classification (NCBI taxonomy): domain Eukaryota; kingdom Metazoa; phylum Chordata; class Mammalia; order Carnivora; family Felidae; genus Lynx; species Lynx canadensis. Next base: position 110,303,250 of record NC_044308.2, on the reverse strand, counting down.
GTCAGAAAGACTTAAAGTCTATGAAAAGGAAATCTGACCCACGCGTCTTACCTTGTGATTCTGTATTTGAGCCTGTAAGGCATCTTTACTTTTGGGTTGTTTTAAGTGGTCATGAGCAAGCTTTTCCTTTCCAATAGCCATTAGTTCCACCATGCCTTGCAATAAGGCATCTTGCTGGCTCTCAGTGATGAAAGGGCTGCTGAGTTCTGTGTACCGAGCTCTCAAGATTCCCCACATACTGTCAAGCACATCCTGAAAAGAAAGAACGTTTTCATCCAACCACGAAAATAATCCAGATGGAGAACAAAGCTAAACTCTCTTTGGAGAACAAACCTGAACTCTCTTTCTGGAAGAACAAGAAAGTCTCACTCCCTTATAATCATAGCGATTCACTGACCGAATGTTTTCTGCTCACACATACCTCTAATTTGTAAACCTCTTGCAGTAACACATAAGGTAAACGAAGCCTCTCCCCTTCGTCTCTTAGTTTTGCCACTCGGCTCTCGGAGTTCTGCAGCTCCACTGTATACACATCTGCTTTCTACAGTGAGAGACAATGCAAAAAAGCAAACCCTTTCAGAAGCCAGAGAAGTGCGCATATTCATTGTCAAAGAATGAAACCGTACAGAAAAAATTAAGGGAAAAATGAAAGTCCCACTTCTCCTCCCTCACCTCCAGCTTCTCCCGGAAAATTTGTCCCCAACACGTTTGAAGCACGGACCAGAAGTACATGTGCACATCCTTAAACTTAATGAACGCACACATCACTCCGTTCTGCAGGCTGCCTCCTTACCAGCTGCTCTGCAAATCAGTACAAATACCGGACTCCTTGCAAATGGACACACACTGCTTTTCTAAGAGTCTGCTCTTAATGCCTTTTGGGCTATCGAAGCATTTTTAGTTCAAGCAGTGCTGCTAGGTCCATCCTTGAGTATTTATATACACGTTTCTCTATGCCCTTGTCTTCCTTCCTTAGGATAAGTGCAACCCCTATAGCACTATCTGTCCACAGAAGGTCCTCAATTCATACTTGCTGAATAAAGGAATGAAGTGAGCCTACTGTGGGTGGAAGCGCATTCACACGTAAAATTCTGATTTATAGCCAACCGATCCTGAGAAGCTGGACAAATTCTCCTCCCGAGAGAATGGGAGTCTCATTTCCTAATGCTCTCACTGACCCTGCACAAACTTCCATTTTTGCCTGGTTGATAGGTGACCATGGTGTTGTGTCGGTTTAATTTACTCTTCATAAGGTACTACTTATGAGATATTTTTAAAGGTCCACATAAAGAGTTCTCGTTTCTATTTGTTTACTCTAGCCTTGCCACTGCTCCCAAAGGAAAGTGCTTCAGAAACACAGCTTCTACACAAAACTCTTTGGTCCAAGGTCAGATCAGTGTAATTGTTTTGACTTGATTACCTGAAGCTGTTCATCAATACTCTGGCCACTAATTTCATTCAAAGACTGTTGTAAAGATGTTTTATTCTTAGTAAGTTGGTCATACAATCGCTTTATTTCATTCTGTATAGGAAGATAAATGCAACAAACAGTAAGAATCTCATGCGGGCCCCTTTAATACCTTACAAAAAATTTAGCCGTCCTTTAATTTTTATGCTAACAGAAGTTCCAAACATATACCAAAATAGAGGAATTGCCTAGCTTTAACAATTATTGACTTGTGACTGGTCATCTCTGCTCTGTGCCCTCCCCTGAGCCTTCTTTTTTTTTTTTTTTTTAATTTTTTTTTTTTCAACGTTTATTTATTTTTGGGACAGAGAGAGACAGAGCATGAGCGGGGGAGGGGCAGAGAGAGAGGGAGACACAGAATCGGAAACAGGCTCCAGGCTCCGAGCCATCAGCCCAGAGCCGGACGCGGGGCTCGAACTCACGGACCGCGAGATCGTGACCTGGCTGAAGTCGGACGCTTAACCGACTGCGCCACCCAGGCGCCCCCCCTGAGCCTTCTTAACTATACCTAATCTCCTTCCCCTCAGAATATTTTGAAACAAATCACAGATATTTCACCACGGTAAGTTTCGGTATGTGTTTTTAAAAGATAAAGATTCCTCCCTTTAGAAACAGTACAAAATTGGGGCGCCTGAGTGGCTGTCGGTTAAGCGTCCAACTTCAGCTCAGGTCATGATCTCACAGCTTGGGAGTTTGAGCCCCACGTCGGGCTGTGCTGACAGCTCAGAGCCTGGAGCCTGCTTCGGATTCTGTGTCTCCCTCTCTCTCTGCCCCTCCCCTGCAAGCTTTCTGTCTCTCTCTCCCTCTCTCTCTCAAAAATAAACAAACGTTAAAAAAAATTTTTTTTAATATTACAAATCAACAACCATTCCCTAGTATCATTAGCTATAGGAAAGGGTTCACATTTCTCTAATTAGCTATAATTTTTCCTTTTGGTTTGTTTGAACTGGAATCTAAATGAGGTCCAACAGGTTGCAAGGGACTAATACATGTGTTAAGTCTCTTGTGATCTGCAGGCTCCCCAACCATCTCTCTTGTTTATTCCTGGGGTTTTGGGTGGGATGGTGAAAACACAGGTCTTTTACTCTATATAGCTTCCCACGGTCTGGATTTGGCTGACCCCCACCCCCCACCCCCCCACAGTGCTGCAATGCTCTTCTCTTGTGTCTATTTTGCGTGATCAGGTTGAGGTTTGACTTTACGGGCAAGACTCCTTCATAAGTGGTGTTGTGTTTCATTTCTTTTTCTCGAGTTAGGAAACTACTAGAATTGTCTGTCTGCTTGCCTCAAGTCTGTCCTCTAATCCACAGTAGTTAACAGCCAGGTGAATCTACCTGAAACATACACAGACTGTCCTTCTTTTGCTCAAAAACTTTAATGGTTGGGGCGCCTGGGTGGCTCAGTTAAGCGATCGACTTCGGCTCATGTCATGATCTCACGGCTTGTGACTTTGATCCCCGCGTCAGGCTCTGTGCTGACAGCTCAGAGCCTGGAGCCTGCTTCGGATTCTGTGTCTCCCTCTGTCTCTCTACCCCTCCCTTGCTCATGCTCTCTTTCTTCTCAAAAATAAATAAAAACATTTAAAAAATTAAAAAAAAAAACTTTAATGGCTCCCTGTTACTGAGAAATCCTCCCCTAGGACAATCATTAATGACTAAATGTAACACAGGAAAGAAACAGTTCATTAGCCCGATCTAACAAATTCATACCGCAACTTTGGGAAGGACCTCGCTTTCAAATGGTCTCCAAACACAGGCACCGAACTAATCTAAAGACCTTCACAGAAAGAACCTCTCACCACTTTCCTTAGCAATTCCTAATCATGACTGCCACCAGGAATAGGAATGAATAGAAATTAGCCAAAGTAGGCTGAGTGCCTAGCCCTGTACCTGATAACTGCGGTTATAGTCGAGGCCAGCTTTTAGGGACTTGCTCCTAGAGGCAGCTGTGGCCTGGGTGTGCTCCAGGTAGACTTGGAGGTTATTAAAACATTCATGGAACAAGTCGGCATTCTTCCCAGACCAAGTCATGGCTTTCAAAAGATCATCCTTCTTATCACCCATAGCTAAGTAAAGTTTTTTCAACTCAAGAGCCAGTGTCTGCGAAGAGGTGAGAAGGAAAGACACAGTGAATAGACTCTGACTTTAAGAGGCTTCAGCTCTGGCTTAAACAGCGTGACTTTAAGAGGCTTCAGCTTTGGCTTAAACAGCAGGCTGTTTGCAGCAACGGCCAACACATGGGCTTATTGGAAATTCCTTACCTCGTAGTGCACCTGCCGAGCACAGACATCCTCTCTGAAGAGCCCAGGTGTCTGCAGCATCTCCTCCACACTGGCAAGGCACTGACTGAGGGTCAGAAATAGCTCAAATAATTTTTTATCCAAATTTATGTATGTTTCTTCTGTCATGTTTTCCTGAATCAAGAGGAAAAAAGAAAAAAATAAATATTAGGATTCCTTGCCTTCCTAAGCCTCCATTTTCCCTGGTTTTGTTATGGTTTACAATTTACGTTATACTTTTTCATAATTGGTTGTTTTGAACACTTTGTGAATCAGGTAGAAGAATAAACAAATACAATTAAGATGTTAAGTCTGAGAAAAACAAGTTTAAGAAACTCAACGCTTGGTAGTGAGTAACCATTGAAATGGAATTAAAAGGTAAATAACAAGATGAAGGACTTCCTTAGCGGGGCCATCCATGTGGAAGTGTGGTCCCAAGGAAAGCATACTATCCCTCTTCCCAAGGCTCCCTGCCTCCCACATTGTAAGGTAGGAGAAAGTGGGTTAATGGAATCAAGTACAGCCTGGAGAAGGAAAAGAAGACATTTGAAAGGGATGATTGGGAAGAGGTACAGTATCTTAAAGATAGATGGTAGGCACGGCATGGTAACTACAGTTAATAAATGCTGTGTTACATATTTGAAAGTTGTCAAGAGAGTAGATCTTACAAGTTCTCATTTCAGGAAAAACATTTTTTGAAAATTGTCAAGAGAGTTGTCAAGAGAGTAGATCTTAAAAGTTCTCATTTCAGGAAAAACATTTTTATAACCGTATGTGGTGATGGATGTTAGATTCATTGTGGTGATCATTTCACAAAATATACAAATATTGAATCATTATGGTGGACACCTGAAGCTAATATGTCAGTTACATCTCAATAAAAAAAAGATATGGATGGGCTGTGGAGTGGGGGTGGAAATTAGAAGTGTTATATATGGGCTGATTGTGAGAATTAAGGCCATCCTTAGATGTACAACTTCAAGGGAGGCACCTAGGGTTGTGCGATTGTGTCCCAGTGAGTTTGGGAGCCACAAGGTCTCCTTATATTTTAGCATAAGCTGTTGGAGCCACCTCTTTTTCTTTACCAATGAACACCCTGAATTCTTGACCAGGCACAAGATATTTAGAAGCATGCGAAAGCTAGTAATCACCCCAATTTAGATTCTATTTCCTATGGTCTTCTCTGGTTGATACTTAACATTACCCAGCACACTGTTTCAGCATTCAGCTTAGTCAAGGTTGGAAATCTTGTCAATACTCCCCTCCTTCCTTACCCTTCCAATCACAGAGCACCACTGCAGACAGTACTAATCAACAACGATCCTCGTTCCTGCCGATCTTAGACTTGGGTTCAATGATCTTTGTACATGGTGGTCTCGGCAGGTGCTACCACAGTCATCAGAGTCGGCAAGAGATAAACTCTACTTGCAATTCTAGGACCCATTCCACCATGGATTCTACCATTTATTCAATTTAAAAAATGATGGCTAATTTACAATGTCACATTTCCCTTCTTTTTTGATATCGCAGTGAGGAAAATATGTAATGTGAAGCTGCTACCTGGGTCTGAAGATTATTTGCCTCTTGACGCAGGTCTTCAAGCTGTGTGGTATATGTTTTCAGTTCTTCAGTTGTTGGGTATCTAAAGTTATACACACTCACACTGGGTAGAATACTCATATTTGTGGCAACCTATATGAAAAAAGAGAAACCTCATTACAATTTGAGATCCTGCTGCTGTTAACGTTAAACAGCAAAAATGCTTTTTCACGTGCTATCTTCCAAGTTACTTTCTTGGTAAATGTTTTTGTCTACCTTGTCACTTGTAAGAAAAAATTAAATTTTAAATATTGTGGACAGCTTTGAAAGGTCATGAAAAGCTTCACTTAGACACTTGAGGGTCTATTGAGATAACAAAATGAGGCAAGATAAACCATAACTTGAAAATAGAGTAAAATCACTAATGTTTCAATTTGGTAGCAATGCCATTCACGTTATGAGGTTAGCGGTTTCTCTTCCCATTTATTGGTAGACCCCTGGTATAGAGCCAACTCTTAGAATAGTCCCCTCCAGGTACAGACTTGCATCTTGATCTGTTACTGGAAAGCTAAATAAGCATTAAAAATTAGCTGTGTCTCTAGAAGACAGAAAGATTCAGAGTTAATTCCCTTTTCAAATTAGAAAACTAATAAATACAAAGAAACAGAGTTGGGTGGTGTCAGATTCTGCCTGGGGAAAAGAACTGATGATGTTCTGCGGATGGAAAGAGAACAATATACGTGTTACAGTGTGTATGACAAGGAGAAACCAAGACTAAAGCCAATGAGTTTAATTCAACATCAATAGGCCAGAAAAGGTTTTCGGCAGAATAGAACAGGAAAGTTCCCACCAGACTGGAGAACTGGGCAACAGGCGGTAACCTTTGCCCAGGCAGGTTGGGTGCAAAGTTGAAGGCAGAAGCTTGATAGCTGTGACCAACAGTGTTAATCTGCTCACGGGCTCCCTGCTCAGAGAGAAATCCAGCAGCAGCTGGCCCAGCATGATTAAGAACTGTGACGGCAGTAAGACAGCGTGTTTGTGGGACACAGGTACCTGGCACACTGTAGATTCCAAATCATCTTGATGAATGAATGACACTAATATAGCATTGTATCATTAAAACATTAAACAATTAAAACAGTTAACAATTAAAACATTAAAAAAGTGTTTAAAAAAAAACCATATTATTCATTCCTTTATTCATTCACCATATTGAAACTGAGACTTCACAATGTTTCAGATACTGTGCCAGGCACTCAAATGTGAACCAGGCAGACATGGTCTTTTCTTCCTATACCACTTAATGGGGGAATACAGACAAATAAACAGGTACTCAGTATCGTAAGAGCTGTGATTAGGGAAGCTCAGAGTGCCACAAAAGCACAAAGGAGTGGCACTTCACGCAGACTTCCAGGGGGGTGAAAAAGGGTCGGCCAGATGAAAAACCCACTTGGCATCTTCGCTTTCTGAAAACCAACGATTTTATTTCCGCCTAACGCGGAACATGTATACGGGTACTTAATGAATGCTTGTTGCATTTTCAAAGACAAATGTGTTTATTTATGATTTACACCGTGTGCGTCACATCCACTGACCTGAGGCTGCACAAGCTGAGGTAGCGGTAGCCCGATCTTTGATGACAGTTCGTGACGTAGATATTGCCACTTATCCCCACTTTGGCCCTGAGTTGACAAGACTGAGTCTGGAGCATCCTTTGCGGGGCTAGATGCCTTAATGCTTTTAAAGGGAAATAAAAGGTGAAAAGAATAATCAACAGATAATTTTGGTTGCATTCGGTAAGAGTTTTAGAAGTGATTTAAGAAGAAATGCTCTGAATTCCCCCAACCATAGCTGAATGTCCAACTCTAAAAATGTCTTACCTCTCAGATGATTTCTGAGGTGTATCTTTATCAGGTTGGCAAAACTGGGGCCGTATTTTCTTAGCATTAAATTCTACGAATTTGATGAAATCTTTCTGTTCCGTTGGTTTTAACTCCAGGACCTATCATTGAATGAGATTCAAATGGTCCAGTCAAAGTTTTCCAATGACAGCCAATGGTTTCTTCTGTTGAGAGCATCTCATTTTGAACCATTTCCTAAATTATTATCTACTATTTCCCTTTCTTGCTTGCTTGTTCCCCTTAACTTTTATTTCTCAAAAACCTACTTCAAGTATTCACACAAAGATCAAGTAAATATTACAATATATGCTACACACATGGAAAGTCCCCTAAAATATGGAAAACACGTTTAGAAACAATAGGGAAAGAGGTGTTACAGTTAGAGAGGTAAGTACCCCTGAAGGTATTTACTTAGTGAGAAATAAGATGCAAATCAATAAAATAGCAAAGTTAGAGTGTCCCCACCTGCAGAAGGTGAAAGCAAGGTGGGTGTTGCAGTAAATGCTTACCACTCACACACCCTCCAGGAGCAGTTTGGTACTTAGTTCAAAGGGAAACTCCATACGGAAACCTTTATTCTTATCCTTATATCTGTTAAGGGCTGCAATTACCTGTTGCTGCTGGGAATCTTTTTGTCTGCTGAATTGTGGCCTTTCACTTACAACAGGTTCAAGTTCAGAAAGGTTATCTGGTTGGAGATCATTTTGATGCTCTGAAGGTTTCTTTAGTGTGGCAGAATGCTGCAAAACATTTTATGATGGCACACTATTTAAAAAATGACTCCCTTTATTTTAGTCCTACTAATGAGACCGCATAATGGGAAAGTTTTATATGAAGTGACTAGGTTTCATTATTTATTACAAGTATATACTATGATTTAAGGTAGTTGTTTCAAAACAACTTCAAAAAACCATTACGTTTGATGAAGTGGTCATTTTATTTATTTTTTTAAATGTTTATTTTTGAGAGGGAGACAGAGTGCGAGCAGGGGAGGGGCGGAGAGAGAGGGAGACACAGAATCCGAAGCAGGCTCCAGGCTCTGAGCTGTCAGCACAGAGCCCGACACGGGGCTTGAACTCACGGGGTGTGAGATCACGACCCGAGCCAAAGTCGGATGCTTGACCGACTGAGCCACCCAGGCGCCCCTGAAGTGGTCATTTAATTTTCTCAGTGTAATTCATCCAATGAATTACTAAAAACTAGGAAATGTATTGCTTCTCTGTTTTAAGAACAAAGTAAAACACACACACCCCGAAAAGAGAAATAGTACTAATGCTTATAAATGCAAATTTCCCATAGGTCCAAAACATTTTTTCAAAAGAGAGGACATATGAGGATGAAAGGGGACCCACAGAGTCTGTGTATCTGCAGCCAATCTTATTTCTGTGAATGTAGGTCCTTTGAGTAGGAACCACCATCTCCTAAGTATAGATGCAAATTTTATATAGTAAGGCTCTACTCATAAGACACGCATTTGCATTTATACAGAATGCTTTTAAAAGTCACGAGAACAGTTCAACTGCATGACACTTCCATCAGTATATGTATTTGCAAATAACAGAACGTATCCTGGATACAGTTTTTCTATTTCTGATGTCTAACTTTAAGCTTCTCAAAAAGAAATTTTAATCTTCACTATTGGCCGTTCATTTTCCAGTCAAGTGGGGTGACACATTACCTTTAAACCTTATCTTTCTTTTGCGAAGAGGGCCTACACCACACCTCATTACCAGTGAGAACCATCAATCCAGTCAAACCAACCCAATGCAGACCAACGCCGTCCCTAACAAGAGCCTAGGTAGGAAAACTGCAGGGCAAAATGGAATCAGTAACACAAGTCAGTACAACCTTCCCTTACAGTTTGAAGATGCTTCATTCCCTCTTACGTAGTAGAATTTCTTCTGTGGCTGTCTTATCACCTCTGCCAGAATTCCTTCCTGGTGGTTCTATCAGATCATCTACCCACTCACATCTATACGTGGCCGTGTCTTACCTGGTCTTCATTGTATTTCTCCTGAAGCATGATCTGGACTTTTTCCAAATTGCACTTCACAGTCTTTAGTTTCAAGGAAAGAGCTTCAGCCTCCTGATGAGTGGCCCCACTGTCTCCCGGCCCCCGATCTTTGCAGCTCTCTAGCAGAGACGCAACCTTGTGCTCGATTTCTGTTAGCATGGCCTTGGGAACAAAATCGTTTCATCATTCAAGGTTTTGGTCTTGAACAAGTATTATACTCTACGATGAGTCAGATTCACTCGGTCTACCTACCGTACACAACAAGTCTCGGAAACACAGACTGGAAGGGACCTTGGGCAAACAACAAGGACGATTTCCACGTAACTCCTGAGCTTTTGGATAGGGGTGCCACTGAGCAAACCCAGCTTGCAGATGTCACCCCCCACAATAATCTAAGTGACTCCATAATCACTTTAGAAAATACAGCTGAGTGTATCCAGCACAGCATAGTGGTTAAGAACACAGACCCTGGGGCGCCTGGCTGGCTCAGTTGGAAGAGCTCGCGACTCTTGATCTTAAGGGTAGTGAGTTCGAGCCCCGTGGTGGGTGTAGATTACTTAAGTAAACAAATAAACGTAAAAACAAAAAAAACACAGACACCGGAACTAGACTCTGTGAGGTCAGATCCCAGCCCTGCCACTTAGCAGCCGGGTAAACGTGGGCACCTTCCTTTGTACGAGTGTGCCTTCAGTCGTCTGTAAAATGGGGGTAATAACAGAACTTACCTCCTAAGGGTCCCTTGGAGGAGTTAAGAGTTAAAATCCATTCGCTCTGGCCAGTGCTCGACTAGTGTCATCTTCTCCCCACTATCCTAACCTTTTCCTGTTGCAATCCGAGTGTTGAGTAGTAATAATAATAAAAAGACAAAATTTGCACAGAAGCCTTTGAAAGTTCTTTCCCTTGATCTTTGCCTCCTCTTTTTCAAGTCAAATAAACTTCCAAAACATCCGAAGAAGATCACAGAAGAAATAATTTGGAACCTAAAACACTTAGTCATTGATACCGCTGGCCAATTTACACAGAGATCTAAAAATAAATCAGCCAGATGAAGTAAGTTTCCCTGTAAGTCAATGTCACTGTATTCCTCCCGACAGATCAAGTTTGCTGTCTCCTGTGGCTCCGGAGCCCACGCGGTCACGTCAACTGACCGGCATACCATATGGCAGCAACATGCAAACTCACATTCTAGCCCCGGGATCACTGGGGCTAAAACTTGGCGTGTGCCTGAGAAGTTGTTCAGCTCTTTGAGAGAAACTTAGGAAAAACTGTCCTTAAAACAGATTTTCAAACAATCTATTCTGATAACTCCTCTATCCAAGCAAACTACTTGTATCCTGTACAGACTCTTGTAAGCATAAACAATATGTAATCACAGATTTTAGAGCGGCTACAAAGAGAATGTACTATAATTTTGTGCTCTTTTCCTCCATTCAGCTCTTTTTTTTTTTTTTCTTAAAGCGAGAGCGAGAGAACGAGTGGAGCAGAGAGAGAGGGAGAGAGACAGAATCCTCAACAGGCTCCCAACTGTCGGTGCAGAGCCCGATGCGGGGCTTGAATTCACAAACCATGAGATCATGACCTGAGCTGAAATCAAGAGTCGGACGCTTAACCAACTGAGCCACCCAGGTGCCCCACCATTTAGCTTTTTAAAAATGTTTGAGAGACGGAGGGCGAGCGAGCACGTGCACACGCTAGCATGAGCTGGGGAGGGGCGGAGAGGGAGAGGGAGAGGGAGAGGGAGAGGGAGAGGGAGAGGGAGAGGGAGAGGGGGAGGGAGGGAGGGAGAGAGAGAGAGAGAGAGAGAGAGAGAGAATGAGAATATCCCATGCAGGCTCCAGGCTGTCAGCACAGAGACCAACACGGGGCTCGATCTCACAAACCGTGGTCAAACCAGGTGGGACACTTTATATGCTGACAGCTGACCCCAAAACATTGAGCCAATCAGACAGAATTACCAGACATTAGCGGATCCAGAGTTTTCCAGGATGACATAATTTTTGCCGGTATAACAGAAACAAAACAATAGCTGTTTTGATTCACATGTTTTTAATAATCAAGGCTGAACATTTCTTCTCAAATATTAAATTACCAAATATAATTTGTTCTCTACTTATCTGTTTGTTCCTCTCCTTGGACCTTCTCCCACGGGGAACTTAATGTTTTTTACAGACTACTATAAGGCTTCTTATAGGTTTCAGTATTAAGTTGCGCATGCCATGGTGTTATATAAATGAGCCAAAGATGGCCCCTGCATATTGGTCCCTATGTTGCTTATTTTTTCACAGCAGGCCAGAATCATTAGCTCCAATCCTACTGGCACCAAACTCAAGGCGGGACCCTCCACCTGCCTGCCATGGTTAAGACAAACTCTGGGGCTCTAGAAGACCGGAGCCTCTCTTGCCCCCTGGAACTCTCTGACGTCACCTAGATACACGAGCCCCTCTGGATTCCTTGCTCCCCTGAGTGTCCCTTTGCCCTCCTCCCCTTCCAGGTCGGGGTCCCACCGCCATTCCAAGCCACAGCCTCTGAAAGGGCGCCTGAAGAGAGGGACTTTCCCATCCCTTAAGATCCTGCCCAAATGTTGCCCAAATAAAGCTTGCTGTGTGCTGCTGCCACCTTGTGGTTGTGTCCTTCCCTTGAGCAGCCCCCACATACTTGAGCTCTCTACAAGTGGCCTCGGGAAGGGATTCTCTCGGGTGACCTAGGAATCCGCATAGGGTCTACCCAATTGGCATATCGATCCCAGATGGCTGCAAGTGGCTGGGACTCAACGTCTCCAACACCTCAGGTTCAATTCAGCACAACGCTGCCCGGTGCGGTAGCACCTTTTCCAGACTCCCCCGTGCCTCGTCATCCAGGCCAAGCAGTGGTGCTAGTATTTAAGTGAACCCACCCCATCAAGAGCTGACTTTTGGGGTCAGAGGTGGGGAGCTAGCTGCCTGGGGAAGGAGGTCAGCCTGCCCACCTGGGTGCCCCACATGAGGCAGGCGCTGGATATTGTAAGACTATGGGCCTGAGCGGAGAAAGGACGAACAAGGTTGGGCTCCCTCCGACCCCAAACGGGCTCCAGTGGGAGGAGCTCCCTGTGGCCGGGCCAGTGTGATGGGGTACTCTGGGAGGAAGTCCTCATTCCTGGTGTCTGCTATGGCAGACACGTGAGCCAATCAGACATCAGGCCAAAGCTGGTCTCTGTACCCTCGGAGAAGACACCTCAGCCATCGTGACACTCCATTATGCTGCCGTGATGTCATCCTTCTGGCTTCTCTCTGGAGGGATACAGGGATCCCAACCTTCGGGCTGAGTCAGCAGCACTACTCAAAGTGACTCAAGGCAAGTTTATATACCTGTCTCTTCCCCACGCCCCAGCCCCAAGAAAGAGTAGGAGCATTCACAGTAAAATGGCAGCAAAGCCCTTTTACACTGTACGTGCAATCTTGCAAATAACGATATTCGGTTTCATTTCAGATGAACGAAAATTCAAAGAACTTATTATGAAAATAAATAACAGCATTGATTGAGCACTTTTTATATACTTGATACACTAGACACTGGTTCTTGTACCTTATCTCCTTTAACCCTGTCAAAGTCCTAGGAGATAACCTACCCCATGAGAAAAACGAGGTGAAAAGCCAACATCCTCAAGTTCACAGTTAACGTGGGGGGGGGGGGTGGACTTGGACCGTAGATTCTAGAGCTCTTACCACGACCGTCTCTCCAAATGCCCTGATTACGTAAATCTCCTCAAAGAATTACCCAGAGGACAAAAAGTTGAGGCCAAGACAAACACAGGGGGCAGAGTAACAGGAAGGGACACACTGCTGCTTTGAAGGAAATTCACCCATTCTTGGCAGGTGATTGGTGAAGAGGCAGGCCACCAGCTCCGGCCCATCGGCCTTACCTGGCACCCTACCAGCTGCTGTTCCACCAACTGCTGCATGTCCGCGTTTAATGTTTCCGGCTCGAATGCCACGTTGGCTTGGTGCAGCCACAGCTCCAGCTCGGCCACCTGGGTCTTGCAAGCATGGAGGATGTCTGCAGGCTTCAGCCCGGGTTTCTCCACCGTGGCCTCCACGTCCCCGTGCTCGACAGAAAAGCCCAGAGCTGCGGCCTTGAGAGGACGTGTGGCGCCCTAAGATAAACCCAAGGATAATCCAGCAGTGAAAAGCCACGGAGTCCAAAGTTTTCAGGGCTGAACTCGCAAGAACCTGTGAACTTCCAGCATTTCCCCAGTTAAAAGAAAACAAACAAGGGCAGAAGAAATAAGAAAGAGAAAAGAGAAATGCACCTCCACGCTCATGGCAACAATCACGTGACCCGGTGCCCCAGGTTTCCAAGGAGCTGATCTGCATGTACACAGGTAGTGTTCCCAGGCACGGAGGACGCAAATGGGCTCGCAGTTCATTAAACAGCAAGTGGGCCCCAGGAGACAGGTGAGTGTGAGGGGAGAGGGTGTGCATGTGGGTGTGCGTGTCTGAAACTTTTCAGCGAATTGGCCAGCATTTGAATTTGTGTGACACATGATTAAGCAATGCTTACATTGCTGTGAGCTCTGATCTAACAGAAAAAAAGGGCTCTTGACACATGGGCTGGGATACAAGGTTACGTTAGAGTAGGTTAGAAATATTTTAGCGCTTCCCCTCACCCCAACATACATGCTACTACTCATCTAAATTTCTCCCTATTAAAAGTAGCTTGAGTCAAATAAAGAGCTTCGGTGGGGTAATCTGGACATTTTTCTCCTATCCTTCAGAGAGAATACCTGAAACAAATTTTCACCATCTAGATACTCAAATATTATTAAGGACTAGATGCTTCTAGTAAAAGACAGCATGATGTAGGACATGTTCTGTTTACACTGAAAATACCTGGGTTGCTTATCAGTCCAAAAGAAAAATGTCTCCCAGATACCAAGTCCAGGCATTCTATTAATAATATATTAGATATTTTCAATTTGGAATTAAAAGATGATCTGATACAGAGACATATTTGCTTCCAACATCCTTTTCCAGAATATTGGAAGATTCTTTTTTTTTTTTTTTTTTCAACGTTTATTTATTTTTGGGACAGAGAGAGACAGAGCATGAACGGGGGAGGGGCAGAGAGAGAGGGAGACACAGAATCGGAAACAGGCTCCAGGCTCTGAGCCATCAGCCCAGAGCCCGACGCGGGGCTCGAACTCACGGACCGCGAGATCGTGACCTGGCTGAAGTCGGACGCTTAACCGACTGCGCCACCCAGGCGCCCCAAGAATATTGGAAGACTCTATCGACCGTTCTAGAAAAATGCCTCTAGGAATAAGGACCAGTGTTTTGCTCTAAAAATTATTGATCTCAACAAATATTTTATCAATTACGATTATGCTGAAATACGAAGTTTTCTATATAAGACTCTGCTAACATTAGCATCTAATAAGGCACAATTCTGGCCACAAATTTCTAATGGGGATTGTTCACAAGTGTATACCCTCCTTCAACTCAAATGCACATTTCCCAGTGTCTGTAGAATTTTATTTAAACAGAGAGCTTTCAGTACAACAGAGGTAAACAAAATAGGCAGGTGGTAACAAAAACATGCAGGGTGTGAAAATACCCCTTTTTCACACACATGGGGAGTATCAGGAAAGCTGGCTTAGCAGAAGTTGTACTTGTTCCCCTTGACCATTAACTTCACGTATGTTTGCTCTTTTCTGCCAAAACACACCTTCTCCCTTGCCTTCATCAGTATTTTTTTTTTTTCAAGAATCCCCTTCTTAAGGAGGTCTTCCCTTGCCCTGTGATTCTCGGCAGAGTCGGGTCTACGCTTGGATTCAGCTGGTTTCAATTTTCTTTTTGAATTCTGGTTTTTTTAAATGTTTATTTATTTTGAGAGAGAGCAAGCAGGGGAGGGACAACGAGAGAGAGAGAGAGAGAGAGAGGGAGAGAGAGAGAGAGAGACAGAGAATCCCAAGTGGGCTCCACGCTGTCAGTGCGCAGCCCCACGCGGGGCTTGAACTCACGAACCGTGAGATCATGACCTGACGCTTAACCCACATGAGCCACCCAGGTTCCCTTTAATTGATTTCTTTTAAAAGGCAACACCGGGGCGCCTGGGTGGCGCAGTCGGTTAAGCGTCCGACTTCAGCCAGGTCATGATCTCGCGGTCCGTGAGTTCGAGCCCCGCGTCGGGCTCTGGGCTGATGGCTCAGAGCCTGGAGCCTGTTTCGGATTCTGTGTCTCCCTCTCTCTCTGCCCCTCCCCCGTTCATGCTCTGTCTCTCTCTGTCCCAAAAATAAATAAACGTTGAAAAAAAATTAAAAAAAAAAAGGCAACACCTGTGTGATTGTACGGCCAGACACCCAATTGCTAGTCATCTGATTGTTTTCTAGTTTTCAGGTATTGCTATAATTTAGTGGCAAAGCTTTTAGGATCCTCTTTTTTTTTGTGTCACCTGAGGTAACAATCAGTAATATTAATTAATTAGTCTGTAATAACAGATTTACCATCCACCTTCTTTATTTATTCAAAAACATGATCGGAGCACCTAATCGTATACCACACACATTTTTTAATGGCAATATTGAATTTCTTTGCTTTTTCACTCACTGAATTAATCAGAAAACAAGGAAGCTGGATCACTAATCTGGGTTTTATTTGCTAGTTATTTAAAACCGAAAAGAATCCAAAGGTGAATGGGAGAAAAAAAGAACATTTGCAACCATAGAAACCGCAATAGCCAAAGGTGGCCTGGGAAACCTGCCAGTAACCAGTTCATCCACCTCTTTTCATAGTCAAAGAAACCCAAGTTCGTTTACCACTTAAGCAATTCACACACCTCCCTTTTCACCACATTGCTTCTCAGAAGCTCAGGCCCAGACATAAGTTATTTGCCTGAGGTCACAAGGCTCTGCTATCTTTTAGCCTAGAGTCTACAGTTTTTTCCACAATCACACCCCTGCTGAATATCTTCTCTAAATGATAGCCCCAAATTCTAAAAGCAGAATGATTTAAGTGGGTATTTTATGACTGCACATCTTGAGGGGCTAAAAAGTATTACCACCATTTCTTGTTAAAGAGAATCATGGCATTTCTACCGCATAATTGTAAATTAAACTACCTAACTCTCTTTTGGGCTCTAGGGCCAGACCCCCATGCTAAGTGTGATACACAGATCCTCTCATTATCGCCCACCACAAGCCCTCATTATTTCCAGTGCACAGATGAGGAAATTAAGGCACAGAGAGGTGATTCAGATTGCCTGTGGTCACCCAACAAGTAAGCAGAAGCAGGATTCAATCCCTGATTTCCATTATGCCTTGGGGTCTCCAAGTCCACATTCTTCTCGTGACCTTGCCAATGCTCTCGTATCTAATTTGCCTCTCAGTTCGTGAATGTCCCACTGCTTGGTTTCCGCAGCAACAGGATTCCGTTAAAATGCAGGTGAATTTTCTGGCAGTGGCTGTATGTCATGCCAAAATACCAACCCTTTAAATTTACCCCTTAATATTTTACAGTCAATTCTACAAATGCCCGTAAGTCTCCCCCCCCCCCCCCCCGCAAGCACCACAACACACACACACACACTTGTTCTGAAAGGCAGGATTGCCTGGCTCAAGTGCAATACCCAAGTGCACCTGCACGAACACTAGCCATGCCACTGGGATGGCGTGGTGGCGGTGTATTCTGAGGCCAAACCTACCCGGGTTTCACGTCTTTCAGTACTAAACGTTCAAATTAGGAAGGCAGTTGGGAATAGCCTAGGTTTGACTCCTCACGCCTCCATTCACCAGCTGTACCTCCACTCTTTAAATTCTGATTCCCTCATTTGTAAACTTATGGTAGCTACTAATCTACCGTATTTAATCTGAGGAATAAGCAGCAAGCCTAAATGCTTCTTATGGGATAGGCAGTTAATCAATATTAGCTCCCCTCCACCTCCGGGGCCCTCACCAGTTATGTCGACAGAAGAAAGAAATAGTTGTTAGTGGAAAGGCTTGTTCATCCTGACAAATAGGTAGCAAGCAGTAAATGATTCATCGCCCTGTGCCGTGCTTACTTTCGATGTCAACATCGATGGCAAACCTTCCAGTTCTCCAGCTTCATGGCACACGTGAAGATGTTAAAGTTCACAAAGAACTCTTGGCTTGATACACCAAATATTGCAGAACACAGAAAGCTGGTCATCCCTGGGTGCTCGTCCAGGTGCCTGAGTAGTTTGCTCGTTACCAACAGGGACTTACCTCTTCGGTTTGGTTGGGGCTCAGGGAAAATTCTGGGCCTTGCTCAGCGTTTACGGAGTCTGGCACAAGAACTTGTGCCATAGCATTCTCACATGTGCTTATTTTCTCAGTAGCCTCCTGTAAAGAAAAGAACCAGAGGTCCAGATAATTTCCTGCCCTTGCTGCCAGGTGAGCTACTTTTCCTGCGCTAGCTCATTTTACATTCTCGCATGGTTGCAGAAGTGTCCAGAAAAGTCAAGCACATGTAGAGAAACATTTATTCGTTAGGAAAAAACCCAAAAAAACCAAAACAAAAAAACCCAAAAAAAACCAACTTCCTCAAGTTTGTCTTTATTTGAAAGACTTACATTTTCCAAAGCTCTCTAGCAAATGAGGAGCATATAAGGAAATCTACAGAATTCTGTATTTAAGTGGATTAATATGAGAACTAAAATTAAATGAAATTATATGGTAAAGGCATTTCAAATAATAGGGGAAAAGATCAATTTACTAAATTTGGGAATACTCAGGTATTTCACAAAAAAAATAACTGAATCCTTGTCTTACTTCTAATAATGGATTCTAATTGTATCTAAATTTAAATGTAAAAGTTATACTCTAAGAATTCTTGAAAAAAAAAAGAGTGAATCTTTTCTAATCTAGGAGTGGGGAAGGACTTTGAAAGCATGAAAATAAAAGGAAACACTCCTGGTATTAGCAGCCTAAGAAATAAAATAATAGTATTACCACAAAAAGCATCATAACTGAAGTTAAAAATAAAACAACAAACTGCATAACAGCTTACAGTGTGTTAATATCCTTAATATATTACTCTTATAAGTCAGTAAGGAAAACATCAACCCTTTTGTAGAGAAAAAAGTCAAATGGCATGAACAAGCAGTTCATAAAAGAAGAATACAAAAGGCAATAAACACTTAGTCAACATTCTTAGAATATAAATGTAATTTAGACCACTGGAGAAGTTTGGCTAAAGTTGAAAATATCCAATATCAGCTTGAGGTCAAGAAAGAGGCATTTCCATGTACTCCTGGCCGGAATAAAATTGATACAGTCTTTCTAGAGGGCAGTTTAAGAATATGGGTTATATTTTAAATGGATATATACTCCGATCCAGCACTCCCATTTATTAGGTTAACCAAGGTTAAACAATGGGAAAATAGGATATATACACAAATAATTAACATCACGTGGTGGGAAAGGTGTGGCTGTTCTAATCGACCAATCTTGCTCGTTCTACTTACAAGTTGCATGATCTTAGACAAGACAACTGGAACTCTGAGCCTTTACTTTATCTTTAAAGTGGGAATATAACCTACCTCACTCATGCATGTGATTACCAAGCAAGATGACATATATAAAGCATCTAGCAGTTCCTAACAAAACATTACTTTTCGGCTTCTTGTACTGAAAACGATCGCTGCTATTAGAAAGGTAACAACCAAGAACTAAAGGGAAAGCTTAGATAAATTGGAAAGGGAGGACAGCATCATGAAGAATCTGGGATGCCAGGCTAAGAAGAATGCATTTTAGTAGATAATCAGAATCCATGAAAGATTTCAGCATAGCAGTAATAGTTTTAGGAAAAGTCATCAGTGACTATTGTAGAAGATGTATATTTTATTTTAGGAAAAATAACTAGAGGCGGTAAACCCAAATAGAAGGCTACTCCAACAAAAGTCCAGGGCAGAAGTCACAATTGCCTGGAATAGGATGATGGCAAAATCATGGGAGGAGAAGAATGTAAAGATTGAATGGACCTCACCTGGCCACTGATTAGATATGAAAGTGAGGTATCTAAGAGGACTCTGAAGTTTGTCTTAGACTCTGAGGGAACAGTGGTGCTATAAACAGACGTCGAAAAATTAGGAAGAACTAGTTTTGAAGGAAACTTGATAAAATGGGTTTGAGATGAAAGAAAATACTTGCAAAAAAAGAAATCCATCAGGAAGGCAGAAATGTAAAACAGAATTAAAGGAAAAGTCAAGACAAGAGATTTGATGGGATCACTGGCAGAGGGACGACCAAACCTGTGGGAGGAGATAAAACTGCCCTGAGGGAAAGAGAAGGAAGAGAAGAGAACCCTGGATGGGGCAAGTGAAGGGGATGGGGGAGGGGCTGCAGGTAGGTGAGACAAGAAAGTGCAGAATTAAGAAAGTCAAAGGGTCCCTCATTTCAGGAAGAGATGTTGCTAGTGTCTAATGCTGGAGAGATCAATAAAGATGAGGACAAACAAAAGGGCACTAAACTGATGTTCCAGAAGGTCAATGGCAGTTTGAATAGAGCCAGGGGCAAAAACTTGATTACAAAAGGGGCCAAAGGTGAGGAGGCCAAGTAAAGATTTTGAGAGGTGAATGAGAAGCAGCACAGTAACTGACTAACCCGGAAGTAGGATCAAGAAAGTCAATGCATTAAAGTACCACGCTGAGCCCAGTACAGGACAGAAACACGTAAAACATGACGTTCTTGCCATTCACCAAACCGTGTCAGGTGTACGCATAAAAATGTGGTAAGTCATAAGTGAGGTTCAGCATGCTATCAGAATGAAGGGAGACAGCAGAGGTTTCTTGGAGGAAGTCAAAGTTGAGACAGCCTTTGTGGAGGAGGAGGAAGTCTACCTCCTGGGGAGGGGGAGACCGAATACTTCTCAGACTGAGAGGGAAGGAACCAGTCAAGAGGCAGAGACTGGAGCTACAGGTCTAGGCAGAACCCTGTGTGGAGGTGTCACGAAACAAGTGGCCTGGGGGGTAGGGCAGAGGGTAGCCCTGGACAGGAGACGGGAACAGGAGGCATTATGGATCACAATGATGCTGGGATGTTTCAGGCACAAGGGGAAAACATCACTTTCACGTTAATTTCTGATGATTTTCTAAGTTGAGGGCATTTGCCCTCGAGTTTGAGAGGTTGGAGAAGATTTAGAAGGTCATAGAGCAAAACAGACATGAATACGCATTATGCACTACTCTGTTCAAAAAGAGGATTATGGGGAGACCCCTCGCCACAATGACTTCCAAAAGAGAGGCGTGTTAGATGCTTTGAAACACTACAGTGAACCTTTTGAAGGGGGACTCCTTTGAGTTATCTGTTTTGTTAGTCTCAATTCTCACATATGGAGTGCTCAGAAAATACTTTCCTGTTATCACCAAGCACCCAATAGAACTGCAAATAATAAGCAAGTACTTGGCTGTTTTTGAATTTGTGAAGACATAATGGTGAGAAACTTAAAAAAATTCAGCCCAGACAGCTTCCCCCCCCCAAGCAATGTTTCAAACAAGAAATTCTTCGGACTTACTTCCCTTACTATCCCTGCCAGCTCCCAACCACCGAGTGTATTCTACTCAAAACTACCTGAATGATCGTTCCAGAGGACGAGGATGCTCTGTCTTCCTCCATGTCCTGGTCGTGCTTGCAGAGTAAAGACCAAGATCCGGAAGATCGCTCTGCCGGCTTCTCTCCATTCTAACACAGTAACCAACTGATTAGCAAAGAAGTAATTTCCTACCATCCTAAGAGCATCCTACTCCTCTCTCACACAAAACTCAGTTCACCAGGCAGTACGACTGTAGCCCTTCATTCCCCCTCTCCCTCCATTTGTCATCTCCTTCTCTGGCTAACTAAATCGTAGGGGTCCAAATGGGCGTGCTCTTCCCGAAGCCTAAAATATACTCTGAAAAGTTGGAAGGCAGCTCACAGCACTCAAAAAAGGATCTTTAAAACCGTGCTTTAGGAATCTAATCTGCTTTGGTAAATGTAACCTTAAACGCCATCTTTAAAATAACAGCCTGATAAACGTGTATTCTTGCTACTGTCAGAGACAGACAATGGTTATGGTAAATAGATCAACTCAGAGGCAAACGCAGGTCTTAAATTAGAACCACGCTGCCTCCACTCTCCTCTCGCCCTGGAGCCTCCTCGGTTCTCATAATTGCCTCTGCCGTGGGGGGACATAATCAGATTACGAAGTTGTCTGATGGACTGAGCTGCAGTAAGCCTCTATTCTCCCTTGCCCTATCTACTCGGTTCCAGTGGCCTCGTCTTTAGGAAAGCAGGTGGTTCTGTGTGACAATGGAGCTATTTAACAATCCATAAAATGAGCACAGAAAGCGTCTAGCGATTACACGTGAGATAGAGAGACGATAAATTGGTGCAATTTTCTTCTCTTCGGCACAAGAGCCACTATAACTTTTGTCTTTAGGGTATGAAATGGAAATTGATACCAGGTAAGACAATTGTAAATTGTCTCGTTCAATCAGCTCTAATGAAGCGGTAAGGATCAGTAGAAGCGTAAGTTGCTAACGCAACTCTTCATATCCTTGGCAATGCTGTCTCAGACGAAAAAAGAAACCTGGAAGAATAAAGTTCTAAAGAGCACACTAGAAGCGCCCACCAGACAACATACTCTCAAAATTTCAGAGAATGTACTCGGAAGTCAGGATATGACCGAGAACTTCATTTTCTCCCATACGCCAACAAGTGTGTGTGGTTTACATTTATCCCACTCAGGCATGAAGTAGATTCAGATGCACTTAACGTTAATAATGTAAGAGAACAGCTTCAATCACCCTTATAAAACATCGGCATTCAATTTAAAAATCCTTGTGTTCCTATTCATTGTAAGCTCTTCCCATTGACCTTCTTTTAGAGATTTCGGTTCTAATGAAACTTGATGAGAAAATCAGGTTCCTTACTTCACTCTTCAGGGAGCTCTCTTCCGCCTCTTCCTTGAGCGCCGGCAGGAAAGACATGGAACTTTTGTTCAACTGAAAGGCACAGCACAAATACTTGCAGCCAGGTTGCGGTTCAACATCATTAGGATCCTGGCCTGGCTGTGCTTTTATGCAGCTAATTTTTTACTCGCTTGATTCAAGATGCCCACCCACCCAAGCAGCCTCCGGGTGAGGCAACTTTCAGCTAATCCCGCCACATATCATGACTCGGTCAAATCTTTCATCATTTTCACCTGCATTGCCCTCTCTGGCCCCTCATCCATCAGTTGAGAACGTGATCCCCTAGTGTGGACTCAGGGGGCTTAGAGTGGTGCTGGATCCATTTCTGAGTTTGCACTGGGCTGACTGGTGAGGACAAAGACACTTCACGGGTGACTCCCACCCACCTGCCCGTGGAATTTCATACACACCTCCTTCAGTAACTCAGGCATAAAAATTCCGGGTTGAGTCCAGAACAGACACACCCCAAGGGTTTATATTCCCTAGCGAGCAATCTCAGCCACAGTATCTCCACTTTAAAAAATTCCTGTAGGCCATCGACATAGATGCCACAGGTTTTTCAGCTGAAAAAATAACCCCAATTTAATACTCTCGTGAAAAAGCGGGACCAGCATTAGCCTAAAGTCTTACCCACCTTCCACTCAGAGCCCTCCCTCTCAGCCACTCCTTCCTCTTCTGAGGTTCCGATTGATGGCATTTCTTGTTCTAATTCTTGCTGGTCCCGCTGTAAATGCTGGTGAAGGTTTAGTATGGCAGCCTTCAGGTCCACCAACAGGTCCTCTTTCTTCTGGTTCAAACTCAGAATCTGCTGTTCCATACCTTCAATTTCTCCCTGTGCGGAGAGAGAGTTTGCATTGCATTTGGCGGTCTGAGGCCTGTGCATGCCCCTGGGAGCTGTGTCGTTCGGTAGAAGGCAGGACGAGTTTCCTATGCTGTTTGGCAGGCAGCACCAGGAGTGAGTGTCTGCCTGGGCACAGGTCCTCCCCATCCTGGCAGCGTTTCCAAGTGACCTAGTGAGCACTTATGAGCTCACTTATAGGATGACTTAGGCTCACCTGACACTTGGTCTATCAATTCTCTGGGAGGAGGGTCAAGCCAAGGCTCAGAGATTTGTAACAAGCTTCGTGGGGGGCCTGGCATATGCAGTCACCGATCTAGTGGCAACAGGACTGACTACTCGAATTCACAGGCTCAGGGCCTGGGAAGCTTCTCAGGAGATCTGTAAGCAGACTAACACTCAGGAACCACTGAGAGAAAACAGGGTGAGAAATCTCATGCCTCCGTCATTGCTTCTGAAGCGTTCTTTCGTATTACTGAATTCGTTTACTTTTTCCTCACAAAGTTTCCTACCAAATGGGAATAAACAAGCAAATAAAGGTAGTGTGAAGTGTCACTTACCATGGGAATGATGGACAGATGATTTCAAGCTTTATAACGTGACTTTAAAAATTTGTATGATTGGGGGCCCCTGCCTGGCTCAGTCGGCTAAGCGTCTGACTTCAGCTCAGGTCGTGATCTCGTGGTTTGTGAGTTTGAGCCCCACACGGGGCTCTCTGCTGTCAGTACAGAGCCTGCTTCGGATCCTCTGTCCCCCACCTCTCTCTGTCCCTTCCCTGCTCTCGCATATGTGCTCTCTCTCTCTCTCTCAAAAATGAATAAACAAAAAAAGCTTTTAAAATTTCTTGTATGATTGATGTGTGGGAATAAAATGTCTTATACGTGGGTAGAAGTACAGTTTGTCCGTCTAAGACAAATATAGAATATCAGAATCGTAGATTTGGAGGAGAGAGCAGGTGTCTGATCTAGCATCCTCCTCTCTAGCACCCCTGAAAGGCATCATTCCATCTCTGCATGAGCCTTGCAGCGAACGCTGCATCAGAAGACAACCTGCTCCTTATCAGCAAAGCTTCACGTATTGGAGTTCTGTTCCTAACACAGTCCTTAAACTCCTGTTCATTTGTTTCCTCCTTCCTTCTTTCTTTCCATCTATCGATCCATCCATCCTACACACATTCATAGAATTATTACTTTTTTTTTTTTACAGAGAAATTTACTATGTCTCCAAGTATAAGTAAGGGTTCTGAAGTCCAGAGAGGTGATTTTTCCAGGGCTGCAGCTAGCCAGTGACAGAGCACAGACCTGGACTTCCTGACATCCTACCTCCACGGTCTCCTGCTCCTGCCTACATTTGGACACCAATAACCCTCGTCTGTCTGAAGTTAAACTTCTTGTGATTGCTTTGGGAAAAGATAACTGAATTAAAAAGGAGTTGGCAGTGCTGTGTGCATGTGTCCATTTTCAATAAACACTAAACTTCAGAGGTATAGTGCCTCCCAGCAGACATAATACTATAGCCATTGGAAGAACCCTAAGTGAAAAAAAAAGAACAGTCTGCATACCACAAATATGGATGCGCAGTAGGGCACAGAGCAGCCACTCTCAAAGTGGCATCTGCAGACTGCTGGGGGTTCACATTCTATGAGGTCAAGGTCATTTTCAAAATAATACTAAAACGTTATTTGCCCTTTTCACTCTGTTGACATTTTTCACTATATGCTATGACAAAAGCAGTGGTGGGTACAACCACTGACACTTTATACGAATCAAGGCAGGGACATCAACTATATGAGTTACTAGATTATTCACTCTCATGTGCTTAACTGTAAAAAACAAAGAAAAAGCCAGTTCACTTAAGAATACCCTAGAGAAAGAACATGCATTTCTAATATTCTGTGGGACACAATAGAAAGCACGCATAAAGCTCTTTCCCTGTGTGCCCAAGTATGATGGCTGAGAAAAAGCTCTGTGTGATTATTTACGTTTTGCGCTGAACTACATTTTCATACAACGCTATTTTTACTTGGAAAAAAACAGCTACTAAGCTATACATATATATAAATACTAACAGATTTTTCTGAAGAGATAAATGTTAATATTAATAAATGTGAAGTTTTAACACTGACTACTGAAATGTGGACATATTTGGAGTATCTATGTAACTAGCAAAACGTTTTTTTTTCTAATGATCAAGCACGATGTCATAAAGCCATGCATGGTTGGGAGAGCCATTCAAAGTACAAAGAGACCAAAGGATCTTAATATAAGAGTGTGAAAAGTTCATTGACAGGACTTGGGATTCCATTTAGCAGCAAACCTGTGAGTAACTTCTACTCGTTGGAGCTTAGTGTAGTTTCAAAGAATGTTCACAATTATTCAGAAGGGTTATGAAAACATTCCTTTCTTTTCAAGTACATGTTGAGAGGTTGGACTGTTTTTACACACTTCAAACTAAACTACATACCTCAACAGATGGAATGTAGAAGCGATGAGAATCTAGCTGTCTTCTACCAAGGCAGACATTTCAGAGATTTGCAAAAATGTAAAACAACGTCACTCTTCTCACTACGTTTTCTTTTGGAAAATGTGATTTCTTCCACAAAAGATACGTTATTTCTATCAGTATGTACTAGGCTTGTTATTGTCATTTTAAAATAAACTAAATTATTCTTACATTTCTGAGTTTTCATTTCTTTCTATCTCAGTAGAGATGATTCATATAAACAAAAGCTCGTTGGGGCCTTAAAATTTTTTAACGTAATGGGAAATCGGACATATTTACAATACTGAGTCTTTACTGTTGAGTTCGCCTTACTGAGTCCAACACCTAATAGGTGTGTGAGTCACCTTGGACCCCTCCGTAAGTCACTTGCCTTAGGTCTCACAGCTAGCAAGTGTTGCAACCTGGCTTTGAATACCATAGCGATCGCCTGCCCAAACCAACCCGATGGTAGGATAGAAGCAGCTCTTTACAATCCTTGGCATACCATTAGGATTTTTTTTATAGAAGCACTAATTCGAAAACAAAGACTGAGAAAAAAAAATCTCTAGCGATAGGTTAACCTACACACCACTGTAACTGGGCCCCACAGGATACTGTTAATTGTGACGCATGGAAATGCTAATTAGTGTACGAAACTCTTCATTACAACAGTGGTCAGGGTCTTTACCTGTGAAGCCCAGCCTGCCCACACTGCCTGCCCCCTATCTCAGAAAGCTAGACGTAAAGTCAGGTTGCCCAAATTTCCTGTGTTCCATCAGCTTCTTCAGTAGCAGAGCAAATTCAGACCCCAATGCACCTATTTTATGAAATAGGAACGTATAAAGTCAATACATACATAATATACCTTCAACCGGAAGAGAGAAGTAGGAAATACACCGGACCATCACGAAGGCTTCTAGACACCAGTGGCTTAGTAAGTGATCATTGAAGGAACAGCAGGGCAAATAAATTAAAGAAACATACCTGTACCTGTGGCAGGTTGGCAGTTTGGTCTGGTGATATATGTTCATGGGAGAACTCGGCTGAATAATTATTTAAGATCTGCTTCAAATTTTCTATTTCCTCATTGCATTCATTAGTCTGTTTTATGGCCATCTATAAAATAACCCCCCCAAAAGAAGAATCTTTGTCATAACCTAAGGACTAGATTAATGGGTTACTTCCAATGTCCAACCCCACCACAAGTTTCAATTAATGACAGCAAATACAAACCCATACAGATTGCAATAGAAAATGGTAGCCTAAATACAGAGAGGAATGTTTGTAAAGCTGGCACCTGACTTTCTTGCTCTACTAGATGCCAGGACACCTTGGGCAGTGCTTGGAGTACAAGCATAATAAGACACAGCTTTGCTCTTAGTATTTCCAGTCTAGTGGGCTTATTTTGGGAAGCATTTTTTATGGCATGTTAACATCCAGGTGCCGAGTTCTATGAAATTACTGCTATGTCATAACATACTATTTTAATGCACACTCCATGTGATGCTTTCTATACTAGAAGGGTGATATTACTGATTCAGAGTGGAAAGGGCATCTGATTTGAAAGATGATGAATTTTCCCATTCCCATCATATCCTCACCTGGTATCCCTTGGGGATCTGTGATGTACATTTTATGAGTAAGAGGTACAGGGTTCAAGAGCAGTCTGAGTTTGCAGGAAAAGGCAAAATTAACCAGAACAATACACTGAATCTAGTGTTAAGGAAGTAGTGAAGCTCACACCTATTTGTGTACTAAATTGTATGATCAAAGTATGACGGAAAGATAAAGTATAGATGTTTCCTTGGTATGCTACACAATGAAGCAAATGCCTTTTAAAAACTGCAAAGTTTCGGGCCAACACAAAATTCTTCCTTGTAGGGCACCTGGGTGGCTCAGTAGATTGGGTGGCTGACTTCAGCTCAGGTCGTGATCTCACAGCTCAAGAGTTCAACCACGCATCGGGCTCTGTGCTGACAGCTCGGAGCCTGGAGCCTGCTTTGGATTCTGGGTCTCCCTGTCTCTCTGCCCCTCCCCCGCTCACATTCTGTCTGTCTCTCAAAAATAAACATTAAAAAAAAAAAAAACCTTTCTGAACATTTTCTTTGTATTTTCTTTAATATTTAACCATAATTTTGGCTGTGAGCTGGAAATAAATAACTACGTTCGCTGCACACACCTGTTACCCCACCCTTGATAATGAGCTACATCCTATTACCCACCCCACCCCCCAAATAACTTGTCTTGTTTTCCACGGTGAGGGCACTTAAAATCTCCAAAGTAGGACTTGAAAGAAATGTACCAGATTCTAATGATTTTCATTACCAGTGTCTTACTTAATTTTGAAATATGAGATGACACTTGATTTCCACGAGCACAATAACATGGAAAATTTTAGCAGCACAGTCTGATACCTTACTTGGCACAAAATATAATTTCCTCTTCTATTTTCCCCTTCTCATCCTGTGAAGAAACCCCTTAAAAGTATAGTTACAACTGTTATTTTCTTTTCCTGACCAGGAAACCAATAAAGCACAAAAAAAGCTTAAAAATAATAGATCAAACTGTCTATTTCTTTCTGTTTTCTTCTCTTTATAATATCAAAAAGGAGTACACAGAGTGCCAGATCTTTTTTTCTCCCCGTGGGTGCTAGACATCAGCTGATGAGCCAGGACAGAAAGATTTTATGAGCTAAGACTCAAACCAGAGATTACAGTATTCTCCAATCTTAGGAGAACACAGAGTAGCCAGCTAAATGGCAATGAAATTGAAGAGGGAGAAAGAGACAGCAGCTTTCTCCCTACAATCAGGTGGTGGTCAGGAAGGAGGGAAAATAACCTTTTCTCCTACCCCAACCTATCTAATCAGGAAAAGCAGGTGGAGGGGGGGGGAGGGTGTGGGATCTGCCAACAGAGTCGAAAAGTCTGTGGGATTTAAGGCTGTTTCAGCAACTTTCTCTTCTTGTGAAAGTGGTTGTTAACTTAGAAATGCAAATCAAAGAAAAATGTAATTTCTATCTAATAACGACTCCTGACTTGAGCCTGGAGATCAGTCAAAACATAAGAATTAACCCTCTGGGGAGATGCTGAAAGATGTCATCATTTAAAAGGAAGAGACCTTGATATGAAGAACGAAAGATACCAGGAGTCTAGAAACACAGATTTTTGTCCTGTTTGTACACAAATGAATCTGGACACGAGTTAACTCGGTGGTCCTTCAGCAAGTGATCTAATAAGCTTCTGACTCCTGTCTCCTTATATATAAAAATAAAGGTGGCAAAGTGCCCCTTCTATCTGTATCCCATGTTTGAATAGAAAATAAGATGATTAATGGGAAAGTGACCAAGAGTATAAAGAGATTATTATGGTGCTGGTTACTGTAAGGGTCTCACGAGGTTTGCAAATACACTGCTCAGGTTTAAATCTTTCTCCACAGCATTTACCCACGTGTGTTTTCAATAACTGCAGGACAGAATTAAACTGATCACAGTTATGCTTTAATGCCTTCAACTAAAGAAGAATAAGAACTGGGAAAATCACCTTAGCCTCATTTAAGCAGTAAGACACTCTCCTTTATCCAATGTCACATCCTGGATAATAATACCAGAAGAGACCAAAAAGAATCAACAGAGGCAGCATCTTGTGGTCACGGGAATCTCACCAACCCAACCATTAAAATTGAAAAGAAAACAGCTTTTGCTGAACATTTTCAGCCAATAAAGTTGGCTATTATCACACACTGCTCACCTTTAATAACTCATTTTGTTCCTGAGTCACATTTTCCAACAATTTTACATCTTGTAAAAGCTGATTCGTCCGCTGAAACACAGGGAGAGGCTTCATTCCTGTCTGGGGCAACCTCAGTTCTACTTGGTAAGACACTATTTCAGCAATGGTTTTCTTCATGGGACGTATGTTTTCAAGTATGACCTTAATTGTATCAGAGAAGCATGGTACGTAAATGAAAAGAAATGGCCACTGCTGAATCTGTTCAAAATTAAAATACTGTATGATTTAGTCTTTAATCTATAGTTTTGATTTTTTTAAGTTTTTTATTTTTATTTTATTTTATTTTTTAGAGAGAGAGAACAAGCTGGGATGGGGGCAGAGAGAGAGGAAGAGAGAGAGAATCACAAGCAGGCTCTGCACTGTCAGTGCAGAGCCTGATGTGGGGCTCGAACCCACAGACTGTGGGATCATGACCTGAGTTGAAATCAAGAGTCTGATGCTTAACCAAACGAGCCACCCAGATGCCCCTAAATTGTGATTTTTAAAGCATTTCCTTGGGGGGCGCCTGGGTGGCTTGGTCGGTTAAGCGTCCGACTTTGGCTCAGGTCATGATCTTGCGGTCCATGAGTTCGAGCCCTGCGTCGGGCTCTGTGCTGACAGCTCAGAGCCTGGAGCCTGTTTCAGATTCTGTGTCTCCCTCTCTCTGACCCTCCCCCATTCATGCTCTGTCTCTCTCTGTATCAAAAATAAATAAACGTTAAAAAAAAAATTAAAAAAAAAAAAGCATTTCCTTGGCTCAGGCTGAAAAGAACTCTTAGATCACTTGTGCCCCGATAGTGAAAGGTCTCTGGAAAGAATGCCTGGGGCAAGAGTAAACCTGCAGCACCAAGTTCTGCGTTTGGACCACCCTTGCCTTCCTTCTCTCCCTCCCTGACTCTCTGAAGAACTGTTGCTTTGCTTTGTGCCACCAGGCAGTGAGCTGTGCAAGGGCAGTTTCTGCCTCTTTCTGCCTCTTACTCACTTTCATAGCAATTGCACATAGCATGGGGCTTCCCACAGCGCAGGCCCTCAAAAGGTGCTTATTGAATTGTCCTGCCAAATTCCCTAAGTCCCAAAAGTATAATTATATTTTGCTTCAGTGACATCGGTTCCGTAAAAACCCGGACTTACATAATCTATAAATGCGAAGAGATTATTCCCTTTACTAAGAACTTCCTATCTATCACTTCTTTAACCGTCACAACAACCCTGGGAGGTAGGTATCAGAACCGCCATTTCACAATAAGGAAACTGGGTTCACAGAAGTTAGAAGACCCCGGGGAGGTCAGGCTATAAGAGGTAGGGCTGGGAGTTGAAGCCAGGCCTGCCTGATTCCCAAGCACATGCTGCTGACTGCTAGGCTGAGAGGAAATCCGTGTCTGTGTGCTGTTTAATATGCCCCGGGTCCTATGCTAGAGGCTCTGTATCCACTGTCATCATCCAAGTACCCTCGCCACAATACCGATGCGCAGTAGGAGAATTTCAAAAATGTTAACTAATTGCTGAAAGTCACACAGCCTGTAAGCAGTGTAGTTGGGTCTAAAACCCAGTTCTCCTGACTTTGAGGCTGAAACCCTTGAACTATTAAACACCAGGATTTGACTTGATGGTAAAACTTCCAAACTTTGAAGTTTTCAGAAGGAATTCAGGAAAAAATAACCAATAGAAAAGTTCTTTTTACACAGATAATACTGTATGATTTAACACATGATATGTGTCATTCATATCTAGTTTGCATAAACAAAATAAGTATTATGAGAGAATATTTCTAATAATGATCCATGCATACTTACCTCCCCATGCTTAAGATGTTCTTCAGGCGAAAAATCAAATATTTCTTTGGATAAGAGGATAGCTTTGATTTTTGAAACCTTTTTGTCCATTGATTTTACTTCAGTTTCAATAGCAACCACATCCTAGAATTTCAGAAACAAGAAAACATTCATGTAGTATATATTGTATGTTAATAACCTATAAAACACAATTTATTGCCTCGTATTCTGTTCTCCAATTTAGGCAAAAATGTTTGCCACGTACACCTCTTAAAAATTAACCAAGTGAGAGGCACCTGGCTGTTTCAGCTGGAAGAGCACACAACTCTTGATCTCAGGGTTGTGAGTTTGAGCCCCACATGGGGTGTAGAGATTACTTAAACTAAAAAAAAATAAAAATAAAAATAAAAAAAAATAACCAAGTGTATCTTCAACAAATGATGTTGAAGATACTGGACAGCTACAGGCAAAGAATGAAACGGGACCACTTTCTTTTTTTTTCTTTTTTTTTTTTATTTTAGAAAGAGAGTGAGAACAGCAAGGGAGAGGCAGAAGAGGAGAAGGAGGAGGGGAGAGAATCCTAAGCAGAATCCATGCTGTACGTGCAGCCAATGTGCGGCTCGATCTCCCAAACCATGAAATGATGATCTGGGCCGAAATCAAGAATCAAGAGTTGGACGCTTAATTGGCTGAGCCACTCAGGCGCCCTGAAACTGAATCACTTTCTTACACCATATACAAAAATAAATTCAAAACACATTAAAGACCTAAATATGAGACCTGAAACCATAAAAGTCTAGACGAGAACATAGGCAGTAACCACTTTGGCATCAGCCTTTACAATATCTTTCTAGATATGACTCCTAAGGCAAGGGAAACAAAAGCAAAAATAAACTATTGCATCTATGTCAAAATAAAAAGCTTCTGCATAGCAAAAGAAACAATCAACAAAACTAAAAGACAACCTATTGAATGGGAGAAGATACCTGCAAATGACATATCCAATATAAGATTAGTACCCAAAATTACAACTCAACACACACAAAAACAAATAATCCAATTTAAAAATGGGCAGGGGTGGTGCCTGGGTGGCTGAGCTCGTTAAGCAGCAACTCTTGATTTTGGCTCAGGTCCTGATCCCATGGTTCATGAGTTTGAGCTCCCACTGTCAGCTCTGAACCTGCTTGGGATCCTCTTGCCCCTACACTCTCTGCCCCTCCCCCCGTGTGTGTGTGTGTATGGGGGGGTGGGGTGGGTTTGTGCGTGCACGCGAGCATGCACACACGCTCTCACTCTCTTAAAAAATAAATTATTTATCATAAATAAAAAAAAATATTTAAAATAAAATAAAAATGGGCAGAAGATGTGAACAGCCATTTCTCCAAAGAAGACATTCAGATGGCCAACAGACACATGAAAAGATGCTCAACATCACTCATCATCAGGGAAATACAAATCAAAACCACAAAGAGATATCACCTCACACCTGTCAGAATGGCTGAAATAAAAAACACAAGAAACAACAAGTGTTGGTGAGGCTGTGGAGAGAAAAGAACCCTTGTGCAAACCGGTGGGAATGCAAACTGGTGCAGCTGCTGTGGAAAACAGTAGAGGCTCCTCAAAAAATTAAAAATAGAATTACCATATGATCCTGTAATTCCATTACCAGTAACAAATACAAAAACACGAATTTAAAAGATATAGCACTCCTATATTTATTGGAGCATTATTTACAATAGCCAAATTATGGAAACAACCCAAGTGCCCATGGATAGATGAATGCATAAAGAAGATGTGGTACATATACAATGGAGTATTACTCAACCATTAAAAAGAATGAAAACTTGCCATTTGCAACCACATGGATGGATCACACAATGCCAAGTGAAATCAGCCAGTCAGAGAAAGAAAATACCATATGAACAAGGTATGGTACAAAACAAATGAACAAGGAAAAAAAGAGACAAACCAAGAAACAGCCTCTTAAGTATAGAGAACAAACTGATGGTTACCAGAGAAAAGGTGGGCAGAGGGATAGGTGAAATATGTGATAGAGATTTAGAGTATACTCATTGTGATGAGCACTGAGGAATGTACAGAACTGTTGAATCACTATATTGTACACCTGAAACTAATATAACACTATATGTTAACTGTATTAGAATTAAAAAAAAAAAAAAGCCTAACAAAGTGTATGTAGATGTTAACTGCTTTCTATAAAAAAGTCATTCCTTTATTAGCATACCACACCACAAAGCACTGCTTATACCTTGCTGAGTTAAAACTCCTCATAAGGCCAACTTTCAATTTCTTAAACTATGAGAACAAAAGTATTATGCATTTGAATAAATTTTATTAAGTTTATTTTTTTAGTAATCTCTATGGTCAATGTGGGGCTCAAACTCATGACCCCAAAATCAAGAGTTGCACACATTTCTGACTGAGCCAGCCAGGCATCCATGACTCAATTAAAAAAAAAATTTTTTTTAATGTTTATTTATTTCTGAGACAGAGCATGAGTCAGGGAGGGGCAGAGAGAGAGGGAGACACAGAATCCGAAGCAGGCTCTAGGCTCTGAGCTGTCAGCACAGAGCCCGACGTGGGGCTCGAACTCACAAACCATGGAGATCATGACCTGAGCCGAAGTCGGTCGGGTCGGTCACTCAACCGGCTGAGCCACCCAGGCGCCCCTTCAATTTTTAATTCTCAATATCTATGAACTCTTTAGATTTATCTTTGGAATGTGTTTAAACACTTGAATACAAGTGGGTCTACAATTTAAAAATTTCTACCACTTCAAGTAAAATGACAAAGTCAGCCTTGGAAAACGAACACAAAAGAAGCTGGAAAAATTGACAGGATTTTCTTGCCATTCCCTACTGAACTATTGTCATGCAGAGTCACCAAATTATAACATTTATAACATACTCATATTAATTTAAACAAACAGATCATTTGTCTGGTGGTTATTCTCTCATCAGTGTCAACCTCTAGGACTTGGCCAAGAACCTAGAACAGTGAAAAGGCTGCAGCATGTGTAATAAACCTACATATGGAAGAACACGTGATACAAAACCATAAATGCATGAGTACATGCTACAAACCCTACATATTGAAATCCACTTGCACTGTAAGAAGGCCTTTAGACCTTTACTTAAAGAGAGCTAAATGCAGACACACTGTAACAACCAAAAGGTACAGCTCATAATGAAGGGGATAGGAAACTACACGGGAATAGACTGAGGGTTTCAGGGGCACCTCAGTGATTCAGTTGGTCCAACTCTTGATTTCAGCTCAGGTCACGATCTCATGGTTTATGAGCTCGAGCCCCGGCGATGGGCTCTGCGTTCATAGCCAGGAGCCTGTTAGGGATTGTCTGTCTCCCTCTCTCTCTGCCCCTCCCCTGCTTGGGTGCACGCATGTACATGCACTCTCTCGCTCTCTCTCAAAAATAAATAGAACTTAAAAAGTAAAAACGAAATAGACTGAGGGTTTCAAATTAAAACAGTCTGGAGCCATTTAATATCAGATAAGCATAACTTTACAAGCAAATGAAGCAATGAATACAGCAACTTCCTAGTGATATCTTCAAGTTACAAAGAAAAGTTAAATTATATTGAAATTATTTTTTGCATCTTATATTGAAAAGGGTATAATAAAATAAACCCTATCTCTTAGGGTAATTTCTATCAAAAGTTATAGAAGCATTTAAAAACCTTGGAATAAGCTTCAATAACCAAGAATGTTTAGCAATCATTATCCTGAAGTTACATAAGTGTGGCATAGGCAATGTAACAGAAACAAAAAGTAAATAATTAATTGTACCTGCCTTTGCTATATGACTTGATCCTTAAATAAATGCCTCACACGTTTCAAGCTGAAATAAATAAAATTATTTCAAAATCTGGTGGCTGCCATACAGCAGCCCCTCAGCAAATATTTGTTATTGGTCAATGAAGACTTGGGAGGTTATCTGTTCAAGTCCCTCTTTGCTAATTTGTGTGTTTATATCAACAATTATCGTCTCTCTGACAAAGAGAAAACAGTGAGCTTACTTAATGAGGATTCTTTCCTTTAAATAGACCACTTCTGGACCAAAAATGGGGATATGCACTACACAATAAAAGTTGTAAAATTGGGGCCCCTGGGTGGCTCAGTCAGTTAAGCATCCAACTCTTGGTTTTGGCTCAGGTCCTGATCTCACTGTTGGTGAATTCAAGCCCTAAGTCGGGCTCTGTGCTGACAGCGTGGAGCCTGCTTGGGATTCTCTGTCTCCCCCTTTCTCTGCCCCTGCCCCACTCACACTCTCTCTCTCAAAATAAATAAACTTAAAAAAATTAAAGTAAAATACAATTCAAGAAATAAGAGCATAAGTGAAATATGTACCAGATCAGTATGTCTTCGTATAGTTAAGAGTTGATTAGTGGTATAACTCTAATTTGCTAAATGAAATATAAATTAAAAATAAGAAATAACATCTTTGTAGTGTCAACTTACATCAGCCATCCGTTGAATCTGTGGAAGGCTCTCCATGATTTTTTGTTGTAAAGCTGCCACTTGACGACTTAACTCTTGTACAGATTGTGCTAAATCATCAGTTTCAAAAATTATTGACAAGTCTTCTAGATCCGTGAACACTGAATGTAAAAGATTTTGTTTCTGTTCTGAATCTTCCAAAGCCATCTACACAATGGAAAACAAGGAAAAAAGAGAGAGAACATCAAGATACTAAAAGAGGTTGATTAATATCGAAATTGGAGAAAATTTTCTAACTGTATATAGTGTGGCGTATTAACTAGACTTACTGTGGTGATCATTTTGCAATACATGCAAATATCAAATCATTTCACTGCACACCTGAAACTCTTATAATGTGTGTCAATTGCATTTTAGTAAGAAAATTTTAAATCCGAGAATTTTAAAACTGCCTCAGCATTTCAAACTCCTATTCATTTCATTTCATAATAAGACACTGGGGGTGGTTCAGTCAGTTAAGCATCGGACTCTTGATTTGGGCTCAGGTCATGATCTCAAGGTTGTGAGATCAGGCTCCACACTGGGCATGGAGCCTGCTTGAGATATTCTCTCTCTCTCTCTCTCTCTCTCTCTCTCTCTCTGTCTCTCTCCCTCCCTCTGCCCTTCTCCTGCTCACACTCTTGCTCTCAAAAAAAAACCCCACTTTAATCATAATAAAATACTAAACACTATATTGTAAACAGCATTGGGTGACTTTGGAGTGTCTACCCCATTTTGGTGGGCTCCCAGCAGCTATTATATACCATGCAACCCTGCTCCTCCAGCCATCAGTAAAAGAATCAGGAACACCTGACCTGCGGTCCATCCCTCTGTCATCTGAAATCCAGGCCAAGAAAGCCATTCAGGCTCTCTCTAATTGGCTGGACTTGTAACTTTGGGAATGTGAATTCGAGAGAAAGAGGTACACGAAGTGAGGATTGGGAATGAAGAGGCAATCCTGTGGCTTGTCAGTCCGGGTGCCGATGTCCTCACATGGCCTTACCACATGATGCCACCAACTTCCATGAGGCATCCCTACGGTTTGAGTTGACCTGAATAACCTGACACCAAAGAGACTCTATCTGATAAAACCAAATGAAAGAGAAAAACATCCATTTTTACAGTTTCGTGGACATTCCTCCTTATAATTTTTTTCTTTCTTCTTTTAACAATGATAATGTATTAACTAACTTTCAAACTTAAGATTTCAAGATATCTCAGCCACCAACTGGAAATGTTTAACCTAACGTAGTCTTCAGGTGATTCCATAAAACATAATATGGTATGAGAAAGAACATTTACTTAATTCAATTAGAATTCTGGTCTCTAAAAAAATAAAAATAAAAAAAAAAGAATTCTGGTCTCTAAAATTTTTTAGGTTATTCAGAATTTTATGTTGTCCTTATTTGAAATCCTAGAAGGAGAAAACTTTATGGAAAACAAAATTTAAAACCAATGCTCTTTGTTTTTTTTTTAACCAATAATACCATTTTACAATAGCATCAAAAATATAAAATACTTAGGGATAAATTCAACAATTTACATGTAAGACCTATACACTAAAGATTATGAAACACCACTGAGAGAAATTAAAAAGGACCAAAATAAAGAGATCTGTCGTGTTGCTGGATTGGAACAGTCAATACGGTTAAGATGTCAATTCTCGCCAAACTGATCTACAGATTTAATGCAATCCACTCAAAATTCCAACAGTCCTCTGTATATTGACAAGCTGATGCCAAAACTTACGCTGAATTGCAAAAGACCCAGATTAGTCAAAAGAAACTTGAAAAAGAACTAGTTGTAGAAACTATGCTACCTGATTTCAAGACTTACTATACGGCTATAGTAATCCAGACTGGGTCACATCAGTGAAAGAACAGACACATAGATCAGCAGAAAGAAACAGAGAGTCTAGAAATAGACCCACATCTACAACATGGCAACTGATTTTAAATAAGGCACCAAAGTAATTCATTGGTGAGTCTTTTCACCAAATGGTGTGGGAACACTCAGATATTCCCACAGAAAAAAGTGAACCTTCATACAACGTACAAAAACAAACTTGAAATGGATTGAGGACCTAAAAGTAAGAATTAAAACTATACAGGGGCGCCTGGGTAGCTCAGTCGGTTAAGCCACCGACTTCAGCTCAGGTCACGATCTCACGATTTGTGAGTTCGAGCCCCACGTTGGGCTCTGCGCTGACAACTCAGAGCCTGAAGCCTGCTTCCGATTCTGTGTCTCCCTCTCTCTCTCTGCCTGCTCCCTGCTCACACTCTGTCTCTCTCTCAAAAATAAATAAACATTAAAAAAATAAAAATAAAAAAGAATTAAAACTATACAATTTCTAGAAGAAAAGACAGGAGACCACCGTAGCCCTGGGTTAGGTAAAGATTTCTTATATACAACACAAAAGGATAACCCATGAAAGAAAAATATTAAAAATTGGATTCTATCAAATTACCAACATATGCTCTCTGAAAGACAATATTGGGAGAATGAAAAGCCACAGATGGAGAGAATATGTGTAAATCATATATGTGTTAAAGGACTGCTTTTAGAACATTTTATAAATAATACTTACAATTCAATAATAGAAAGACAACCCAATTAAAAACTTCAATAGACATTTCACAAAGGAAGCATACAAATGACAAACACATAAGTAAATGTTCAAATAAATTATTAGTCATAAAGAAAGGCCATTTATTTTTTTTAATTAATTTATTTTTTTAACGTTTATTTATTTTTGAGACAGAGAGAGACAGAGCATGAACAGGGGAGGGTCAGAGAGAGAGGGAGACACAGAATCCGAAACAGGCTCCAGGCTCTGAGCTGTCAGCACAGAGCCCGACGCGGGGCTCGAACTCAAGGACCGTGAGATCATGACCTGAGCCGAAGTCGGATGCTTAACCGACTGAGCCACCCAGGCGCCCCAAGAAAGGCCATTTAAACCACAATGAGATACCACTACATGTCATTGGAATGGCTAAAATTTACAAAATGATATCAAGTGCAGGTGAGAATATGGAGCCATTAGAACTCATATGGCCAGTTGAACTGAAAAATGGGAGTTTAGCCATTTTGGAAAACAATGTGACCATTTCTTATCCATTTAAAGACTTACCATAAAAGCCAACAATCATACTCCTAGGCATCTACCAAATGAAATGAAATGAAGACATACATCCACACAAAGATTTGTATATGACCATTCACAGCTCTGCTTACAGTAGCCTGTAAGACCCCCTGATCCCCACCTCCTGATACTCAGGCCCTTATAATCAACTCCTTTGAAATGTAGGTTGGGCTTACTAATTTACTTGCTGATTTACTACTGGCTCTACTGATTCCTTACTGAGATGTCACTTCCAAGATTAGGTTATAAAAAGACTGTTTCTATCTTGGGGGCTCTCTTTT
Source organism: Lynx canadensis (assembly GCF_007474595.2). Taxonomy (NCBI): domain Eukaryota; kingdom Metazoa; phylum Chordata; class Mammalia; order Carnivora; family Felidae; genus Lynx; species Lynx canadensis. The sequence goes on along the minus strand of NC_044308.2, from coordinate 110,264,315 downwards.
TTAGATCGTTCATGGTGAGGAAAGTCAGCTACCAGGCCATGAGGCAGTTTTGGGGGGGGGGGCACAGGTCTGTATATAGAAATAGATCTTCTGAGGCCTGCCAACAGCCAAGTGAATGACCTTGGAAGTGCATCCTGTCTTCTACCTCACCCACAGCGAGGCGTGACTGCATTCTTACAAGAGACCTTGAGCCAGAGGCACTCAGCTAAGTCGCTCCTGAATTCCCGACCCACAGAAACTGAGATAATAAATGTCTGTTGTTTTAAGCTGCTAACCTAGCATAGTCCAAAACTTGAAATAAGCCAATGTCCATTAACTGGTGAAGGGATAAACATGCTGCATATTTCCACGAATGGAACACTACTCAACAATCAAAAGAATGATCTATAAACATTAACAATCTGGATGAATCTTGAAAACATTACGCCAAGTAAGTCAGGTAAAAAAGGCTGTATACTATATGATTCTCTTTACAGGACATTGTGGAAAGAGGCAGAGGAAACTCTGAAGTGATGGAGATGTGCTTTATATTGACGGTGGTGGTGGTTGTTACACAATTGTATCCCTTTATCAAAACTCATCAGTTGCACACTTAAAATAGACGTATCTGGGGCACCTGGCTGGCTCAGTTGGTAGAGCATGCAACTCTTTGTAATGTCATGTCATGTCATGTCATGTCATGTCATGTCAAATGTAATCTTATTCTATTCTATTTCAGAGAGAGAGAGAGCACATATAAGCAGGGCAGAGGGGCAAAGGGAGAGAGAGAATTCTGAAGCAGGCTCCACATTCAATTCAAAGGCCAAGGTAGGGCTTGATCCCATGCCCCTGGGATCATAACCTGAGCCACCAAGGCGCCCCAGTAGAGCATGCAACACTCGACTGTGGGGTCATGAGTTCAAGCCCCACGTTGGGCGTGGAGCTTATTAAAAAACACATGGGGGGGGGGCGCCTGGGTGGCTCAGTCGGTTAAGCGGCCGACTTCAGCTCAGGTCACGATCTCGCGGTCCGTGAGTTCGAGCCCCGCGTCGGGCTCTGTGCTGACAGCTCAGAGCCTGGAGCCTGTTTCAGATTCTGTGTCTCCCTCTCTCTGACCCTCCCCTGTTCATGCTCTGTCTCTCTCTGTCTCAAAAATAAATAAACGTTAAAAAATTTTAAAAAAATTAAAAAAAAAAAAAACCACATAGGGGCGCCTAGGTGGCTCAGTTGGTTAAGCATCCGACCCTTGATTTCAGCTCAGGTCATGATCTTATGGGTTCATGAGTTCAAGCCCTGCATCAGGCTCTGTGCAGACACTGCAGAGCCAGCTTGGGACTCTCTCTCTCTCCCTCTCTCTACTGCTCCCCTGCGCTCTCTCTCAAAAATAAAATAAACAGTAAAAAAAAAAAAAAAATGCATATATTATGTGTGTATTTTACTATATGTAAATTATACCTCAATGAAATTGAGTAAAAAAACAATTTGTCTATTTTTACAAAGAAAATTTATGTTTCAATAATTCTTAACTACAACAGCAGTATTTCTGGAATCATCTTTGGGTTACAAAAAGATTTTAACAAATACAATCCAGGTAGAAGCTTAGTTGGGAGTTTTGATACTTCTTCAAGAGACATTTTTAAATATCAATGCCTGGTAATGCTAAAAAAGTAGAAAAGGGTATCTTAAAAGTAGAACAACTATTTTCAAAATAGGGACAAAATGGGATATTCACATATGACTAGTTGTTTGAGACTTACTTCCCATTGGAGGATTTATGAGGATACCTTCTACAGTAAATCAGCCTTCTCTTGTGCCTACTTCCTCTAGCTCAGAAAGTAGAGTTAGACTAAGTTCTAGTTCATACACTAAGGCCAGCAAATTAGAATGTCCTCATGACTGAGATTCTTTCACACGTCACATTTGGGTCAGTAGAGGACAGCAAAATTAGAGATGCTTTTGCCTGAACCACACTCTTGTAAATTTGTTTTAAACTCGTAACAAGCATTTGAGGAAAAGAGTATCATTCCTCTCTTCTGTCTTTGCAAACTCCTTGCAACTGGTGGAAAATACAGGCAATTTAAAATAAAAGACGACAGGGGCACCTGGGTGGCTCAGTTAAGCATCCAGCTTTGGCTCAGGTCATGATCTCGTGGTCCGTGGGTTTGAGCCCCGCATCGGGCTCTGTGCTGACAGCTCAGAGCCTGGAGCCTGCTTCGGATTCTGTGTCTCCCTCTCTCTCTGCCCCTCCCCTGCTCACATTCTCTCTCTCAAAAATGAATAAACATTAAAAAAATTTTTTTTAAATAAAAGAGGACAGGGGTGCCCGGGTGGCTCAGTTGGTTAAGCGTCCAACTCTTGATCTCAGCTCAGGTCATGATCTCATGGTTTGTGAGACGGAGCCCCACACTGGGCTCTACGTTGACAGTGTAGAGTATGCTTGGGATTCTCTCTCCCTCTCCTCTGCCTCTCTCTCAAAATAAATAAATAAATAAATAAAACATTTTATAAGCAAAGAAATTTTATTAATAAAATAAAAGACAGGCTATAGGGATGTGGAAAGCCAACCCGAGAGCTGGGGGCAGAAATCACAGGCAAGGGGAAGAAAAGAAACAAATGGGTGAAAGGCAGCATCGTTACAACTGTTACCATGGGGGGAAATGTGCCAACAAATCTCAAACATCTGGGAGGTATAAAGTAAGCTGTCTACTTGGGAATACACTGTGCTATTCTAAAGATATAAAGGAGCCGGATCAACGTTGAGGTCTGATTACTCGAAGAACTGTTGTAGAATAAACCTTTTCCTAAGAGATTCCTTCTTGTGGTTTAAATAATATGAGAGAAGAAAATATGCCTTCACAATAAAACTTAAGCCAATACTTGGCATCTGGAAGATCTCTTGCAGTCATGGCCCTGGGTAGGAAAATACTCTCATTTGTTTTGTCTTTGTAAGCTAGCATGGAGACATCAGGCACCAAAATGGACAGGGCATTTGGCAACTTGGCATGCTTGAACTAGAAGGAACTACGGACTCGTTTTGTAATGCTGTGCAACTAATTACCACAAACTTCGCAGCTTAAAATAAAACAAATTGATTATCTCGTAGTTTTCATGGCTCCAGAGTACAGGCATAGCTTAGGAAGGTCCTTGGCTATTACAAGGCCATCACAAGACTACTATTAAGGTGCCATCTGGAGCACAGTTTCTCTTCCAAGTTCATTTAGGTTGTTGGGAGAATTCAGCCAGTTTTCCTGCTGGCTGTTGGCTGGGGGGTCACGCTCTGCTTCTAAAGGCTGCCCAAGGGTCCTAGCCCCACGGGCCTCTCCTAATATCACAGCTCACTTCATCAAGCCAGCTGGAGAATCTCTCTAGTCTGCTATTAGGGAGTCTTATAATCTATAAACATGATTAATCATGTATTCATGGGATTGACTATCCCATTACCTTAGCCATATACTATAACCTAGTTAATAGAGTGGCTATCTCATCACATACTCTCATATTCCTGCCCACACTCAAGGAGAGGGGGTTATATAGGTTGTGTACACCAGGGGCAGGAATATTGGGAGACTTCTTAGAATTCTATTGACCAAAACCATCCCTATTCACTGCAACACCCTCACTTCACAGATGGGGGGAAACCAAGGCCCATGGAGGAAAACAATAAATTATCCGAAAAGTCATATAGGAGTTATCAGGACAGAAAGAACTAGACCCTGGCCTCCAAAATCCCTGTCTAGAGCCTGCCACTGTCCCAACCTTCCTTCTGCCATTTGGCATGACTGAAGATAAGGTTGTTCTTCAGGAGAACAGGGGGGCAGCACCACGAAGGGGAGCTATACCACCAGTCATTGTGTAGCTTCCATACGCAGGAAGAAATGAAAGAACACTTACCTGAAGGGTGCTAGCATGCTGACTCAGCATCTTTGAAGAGTCATAGTCAGCAGGATTAGCCAGCAAACGGCTGGTATTTTCTGTCCAAGCCTCAGTACTCTTCAAAAGGTCATGATATGCCTCCATTTTAAGTATGGCCTGTGAAAGAAAGGCACGAGCAAATAGTCTGACTCCTTCCACTTGAGTCAAGTGATTCTTCAATGGAGAATTTGTTACCGTAAATCAGGCCCTGCAGGGTTCCACTCCCTGTGGCTGGGGCAACTCGCCCACCCCCTCCAGGTTTTCACATTTCTAACTTTTTTTTTTTTTTAATTTTTTTTTTTAAATGTTTATTTATTTTTGAGACAGAGACAGACAGAGCATGAACAGGGGAGGGTCAGAGAGAGAAGGAGGCACAGAATCTGGAACAGGCTCCAGGCTCTGAGCTGTCAGCACAGAGCCGGACACGGGGCTCGAACTCATGGAGTGTGAGATCATGACCTGAGCCGAAGTCGGCCGCTTAACCGACTGAGCCACCCAGGCGCCCCACATTTCTAACTTTTAAGACTAACCCTGACCATAGGTAGAAAGGATTTATGAAGTTGTACCCTAATGCTATGGGTCTCACGAACAGTTCCCAGTTAGCCTTGCAACTAGTCTGGTTCCCATTTTATGCTTCATTCTGAAAACTGGATTCGTATTTTGTCTTCCCATACAGGGTCTTGTCTTAGTATATCCCAGTTCCTCTGGGACTAGGCTCCTGCCTCGTTCTTGCTAGATTATATGTACAACTCACCCACCATGACCCCTATTTGGAAGGGAGGGAGAAAGTGTCTTGTTCCTGAATGACACTCTTTCTTGTTGCTGGCTCCCTGCAGGGACTCTTGAGATTGTTTGTTGGAAATGCCCATTGCCTATTGGGAAACCCAACGCTCTCCTGGACTCCTGCTGCGGTCCGACTTTTGGACACCTGCTTCTGCTTGCCCAGTCAGACTTCCTGCTGATGACAGCAGTTAAATCTGTCCTCCCGGCGCCCACCTGACCCCATCATCTGGCTCTAGCTTCAGAACCCGAAACTGGCAATTCAAGGGAAAATGGCTGCCTCAGAATATATATTTTAGTTTTGTTTTAAAGCCCTTTCAATACAAGCTAAGCGTAGTTATCACGTGTCACTGTCATACCTTATTTAACTGTGAGGTTCTAGATTCTGCTCTCTGCGATACTTGCTGATACTGCTGGAAAGGAATCATCAAGTTATCCATCCATTCTTGAGCCTGTCCTGGATCCTGTTCAACAATGTCCTGCACTTCAGAATCCAGCTCATTTAGCTTGGAATGCCAGAGATCTAGCTCGTCCCACATTTTCTGGAGAAGGAAATCATGAGTCACTTTGAATGCAGAGGTCCTGGTTCATTGTGTTAATTCCTAGTCTTTGCACTGTATATGCACCCGTAAGTGCTACCAAAACAACATCACAGGCACACTTATTCACTTATGCCCCCAAACCACTTGTGACCTAAATTGAAAAACACCATTTCTGAGGTCTCTTAGTCTACCTATATTTGTTTCACGAACAGAATTGGCTGTAAGGGAGCAGGAAGACCTAGACATTTCCAGAGACAAATGACACCGAACAAGGTCAATATAACCTTAGTCTTTCAAGAGTGATGAGGTGGGGCGCCTGGGTGGCGCAGTCGGTTAAGCGTCCGGCTTCAGCCAGGTCACGATCTCGCGGTCCGTGGGTTCGAGCCCCGCGTCGGGCTCTGGGCTGATGGCTCAGAGCCTGGAGCCTGTTTCCGATTCTGTGTCTCCCTCTCTCTCTGCCCCTCCCCCGTTCATGCTCTGTCTCTCTCTGTCCCAAAAATAAATAAACGTTGAAAAAAAAATTTAAAAAGAGTGATGAGGTAACATTATGTTTAAAAGGGGCTTCAGTTAATCACACACACACACACACACGCATTCTCACGCGCGCCTGTGTGTGTGTGTATTTAATCTAGAAGACAATTTTTTAAAATTTTATTTTAGAGAGAGTGAGTGTGTGCGATTGGGGGAGGGGAGCACAGGGAGAGAGAGAGAATCTCAAGCAGGCTCCACACTCAGTGCGGAGCCCGACATGGGGCTCAATCCCACTTCCCTGGGATCATGACCTGAACGGAAATCAGAGTTGGACGCTCAACCGACTGAGTCATACAGGTCCCCCAAGAAGACGATTTTTACTAAGTGTAAAAACAAAGCTAACAGAAAATATCTGTTTTGGTTTAGGATTCATGCAGTGGCAGAAAATTCTAGCAAATAGATTGGATTCAAGCCTGACCTTGTATTGTCAATGGAATTCTCAAAGGTAAAATATTTAATTTGTACTTCATATTTGCTTAAGAACCCAACTTTTAGAAATGGGAAAAGTAGACTGGTTAACTTAGCTTCCTCTACTTATTAAGGGTCAAGATTTTGTCCAAAGGTGAGCCCTATTTTGACCTATTTTTAAAAGTCTCCATTCATATTAGAGTAATTCCTTAAAACATAGATTAGAATAAGAATGCTTTTCCACATGCAGGAGTTTACTCGGGGAATTAAGTGGTAGAAAATCACGCTTATGTACAGTTTTACCTAAGACTTTATTTCCCAAGATATTTTACAAGGCAAATAAATTTGGGATTTCTATTTTCCTGCTTTGCCTTGTAGTCTAAAGAAAAGTTGTTAATTCCACTCAAATCCTATTGAAATATATTTTTTAATCAAATAAGTTTCAGAAATATTCCATATCATATTCCCCATGTTAATTCACGTTAGAAAACAAAAACTCCGAGAGTTGCTCATAGAAACATGCTAGCTTAAAAAAAAATTAATATTTATAATGTTTCTTATATCAGTCTTTCCAGGATAAGGTCCTTACTCTCCTTTACTTGTGAAAAGGCTAGTTCATAATCACAGGCTCTCAGGGGTTCAGGCATATTCCCACCATGGAAAAACTGAGAACGATTCTTAAATGCAATCTTCTCTACTAACCCTCTGCAGGTGACACACAGTAAGGGGGCCCTATAGGCTCTGGGTGAGCATCTCTGTGCTTCAGATTCATCCAAAGAGCACACCCTGATGACTGAGGAACAGGAGGAATGCTAAATGCTGAAGGAAATTAAAGGACGGATATTACCTTTTGAATTTCCTGAGCTTTCTCGATATTTTTGCTTTTCTGCTGCAACATCTTTTCCACATTGTGAAGCCCTTTGTTAATCTCGTCTATTTTTCTACTCATCGTATATGATGGTGAACTTTTCAAAACTTCACTGCTAATCTGTTATAATGAGAGAAAGATACGTTTGGCTTACAGATGTGCTCCATACTCTATTCACAGGTCCAGGTGATAGAAGAGATAGGTACACTGTTACGTGATTTTACTTACAAAAATCCTGTAAAGGCTAGGGGGGACATCCCAAACCATTATTAGCTAATACATTAATGAGAGGGTAGACTAGCAGACTAGGAAGTAGGAGCTGTGCTGACCTGACCTTTTAAGTCCAATCTAAAAAAAGGAGAAGAAAATCAATCAACAAGAATTTGTTGTAATCTACAGATTGTACTACACGTCTGTGCTGAGTTGGGCAAAGCTACTGAGTGTACGATCTGAGACAGAGCCCAATGGAGCAAATGATATGAAAAAATACAAGGGAGGTAAATAATTTATTATACAGTCTCTCATTTTATGACAAAGACCTCTGCATAGGACTGTTCTCAATAAAACCCAGCTTATTCTCAAGCTGACTTAAAAATAATGTAATTCTCACCATAATATTCATTGGGGTGAAATAACCCTCTAAAACTCACTATTTCTTGAGGAGGCACAAAGCTCAGTTTTTCTCTGCGTGAGTGTTTATAGTGTATGTTTTCACAGCAATCTGAAATCTAGTAGCTGAACAGTGTAACTTTTTTATCTGAATGATTTTCTGAAGAAAATAACTTGGGCTAGGAAAGATAACAAATGAATGTGGAATGTGTCATTTTTCAAATACCTGATTAGTTCCTGTTCTTGGTTTTTTGGTTGTTTTTTTTGGTTTGTTTGTTTGTTTTAGGCCATGTTGTTAAGGCTTTCTCCCAGCAGCCACTAAATAACCAAATAATACTTGACGCTTCTGTATAATCCTTTAACCCTTTTAAAAACAACTATATCTGTATAACTATTACGACTAAAACCTTCCAATGCAGATGGTACACAGAGAGAAACTAAACCCAGGTTAAATGACTTGCTTATGGTTACACATCAGGGGAGAACGTGAACTTGTCCTGAGAAGCCCCAAGTCACTCTGGAGTCCCAGGCTCTTTTTCACATTTCAGGATGTTGATACTCTTGTAAGATGTTTTTATTCCACAGACCATAATGCAGTTGAGATTTTTAGGGGAAAAATTTAACCCTATGTTAGTTTTTAAACTGCTGTAATAGCTATTTATTGCTATGTAACAATTTTTCTGATATTCGGGACAGTTATTCTCTTGGCCAAAAGGCATGTAACTTAGGTACGTTAGGAGAGACCAAGATTTAGGAAAAGTCAGCAGCCCTTCAAATTATATAGTATGGTTCTGAGTCTGCCTGGATCCTTCACACACCAAACAAGCAAAATCAGTTGCAATCTGTTACAAATATACAAGTTACAGCTGACACTCTCAACCCTAGATTTAAGAGTGATTCTGATTATTTGTTTTGTTGGGGATTTTCACATGAAAAGAAGAAAAGATTTTCACATGAAGTATTCACAGAAACAAATTTAGTTGCTCTCAAAACACTATTTTCTTAAAATAAATCAATAGTGCTTGATTCTTGAGAAGGTATCTCATGGAAGTATCTCATTTTCTTCTGTGTTAAATCAACAACATTTGTCATAAATGTATATTAGGAGTGTATATGTTTTTTCACGGGTCAGATTTTCTTAAGAAAACCGCCAAAGAAGTTAACTGGTTTGAAATGTGATTTCCTGTGTATGTGCTTGATATCTGTTTTATTAAGTTAGGGGTATTCCAGATTTCAAAAAAGAACACAAAAATCTTTCCGTGGATGCCGGACCAAACAGAATTTTGTTCTGCTGGATGGATGTAGGCTGCCTTTCTAGGATCTAATAAATCTGTCTTGCTAACGTCTTGGGTCTCCAGTACTAGGAAACATTTCCCACTTGTTCTTCTAACTTTCAGATTCATCCATTCGGGGATGAAGATTTGCTCAGATGTGTTTTGTGAGGACACCGTGTCTTAGATGCTATTCCTGGTGAGTTGTGAAATTCGTATTCTAATTGCCCTTGGTAGCAATTTTAAAACACTCACAGGGAGGGAATACATTTTACAGCAAAGTATTATTCATGTCCAAAATTTTAAAGTGATTCTCCGTTAAAAAAAAAAAAAAAAAAAAGCCAAGTAAAAGCCAACGGACAATTCTATTTTTAAATGCAAGAGAAGAAAAAAACTAAACATCCTGACAACTAAAAATAAACACATTGTCTAATTCTGTTATCTGTCACTTATTTAGAGCAATTTCACCTCAGTATTCAATACACAAAATTATCACTTATCTAAACCCTATAAAAACAGTCATAGTTGAAATCAGGGCAAATGAAAATGTGACATTACGTCGTCTTTTCTTTATATCTCTTCAACTCGTAAATAATAACACTAGTACAAACATTATTATTACCTTCTCGTCTATGTCTTCTAATGCTTTTCTGCATTCTTCCACCTGGGATTCAATCTCTGCAGGGACTAGGGTATACATTTCAGAATACTTGATTCGCAGTTTTTCCATAATATTCTCAAAAGTCAGCTTCCCTTTCTTAAAAATGCTTTGAAGCTCCTAAAAACATCAAGAGAGTTTCAAATACTCACAGGACAGGGAAAAAGTGTAACTCTCAAAGTAAAAGCAGCTTCCCAGCACATCCTTATGATTTAAATGAGCACACTTTGCATGACAAAGCCTCACTACTGATACAAGCCGATTAAGCCGGAGAGATACTCTGCTTGGTCAGATGATGCTTTCTAGTTTGTAAGAATTAAACTTGATATCTCTTCATGGTGTCAAACCATTGTCCTAACAAGACATTACAACATCTCCTGCTTCTAAAATACCTCTAGGATCTGACTGTATCTCGCTTGCAGTCTTGATCTAGAAAGCCACAAGTAGCAAAAAAGTTTCAAAGAAGTTTTTTTTGTTGTTGTTGTTATTAACTTGTTGCCATTTCTGCTTCTTCCTACATTATCATCACAATGATTCAAGGCCACTAAAAGCCCTAAGCTTGAAGCAAAAGTGTCTGCTTTCATGTAATTAGACAGCCCAGCAGAGCTCAACTTCTTTCAAAAGGGAGGGTTCCAGTTCCCTGCAAAGAATGTGGGCTTTAAAAGATAAAAGAAACCTGAACAAATAGTCTATTGGTTGTGGCCTAGAAACAAAATCTGATCTACGTTCTCCTGCACTAATTATAAAGGAGAAACTCATTTGTTTGGGAAAGTCTCCCAAAGATCCAGTGGAAAAATACTTCTTGACTTTACTGTGGCTTTTGGGGGGTTTGTTTTTACAGTAACTGTTCAGTAGCATTATTTGTGTTAATAGGTTGAGTCACCGCACTGAAGAATGATTACAATTTTGAATTACTCCGTGATGTGTCACTGTTTTCCTTTTCTTTACCCTCGGCAGAGAACAAATCCAGAGGCAGAAAGTTAGAGAACAATGCCATTCAGACACAGGTGGGGTTTGAAGCACAGTGCCGTCCGGTTTTATCTAGACCTAGTCAGAGAATATAGAGCTACACTTGGATGGGTTCTCCATGAAGACTGAGGGAGAGTAAATTCCCTCTATCAACACTGAGCAATGGTTAACAACAACACGTGATTTTTGAGTTAACTTCCAAATGTCTGTTTCGCTTGTTACCATTGGATTGGAATCATTCTAAAAGACATGAGATCCCAAAAGGCACGGGGGCGTGTGCACAGCCCTTAGGATAGGGTGATTTAAGAGATACAGTTCGTCTTCAGCCCTGGTTCCTGAGCACTTTCTAAGGCCCTTGGAATTTCTGGGATAGGAGTAAAGGAGTGCGTTTTGTTATTCATAACAAGCCCTTTTCAACTATACCTGAGCTTATGCTAGTAAGTGACTTCTGGAGGCTCCCCCAGATAGATTCTCGATGGGGGGCGGGGCTGGTTGCCCGAGGAACCAATCAAGTGAACTTCCAGCCCCATTTCCCAACCCCCTAGGGGGGGCCAGGTGCTGGAGATTGAGTTAATCATCAATGGCCAGCGATTTAACCAATCGTGCCTGCATAATGGGACCACCATAAAAAACCCTAATCGATGAGGTCTGGAGAGTCTGGAGTTGGTGCTGGGAGAGCGGCACACTCAGAGAGGGCTTGGAGGCTCTTCGCCCTTACCTCGGTCTATCCATCTCTTATCGACGGATCCTGAGTTGCATCCTTTGTAACAAACCAGTAATAGTAAAGTGCTTTCCTGACTTCTGCAAACCATTCTAGTAAATCATTAACCCTGAGGAAGCGGTCGTGGGAACCCCTGATTGATAGCCAGTCTGTCAGAAGTACAGGAGGGCCAGAACTTGTGATTAGCATCTGAAGTGGGGGGCGGTCTTGTGGGAGTGAGCCTTTAATCTGCGTGGTCTGTGCTAACTCCTGCTAGTTAATGTTAGAATTGAATTGAATTGAATTGAATTGAATTGAATCATTGCTTTCCAGAGACTTGGGGAAGAAACTCCACACATGGTATCAAAAGTGTTGTGAGTAAATACAGTGGCACCTTTATCAGAGGTAAGTAGTACATCCTACTAAAGGCAGTAGTCTAACACCCTACTCAATAAATGCTCTGAGACCCCTGTTCACCAAACACGCCTGAAAAGGGGTTGAAGCAGGACTGCTTGGTCCAGACCGGCCTACCTCCCTGCTCTCTACTGTGATAGGAAAAGACAAGATTCAGTAGGCCGAGAGGGAAAGGTTAGAACCCGAGGTCCCAGGGTGGGGGAAAATGCACATTTTGGAACAATGCTGGGAGTGTCTGACCACAGCAAACCCCCTGGGGCATAAGGTTCCTCTTAAGAATGTAACAGGTACCACCTATTCCCCTCCCCCTTGGGTTTCCCCCAGGAATTTGACAAAAGACCTAACTGAAAGTAAGTAGTAGACCATAAAACATTTGACCCACAAGAAATGATATGGCCATAGATCTCCCCTCATACAATGGAATTGGGCCAATCAGGAATGGACAACCCAAGCACCTAGAGCATCAAGCCAATAAGGACAGACACTGAGAAGGAACAAGGGGAAGAAAAGAGGGGAGAGTCCAGAACGTTATAAAACAAAGACCCTTGCCTACAGTCGGGAGCATTCACCTTCAAATGCCCCTTCTCTGTAAAGAGAGCTTTTATACTATTCTTACTTTCTAATCTTATACCCTAATAAACTTTTGCCTGCTGTTCATTCTGTGTCCACCTCTTCATTCTTCAAAGCGGCGAGACGATGAATCCCAGGTATTGAGGTGAAAAATCCTGCAATGCTTCTCTGCACTCCAACCACACTGATCTTCCCCTGTGGCTTGGCCCCACCATGCCACGGGGCCTTTGCCCGTGCTTTCCTCTCTCCTGGGCCACTCCCTCCACTCCAGTCACAGAGTTACCCCTGCCTCAAGGAATTTGCATTCAAGACTGCAGACCTGTATCAGCCACATTCACTGGTTCCTCACTTCATTCCTCACTCACCTCGAACGGTTCTGCCTTTTCTGGGTGGTCGTGTAATTCCATATTTTGGAAAGAAGTTGCAGTCTGTTGAAATAAATTCTTCAAAGTACTTATTTCTTTTGTGAAGGAATGTCTTTCTTGGGTTTCATTCTCCACCAATTCCTTATTTTCTTGAGCTTTCTGAAAAAGCCTAACATAACATCAAAATAAAATTGTTCTTATCCTGCTGTCTTGTGAAATAATTTTTATTTCAACAATTAACACAATGTCAGCATAGTTCGCAAAAGAAGATTATTTTTCCTGAGAGAAAAGCACCAATTTTCAGTGGTTTATATACTACATATACAAACATATACCAAATTCTATCACTCAGTCAAAAGCCTCTCCAAGCTTTCATCTCAAAATATCCTCTTTTTGGGGCTCCTGGGTGGTTCAGTTGGTTAAGCCTCTGATTCTGGATTTAGGCTCAGGTCGTGGTCTCACAGTTTGTGAGTTTGAGCCCCGCATCAGGCTCTGCGCTGACAGTGCGGAGCCTGTTTGGGATTCTCTCTCTCTCAGTCTCTCTCTGCCCCTCCCCCGCTCCCGCTCTTATTCTAAGTAAATAAACTTTAAAAAAAATCCTCTTTTCACACTTTACATTCCAACTGCTGTCTCCATCTGACTTTTCTCCACATGATCTGTCAGTTCAACTGAATATGACTTAGAGGGGAGAATGGAGTCATGCATGGGTGGGCTCTTGGGGACAGATGACCCCATTTGCTGTGGATGTAACTACCATATTAGTAGAGGAATTTAAGAGGGTACAGTCTTTCCTGAGAGCTATTTGGTAAGTACTTCTAGCCATAAACATATTATATCCTTTGACCCACTGATTCTTGGTGTCTGCTTCTTGGTGTCTTTCTCAAAGAATTAATCACAGATGCAGAGATTCTGGCATAAGAATATTCACTACAGGGGCGCCTGGGTGGCGCAGTCGGTTAAGCGTCCGACTTCAGCCAGGTCACGATCTCGCGGTCCGTGAGTTCGAGCCCCGCGTCGGGCTCTGGGCTGATGGCTTAGAGCCTGGAGCCTGTTTCCGATTCTGTGTCTCCCTCTCTCTCTGCCCCTCCCCCGTTCATGCTCTGTCTCTCTCTGTCCCAAAAATAAATAAACGTTGAAAAAAAAAATAAAAAAAAAAAAAAGAATATTCACTACAGTGGTTTCTTTTTAATGTTTACTTATTTTTCAGAGAGAGAGAGACAGAGACAGAGCACAAGCAAGGGAGGGGCAGAGAGAGAGAGGGAGACACAGAATTTGAACCAGGCTCCAGGCTCTGAGTTGTCAGCATAGAGCCCGACGCGGGGCTCGAGCTCTGAATGGCAAGATCATGACCTGAGCCGAAGTCGGACGCTTAACCGACTGAGCCACCCAGGAGCCCCCTCACGACCATGTTTTTATAAAAGTGAAAACCATGTATAATTTAAAGATTCTATAATAGGAGTTTGGTTAAATAAAATATGGTATATTCACATGGTGAAATATTACATAATTATGTTTTAAGGAACATTTAATGGCATAGGAAAACTAACATGATATGCTGATAAATGATTTAGCACACAACGAAACAATATAGTACTATCATAATTTGTTTAAAAATAGAATTATAACAAAAAAAGGTAAGTGATTGGCAGTGATTGTTGTTGAATGATAAAATTAAAGAGGGGGGTTATATTAATCTTTATAATTTTCCACATTCCCCAAACCGCCTATAATGAATATGTGTTACAAAAATAGAAAAAAAAAAAAAAAAAGCAATCATGAGTAAAAAAATTCAACGGCTATTCATCCTCAATAATACCGGGATACAGAATATGGACTGGTTTTCATCATTGTTATTGACCTTTTCCATCCGCACCCCCCCCTTCTTTGAGTATAGTTGACATGCAATGTTACATTAGTTTCAGGTGTACAACTTACTGATTTGACAGGTTTATACATTATACTACACTCACCCCAACTATCCTGTTACATCACTGTTACAATATTGACTACATTCCTTATGCTCTGCTTTTTATTCCCAGAGTTACCGATTCCATAACTAAAGGCCTGTACCTCCCACTCCCCTTCACTCATTTTGCCCACCCCCCACCCACCTCCCCTCTGGTTCTGCTTTTTGTTCATTTATACTTTTTTTTTTTAAAGATTCCATTTATGAGTGGAATCACATTTGTCTTTCTCAGTATTTGTCTTTCTCAGGCTGACTTATTTCACTTAGCATAATACCCTCTAGGTCCATCCATGTTGTCTCAAATGGCCCAATCTCATCCTTCTTTAAGGCTGTGTAATATTCTGTTGCACACATATACCACATTTTCCTTATCTATTCGTCTACTGATGGACACTTAGGTTGCTTCCACGTCTTGACTACTGTAAATAATGCTGCAATAAACATAGAGGTGCATGTATCTTTTAGAGTTAGTGTTTTCATTTTCCCTGGGTAGATACTTAATAGTGGAGTTACTGGATCCTGGGGTAATTCTATTTTGAATCTTCTGAAGAACCGTCGTAATAGTTTCCACAGTGGATACACATTGCCAACACTGTATACTTTTCTGTGTTAACACAATTCCATCATACCATTTGTCATTATTCTATATTTTTATATTTTCAATAGCCAATATTCTCTAAATTTTAAGCCTGAGTCATCAAGCACGTTGCCGTAATTGTTTTTCATAAGACTTACTTGTTGCATCGTTCTTGCATCGATGTAATCTCTTGAAATGCTGGACCAGTTTCTACAGCCTGTAAGCTTTGGGGAGCATTCTGGATACTTCTTAGGCGCTGAAGAAGTAAGGTCAGTAATAGCTGCTGCTTCTCCACATTTTCTTGGTAACGGCATAAACAGTCTAGCAGCTCACAGAGCTCCTCTGTGGTGGCCGCCTCTTTTGTTTTAGAAATTTCAGGGAGATCTTCTTGGAGGTTATCTAAAATAATTGCTTCTCGTTCAATCTAATTCAATAAACAAAAAGAGAGAGAGAGAGAGAGAGAGAGAACTAAAATAACTAAACTGTACTTGGATCGCCTCAGGAGCTGAAGCATACCTTGGGAACCATAATTTTTGTGCACTGGCCCTTCAAAGGGTTCCTGATGCCATATCCTCACTCGAAGTAGCATCCGTCTTCCTATAGCTGGGCATATTATTCCTCTGCTTTTGGAATCCCATAGCTCCCAGCGATCGATCATGTAGATATGTGATTACTATGAAATACTGCTATTGTGAGCTGAAGGAAACCCTGTTGAGTATTTTCATAAATAATTTTTCTCTCCTTCAGATTTCCATTGCACAAAGCAGTTATCTCTTCTGAAACACCTACAAGGCAGTTCGAATGAGCTTCACCAAATTGCAACTACTAAGAGGTTGGGTGACTGCTGGATAATTTTTCTACAGGTGACTTTTCTTTCACATCCCATTCCTACATGCCCAAAAAAGTAAGTCTGGTACTTCCTCATGCCCCTAACACCCATGCCAAAGGGAAAGCAGTCCTGACTAATCATGTATTTATCAACATGGCTATGTGCAGAACCCAGAACTACATAACCTGATACATCACATGTCTGCAAAATGGAGTCCCGTCATCCTTGAACTCAGAATGAAGACACAGAAAATCAGATCCCTCCACGCACCTCTTCAGACCCTGTGGTCCTCGCCTCAGCTGTACCCCACAGTTACCACATTCTGCCCCAGCAGCACTGTTAACTCTCCCGCCCTGACATTCAAACTCAAGTCAGGCACCTTGCAATCTGGACAGTACAGAGTAGCACTCTGGTCAACTACCTTTCTGATATCACGCTCGCTGAAATGATAAACGAAAACCTGCCAAAGGGTTGAACGTAACGCCTGTGAGAATTTAGCAATTCCGGCATAAATTAAGTTTCCAGGAGCTCAGTGGTCGAGCGCCTGCCAGAATTCCATGGCATGAAGCTCAAGTTGTTCCGTCTTATGTCTCTACCACTAAGAAAGCACTGGATTTGCCCATTGAGATTTTGGAGGCAGCATATGCTATACTTGAGAATACTGCTCAGCTCCATTTATCAGAATGCTGCCAAGCTTGAGGGGGGTCTGGACAAAAAGAGGCACTGCTCTAGGGTCAGATTATGGGATAAACTGCCCTGCCACTTGGGCCATATGACCCAGTTGAGTCCCCGGGTCACTGCAGGGTGTAGGTATAGGCTGGCCTCTCAAAAGACCCAGTTATGGAATGTATGCTTTCCATCACCTCAAACCTGAATTCAGTTGCATCAGAAGTGCTGGTTCTCAGGCAGGCAGCCACACTTCCACCAGGGAATGAGATAGAAGGGTTCCACTGGGATGTCTGGCAACCTCCCTGCCAGGGAACCAGCAGGCAAAGAAAGGACGTGCTGTAGTGTCAGAGATAATGGTATCTAGGGTCTCGAATACACATCAGGGTGGAAAGAAGTAGGTCTGTAATCTAGAACTTAATGGAACATCTCTTGGTGCTTCCATGAAGAGCAACAACAGCAACCATGACCTAATAAGAGTAAAGCAACTGAAGGCCTGACCTTCCCAGTTCCAGTTCCCCTCGTCCCCCACACCTGTTCCTGGAGATCACTTTCCAAAATAAACCACCTGCCTGCAAGCCCCATCTCAGGCTCTGCCGTCCGCTGTAAGTTGGTAAGTGATTAAGGAGAGAAATCATTTTTATTGGGGCAATAATTGTACGCAAAAGCCAGGCCATTCTTCAACTTGTGATGGATAATCAAACTGTCATACATGCACCCAACCCAGTATTACTCAGGAAGAAAAAGAAATGAACTATTGATACAAGCAGCAATATGAATGCATCTCCCATGCATTATGCTCAGCGAAAAAAATGCCACACTCAAAAGGCACAAACTATCCCAGTCCATTTATATGACATTCTGGAAATGGCAAGACAGATTAATGGTTGCCAGGGGCTGGAGGTGACAGAAGGCACTGATTACAGAGGTGCACAAGGGAACTATCTGGAGTGATGAGAATGTTCTATATCTTCATTTTGTTGGTGACCATGTGCCTGTGTGCATCAAAATTCAACAGACTTTATGCGAAAAAGGATAAAGACAGCTCCCAAATCAGTAAAATAGTTGTCACAAAAATTATGTATTCATTCTTCCACCTGAATGATTTCCCTTGGACACAGAATTCTAATAATATCGGTTATAAAACTTTTAGATTCACAGTCAATTATAGAGTCCAGAAAGGGAGAAGGAGCTGTAGTTGCACCATAAGTAAACAGAGTGAAAGAGACTGAAATACTCATAACCAGGAGATGTAGGAACCAGTAAAAGTCTTTTGGACTTTGGGTTCATGGGGAAGAAGCCAGCCTTCTACCTTCAATTATCTTTCGAGACAGGACTTTAGCACATTACAATCACCAAAGCAAAAATGATGACTGAATAACCAGAAACGGATAATTAAATCAAGCAGATTCTGTTTAAGAGAACAGGAAGGTAAAATTTTAGGGGGAAAAAAGGTAAATCAAAATTTAAATTTATTTTTCAAAATATACAATTAAACAGAGTTTTAAGTTTTTGAAAATCTGCTTATACAAAACCTTTATCCCATACAGATACGGGATTATCGTAATGTCTTAAAAAAAGAAATTCATTCTGTCACACACAAAAGCACCAACCGTGCCAATAGAACCTTGCGTGTACAAGTGTTTAGATGATACAATTTTTATTGAATGGATACAAGCTATTTTAGGTTTTCATTTTTATTTTGAGAAAGAGAGTGAACACGGTGGGGGAGGGGCAGGGAGCGAGGGAGAGAGAGAATCCCAAGCAGGCTCTGTACTGTCAGCGGACATCCCAGTTAGGGGCTTGATCCCACAAACCATGAGATCATGACCTGAGCCAAAAATCAAGAGTCAGACACTTAACCGACTGAGCCACCCCGGTGCCCCTGGATACAAGCAATTTTTAAATCCTACATCAATTTGGTGTGCGTAAATATCATTTAAGCTGATGGTTTTGTGGTTAAATACCAGAGTGTAAGTTTGAAACATTTTTTTAGCGTTTACTTATTTATTTTGAGAGAGTGAGGGCACGAGCAGAGGAGAGGCAGAGAGACAGGGGGAAAGAGAGAGAATCCCAAACAGGCTCTGCATGGTCAGCATGGAGCCCAAGGTAGGGCTTGATCTCATGAAGCATGAGATCACAACCTGGGCCAAAATCCAGAGTCGGACACTTGACCACCCAGGTGCCCCTAACCAGAGCGTAAGTTTGAATCCTCTTCTACCATTCACTCGTGAATTTGGGCAAGTTACTCCATCTGACTGTGTCTCACTTTCCTCGTCTACAAAATGAGGATAAAATAAAAGTAATTACCTCATAGGATTCTTCTGAGGGTAAATGATAATACATATAACGTGCTTAGAACTGTGCCCAACACACGCTCTGTACCAGCCCATCATGTGTTGGAGTGGTTGTTCCTATTACTACATGAGGGCATATTTTGTTTGTGATGCTCTGAAAAACACATTCTGCCAGCAAATATTGTCAAATGCTTTGATGAATAATTGCAAAGCTCTAAATGAATGGGGTCTGAATTAATACAATATAATTGCAAATGGGTGCACAGCGATAGAAAGACAATGTAGTAAAATAGAAAGAGTAAAAGCTCAGGATTACCCTAGACCCGGGTTTGAATAAGAGCTGTCGCTCAAGAAATGTTTACTAACTGCCCACTAAGTGCAAGGCCCCGGTCAGATTCTAAAGTGACAGCAGTGAGCGCAACAGCTGTGGCCCCAGTCCCTCAGCCCCAGCTCCATCGCCACCTGGGAGGTCTCATGTCATCAGAAATCTCTCGGCGCCTCCGTATCCCCATCAACGACATCGCAGTAATATTTAACTCTTGAGAGCAATGCAAGGATTTGGTGGCACACAGCCTCCTGTAGGAACCCAAGAAACAGTGCCAGTACGGATGGGAAAGATGGGGGCTAGCAGCTCGGCTAAAAAAAGTGAAATTTACAAAGTTTCTTAGAGTTGTAACATTCAAGAGTCTATGTACTAACCACACCCTACCAGCACTACCAAAATATTATTCATTTCCAGAATATCAAGTATTTAGGGGCACCTGGGTGGCTCAGTCGGTTAAGGGTCCGACTTCAGCTCAGGTCATGATCTGGAGGTCTGTGAGTTCAGGCCCTGTGTCCGACTCTGGGCTGACACCTCAGAGCCTGGAGCCTGCTTCAGATTCTGTGTGTCCCTCTCTCTCTCTCTGCCCCTCCCCGACTTGTCCTCTCTCTCTCTCAAAAAATAAACACTGAAAAAATTAAAAAAAGAAAAAAGAATATCAAGTATTTTTCTTTTTTCTTTTCTTTATATTATTTTATTATTCTGCAGTAAGGTAGGTATCTTGGATGACTCATTTAAGGAAGTTCACTTAATCCACCTTGACGAAGCCTATATCCTCTCCACACTGATGGAAACACTGGTGGCAATTATTTACTAGGCAATTATTACTAAGGCCATTATTTCTGGATCAGACTGTGCCAGTTTGAGCAGACAGGGCAAGAATGAAGACCCTGGCCGAATTTTCTCCCATGGCTTCAGAAGAGCTGCTGGTGACCTATCGTGCTCTCTCAGATGCAATGAGGCAAAAGGCAAGAAGATCAAGTTTTAAGCAGGAAAATATGCCAGTGCTAAACATTTCTATCCCAAATCAAGTACTGATTCGTTATATTTCTCTCTTAAGTAAAGTTAGCAGGAATTCTGACATGAATAAGAGAGAAAGGTTTTCATTTAACGTTCTGATTTGTACTTCATTTATACCTGATAGATTAAGGAACACCCGAAGATAGTTTTATACTATTTTTAAATTTCCTTTCTAAATATATGTGATGGCCTAAATCCTGAATCATGCTTAAATTAACATCTGTGATTGATATATATTATGGAGGGCTTTTTTTTTTTTTTTTTTTTTTAGTTTATTTATTTATTTTGAGAGAGAAAGAGAGAGAAGGCAAGCAGGGAAGGGGCAGAGAGAGAGAGGGAAAGAGAGAGAATCCCAAGCAAGCTCCGTGCTGTCATGGTGGAGCTGTACATGAGGCTCAATTCCGTGACCCCAAGATCATGACCTGAGCCAAAATCAAGAGTCAGACGTTTAACTGAGCCATCCTGGCACCCCTATTATGGAGATTTTCTTTAAGAGCGTTTTCAGAAAGAGTGTCATACATATTTTTAAGTCCATACTTTAACCATTAGAATTAATTTCCATAGCTAATAAACAGTTAAATTCAAAATTAGTTGGTTATTGTGAATATCACCTAATTCTAACCTTTGGTGTTGTGTAGAGACAATTTTTTTTTTTTTTTTTTTTGAGAGAGAGAGACTGTGAGAGAGCAATCATGAGCAGGGGAGGGACAGAGAGAGAGAGAGAGAGAGAAGGAAAAAGAGCGAGAGATAGAGAGAGAATCTCAAGTAGTCTCCATGTCCAGCAGTGAGCTGAAGCAGGATTCGATCTCACAACCCTAAGACCATCATCTGAGCCAAAAACAAGCATCAGATGCTTAACCGACTCAGCCACCCAGGCACGCCAAGACAGTTATCTTTAAGAGGGGTTAACTTATAGGTACAATAAAGATTTTAAAGCTCCAGCGAGCAAATACTTATTTATAAGTATTACCTGATGCCAAAAACATTGGCACTTTTAAGAAAGAATTTGAACCATTTCTTGGAGATGATTTTACTAGGACCTGACCTCTATGAACATTTATGTGCTACGTGCCTGTGGTATGAACAAAGGGTACCGGTTGAGGACTTGTTTTATATAAAAACAAACCGCCAAGTAGCACAACAACGTAGATGACAATTGTTAGGAAACTGGTTATAATGTTGAAAATGAAGCACTTACTTCTTCACTGACAAATTTCCACTCCCGCTTTAGTTCTTCACACCAAATCTCCCACTCTTTGGCAGCCTCTAGCAAACTCAACCATTTGTCCCACAGAGCTGACGTGGTTCTGAGCAGACACACATCGTCGCTGTCTGTGCACATGGGTCTAATGTGTCTGTGGACCCGGCGTAGTTTCATTAACTCTTCTTTGGTTGATGTAAGATTTGACCCCAAGGCCTTAGGAAAGAAAAGGAAGAGGAGGAATATAATGTCTATTGATCTTTCTGAAACTTACGAACTTCTTACAATCTTGAGGAATTGATTCTCAATCATCCCCAAGTGTTATCTGATCTATTCGTTGGTCCTTTTGGAAGCCAATTTAAGACAGATTAGAACTGCCTTAAGTATTACTGGGTTGCACACGAATTTGGAACTATGGTGACAAAAAGAAAGTGTTTTGAAAGGTAGATTTCTTAAAAGATCATTGTTATTTTAATGTTAGTCTCATATCTTACTAGGTAGTCAATCTGAACAATACTTATCAACCACCAATGTATTATTTCGGGTTTTTGTATATGTATTTGTTTGTTTGTTGATATGTGGTAGGTATTAAGCACAGATGACTCAGAATGCTTTCATTCAAATCCTAATAACGTAATACCATAGCTTTTAACAGATGAAAAGAAACAAAAACAAAAATTGCACAGTAACAATAAGAAGTAGCCAGAGTTTAGACTTATGATAGTTGCATTAAATTCTCTGTCACTGATCCAGCAACATCCAACAAAATAACAAGAAAGGTAAAGCTTCAGAAAGAATGATCACTGAGAACAATCTGCTACGAGTTTGCTACAGTCCTGTGAATCCAACCCATGAAATCTCTCAGAACCACTGTTTCATGGTTCCCCTCGGCTTTTGGTTTGGGGTGTTTTGAGTGTCCAATTCAGGTGGGAGATTTCTGTGGGTCATAACAGAGCCACATTCCCTGCTGCCGCCACCTGTTCTTCCTGCCAATTTTCTGCATCAAATCTTACTGGAGATTTGCAAATACTATTACCTTGCTCTGTTCCAAGCGCTCTAAAGCTTCCTTGTAAGACACCGGCAACAGGAACACGGACTGCCCAAGAACTGTCTCCATTTGACTGAGGTGAGTGCAAATTTTCTCTTTAATTTTCCTATAGCATTTGTAATTCTCGAGACACCTATAAAGCACCGTTAGGAAAAAAGAAAGGATATTAAATTTTATTCAGTATAATATATTCTGGATTACCCAGAATGAATTCTGAACACTTAATAAAAAACAGAATGTAATTCTCTTTTTCTTATTCAGCGTATCACACCAAATTTTTATTGATTACCTCTTCCTCACAAGGACCTGCATAAGACTTTTAATGCAAACTTGAACAGGCAGATAAGACTTTCCTCAAAACACGTAAATTGTAAAACTGCACTCTCAAACACTGCAAATGAGATATAAATTGGTACAATTCTTACAAAAACCACTCAGTCTTAAAAATGCTCATATCTTTTGAGCCATTAATCCAACTTCTGCAATTTATCTTAAGGAACTAATCCTCACAGTAGGAATTTATTCTAGACCTGATAAAACCTTTTACGCAGTAAAATCTTTTTACTTATTAAACTGTTAATTAAAATAGCAGGGGTGCCTGGGTGGCTCAGTCAGTTAAGCGCACAACTCTTGATTTCCACTCAGGTCATGATCTCAGGGTCGTAAGACTGAGCCCCACATCGGGCTCCGTGCTGAGTGTGGAGCCTGCTTAAGATTCTCTCTCTCCTTCTCTCTCTGCCCCTCCCCTACTCACAAGCATGCTCTCTCTCAAAACCAAATAAATAATTAAAAAATTAAAAATGTCAAAAATTGGAACATACCTTATACGTAACAAAAGATATAGCTAAGTAAATTACAACCATCCATTTTATAAAATATTTAATAGCAAATACAATTACTTTGTGAAGTTTTGTTACAATAAGGAAAAGAGCACATGTTTTAAAGTAAAGGATAAGCAGCATCTTTTTATGTAGGGTAGTGTTCTGATGTATTAAAAAACTATAAATACAGTTATGTGTCTAAAATTGATACAGTCTCAGTCTCTCACTGAAAACAATGAAACCTTTAGTATCAAATATATATTTTAAAAATTATTAAAATATAATAATGAACTAGAAAGGAAGTAAGAAATATTCAGAGGCTCCCAAACTATATGGACGTGGAAATACAGAGAAACAAGCTGAGCTTTAGGGACAAAGACTTTGAGGGCATTTGCTGAGTTTCAGTTTTATTAACCTTTCCCTGGAACGCTGAGGGGGACAGAGGATAAAGCCTCAACCCAGGATAGGTTTTAAATAGGAAATTTTCTCTGTCAAGATATTTATAATATATATAACCACAAAGGACCAGCCTGCAAAATACAGCATACATTTCTACAAATTAATAAGAAAAAGTATGGGCAACTCAATAAAAATTGGGCAATGGCTTGGACAGGCATCTTTCCGAAGATGAAATACGAATGACCAAGAAATATTCAATAAAGGGGCTCAAATACATTAATATAATAGAGATGCAAATTAAAACCATAATGAAATACCACTTTTCATCCATCAGACTGGCAAAACTTAAATCTCCCAACATCGAGTACTGGCGAAGATACGAAACAGTTGGAATAGACTATGTTGCCGAAATACTAGTCTGAGTAGAAGTAGGTAAAATTATTTGGAATTTAAAATGTGAGATGTGCCTACCTTTTGACTCAACACCAGAATCCTCAGTAACTATTCAAGTGAACCTCTCTCATTTAAAAATGTTCCTATTGGCACTAGTTGTGAAGGCAAAAAGTAGAAAAACTCAAATGTCTGTCAATAGCTAGGTAACTGAATTTTGCTATAGACAAGAACATGAATAAACTTCAGCATCAAAATGATGAGTTTGAAAAAAATGAGGTGACAGAGGAACACACATACATGAAAATGAAGCATAAACACATAGAAAAAATATTTTAAAAAGGAAAGAAAGCGGTAAATAAAATATTGGGGATAATGATTAATTCTGAGGAGAAGAAAGGACCGCAAAAGAGAAGTCAAAAGTCATGATGTTTACCTTTGAACCTTTAGGGACAAAGCTGTTTATTTTATTATTATCCTTGATATCATATGCAGACTTTTATAAGCATTCTGTTGTATGTATTCAACATTAAATAAGGAAAAAGGTAAAATAAATACAATAAAATATTTGCTATGGTTTTCTGTAGATAGTGATTTAAAAAGAAAATTTTTTTAACGTTTATTCATTCTTGAGAGACAGAGAGACAGAGCATGAGCAGGGGAGGGGCAGAGAGAGAGGGAATCCAAAGCAGACCCCAAGTTCCGAGCTGTCAGCACAGAGCCGGATACCGGGCTCGAACCATGAACCGTTAGATCATGACCTCGGCCGAAGTCAGACACCCAACAGACTGAGCCACCCAGGCGCCCCATGCAGGTAGTGATTTTTAAAGTTTTCCATATTTCCCAAATTATTCCCAATTGGTATATGTTAACTATAAAGAAAAATAAACCTTAATTTTGTTCTTAAAGCATCACCTTTAGAAAGAAGTACCTACCCTTCTATTTCAGCCTCCTTTATTTTGGCTGCCTCCCTCACGGCTGAGTCCTTCAAAACTAACCCATGTATAGTACACTGGAGTTGTTGTTTGGCTTCAGGGCTGGATACAATCCCCAATTTCTCAGTAAGGTCCTGGATGTCTGCTATTGTGGACTGCAACTCCTCTTGTTTCCAGTGAGATATCTCCAGCGATTCTTCCGGATCAGCAAGGTCTATTCTATGGGATGCAATAATGGCTTCACGGGCAGTAAGGATCCCCATCGCCCTAGTGACTGCCTCGTTATAGCGTGTCATGCTTTCATAAGCATCATTCAAGACATCCTGGTGAACAGGAGATGAAACACTGTGACAAAGCTGGCAAACTCTGGGGATTTTTATCATTCTTGAATTTTTGTAGTGCATTCATACATAATATGTCTGGGTCTTACAAGGGTTAGCGTCTCCTACTTAGTTTGGCAACATTAGGCTAGCACATAAAGACCAATAACTTTCTGTTTGCATAAAGAAAAACTGCTTCCAGATTTGCTAAATCTACTCTAAATTCAAAAATACATCTCAGGCATCATGTCTAATGATACGCATTCTTGTTCTAGAACTCTTATATTAGACTATGAACTAAATAAAGCAATCGCATATATTTAATGTGTATAGCTTTAACCAATATTTGTTGGGGGCATAAAAAGAAAACACACCCCCGCCAAGATTTCTTGTGTTTTCAAATAAATGGCTCTGCCACAAATTTTAGTTTTGAACACATCACTTAACGTATCCAGACCATAGTCTTCTTGCTGAAATAACAAATAGTTGATGTAAATAACTTTAAAGGTCCCTTCCAGTCCAGCTCTAATCCTATTATTTTAGAGATTTATGTCATTGTTCCTGGAAACTGTATTAAAATCAAATAAAGAAGTACTGAATTTACTCAACATTTGTTAAGTATCAATTTAAAGAACATAGTAGGATTCACAGTATGACCTTACATTTCTATAGCGTTTATACCTATCAAATATTGAAATATCTAATAACTCTTTAAATCAATGAAGGGAGTTCATTTCTCCATTCTATAAGTTTAATGTGACAATTCTGAAAATACAGTGAAAGGCATTATATTAAGTACAAGTGTTCCAGCAATGCCTAAGCTATCTCTCCTAATTATTGTGGAAAAGGAGGGAGTATGTTGGACTCATTCTACAACACCAGAGGTCAGCAAACTTTTCTTGTAGAGGGCCAGACTAAATATTTTAGGCTTTGCCCACCATCTGGACTATGACAACTACTCAACCCTGCTGGTGTAGCAGGAAAGCAGCCATAGACATTCTCTAAAGAAATGAGCATGGCCATGATACAATAAAACTTTATTTACAAAATCAGGCACCATTGGCAGATTTGGCCCATGAACCTTCATTTGATGACCCAAGCTCTAAAATCAGACAGACCTTGACTCGAATCCTGTTCTGTTCCTGATGCAGGAGACTGAGAAACCTGTTGATGTTCCTGAACTTAAATTTCCTTATTTTGAAATAGAGCTAATGATAGCACCCCCCCCCCACAGAGTTGCTATGAGGATTAAAAACACAGTATTCAGCACGGTTCCCAGACACCGTAAGTTCTAAATGGACGCGGAGTTATTATTTTATGTTATTTTCTCTACATTATATTTCTTCCACTATGTCTATTTCTAAAAACACAAACCAAAACCAAACTCCGTCTGAACTCAACAGGGGTTGCCAGGGGTATAGAAGTAAAGGCTTCACATTCCTCTTTCCTGTCTATAAAGCGCTGTATTTAGATGTCAATTGAGGTGGGATTGTAAACTGGTCCACCGCAAGTTTCTTTTAAATGGCTATTCTATGGAGAATGTTCATGTAGAACCTATAACTGCTTAAGAAGCACAGATATAACCCAGAGTAAAAGCTAAAACCATGCAATAAAAAGAAATGCATTAACCACCTAATTGAAAAAAAAACCTACTGTGCGCAAATCAAGGCTTGCAGCAAGCTGCATGTGAAGATCTTCAATGTCACGTAATTTTGCCTCCACATCATTAGCTCCAGAAGAATTTTCTTCTCTTTGCTTCTCAATGATGGTCACAGCTTTCACGCTATCCATTTCTGCCTGAACTTGCTCTTGAAATGCTTCACAATCATCCTTCTCATTTTGAATATGTTCAATGTCCAAATTTATAAGCAAAGGCTGCTCTAACTGAGATTTTATCTGCTTCAAAACATGTAAGGAATTTTCCAGTTTGTCCTGAAAATTCTGTTCGTTCACTTCTTTGGGTTGGGATTTTAGGATGCTGTTTTGGAGAACCTTGCGTAACTTGTCATTTTCTTCTGCATACAGCTTTATCCGCGGCATTTCTTTCTCTTTGAAGGTGTCATCAAAGGCCTTACTTTCATTCAATTTCTTTAGTATCTCTTGACACAAGCACATGGCTTTCTCAATTCTCCGATTCAAAATCTGAGCATCGATCAAACTGCTTTCTGGTGAGGTCTGGGGCATTGCCAGCACTGCTTCGGCTCTTTTCTTAATTTGCAAGTCCACAGCCCTCAATTTACTTAGTGATGCCTGATATCTGCCATGGTCTGCCGCATGGTCTGACAACTGCTTAATTTTTTCCTCGAGTTCCTTTTCTTTCTCAACTACTTGGGTGTGTAATTGGTCAAGTTGGGAACCATCCCAGCTTAGTCCTATGCACTCAAACACTTCTTTGAGTTTCCGTAGCTGTAGGATACTAGACTGAATACCAGTGAGTCGGTCTTTAAGGCCACAGAGCTCCTTTTCAACATCTTGATTTATTTCTTGATTTAGCAGCAGTTCGTTGTGCCGTATATGGTCAACCTCCTTCTGAAGCACAGATGTGTTTTCATGAAATTCTCTGTAAAAATGGATCTTGCGTTCCACTTCCTTACATTTACTTTGAATTAATCTTTGCGTTCTATGGGCTCTAGTCTTAAGGTTTTTCAACTGGTCATCCAGAAATAATCTTTCGAACACATTTAGATCCTTACAGATGTTTGTTTGTTTCTGAAGGTGGGTCAAGATCACACTCTCCGCTTCTTGCAATTCCTTCTGAGAACGCATCAAAGTGACACGCTCATGCTCTAGTTCAGTTTCTGTGGAGGCTGTTTGCATCTTGGGATTTATCAGTGCTTCATTTTCCTGAAGTGAAAGTTGAACCTTCTCTATTACGGCAAAAAATCTGCTCCTTTCTTCCAATTTAAATTCTAATTGCTGTGATCTTTCCGTTGACTTTAAAACTAGCATTTGGTACTGATTCTGTAAGTCCTGTAGGAGGTGATTTAAATCATTGCTCTCATCTGCTGGAAGATTAGGAGTATTATCTTTGACCTCTTCAACCAAGGACTCCACAGCCTGGTGCTTATCCAGAATGCCATCATGTGTCATCTTGCACTTTCTGATCTGTGAAAGAATGTCATCTGGGAGAAGGCAAATGGTAGGAGCGAGTTCACCTAGCAGATTCTTGACCCACAGGATAATCTCTCTCATCCTGGTCCTTGTTTCACACATCTTGATCTGATTTTCCACCTCTGTGTTTAATGGCTCCAAGGCTTCCAATCGCTTCTGCAAATTATTCATTGCATCTTCCAAAGTATTCTTTTCTTTTTCTCCCCAAATCCTCTCCATCTGAAATTCAGCTTGCCCCTTCAAAGCCAAAAATCTCTGCTTGATAGCCCGGAGTTCAGTGGCCAAGGCAACTGTGCCTGGGCTCCCCTCCTGTTCTTCTGGAGAGTTCAGCCCTAACTGCTGCTGTTGCTGCAGAGAAATGTCAAGGTCTTGGATCGCACGCATGAAAAGTACAAATTCATCATTTTCTGCTACTTGCTGAGAATACTTCTTTTGAGCCAACTGTTCTACTTGTTCGCAACTACGTGCAAGTTGCTGGATCTGGCTTTCCAAAACCTTCTTATCCATGTCAGTCACACACTTTGATAAATTTTCCCATTCCATTTTCATCTTGCTTAAAGAATCTTTCTCTTTTTCTATCGATGCCAGGTAGTTTTTCATTTTGTCCAGATAGGCTGCACTGTCCAGTGGTCCCCTAGAGAAAGAAAAAAAAGGGAGCTTATTAATATACATCAACACGAGGTTAGAGTTCATGAAAAGAAATTAATTCTGCTCTGAATTCACAGAAGAGAAGATTAGGTTGTCTATAAAAGCATTCTGTCTTTAAAATCAAAATCAGGACCTTGTTTAGCGTGGCTTTCAGTTAGAGTGTAACAATACAGAAAACTCACCTATAGAAGAAGTATCGTAAAAATGCAGAACCACAGGAAGGGAGTGAAGAGGGAAGGGAACGATACATATGTAAAAGG
The DNA here is from genome assembly GCF_007474595.2 of Lynx canadensis. NCBI lineage: Eukaryota > Metazoa > Chordata > Mammalia > Carnivora > Felidae > Lynx > Lynx canadensis. The sequence goes on along the minus strand of NC_044308.2, from coordinate 110,234,929 downwards.
ACTTGGTAACTGTAAAGTACTCGCACAAAGGTGAGTCTAAGCCTAAGAAATTATCACAATGTCCAACCACTTTGTTACCATTTTACCGACAATAATGAATAAGAAAGTATAATCAGTCTCGTCCTTTGAATATAAAATTGTTTCCTCAAAGGGATATCACTGAAAGTAAACCCCATTTAGGCAAAAGTACAAAATCAAACTTTTTACTTTAAAAAAAAATTTTTTTGGGGGGGCGCCTGGGTGGCGCAGTCGGTTAAGCGTCCGACTTCAGCCAGGTCACGATCTCGCGGTCCGGGAGTTCGAGCCCCGCGTCAGGCTCTGGGTTGATGGCTCAGAGCCTGGAGCCTGTTTCCAATTCTGTGTCTCCCTCTCTCTCTGCCCCTCCCCCGTTCATGCTCTGTCTCTCTCTGTCCCAAAAATAAATAAACGTTGAAAAAAAAATTTTTTTTTTAAAATAAAAAAAATAAATTTTTTTTTTAAGTTATCCCTACAGCCAGTGTGAGGCCTGAACTCACAACCCCGAGATCAACAGTTGTTTGCTCCACTGACTGACTCAGCCAGGTGCCCGCCTCAACCTTTTTAATAACGACAAGGTATTTACACAGTAAGACTATATCTACAAACCATTTGCTATTATCTTCAGAGCCAAAAAGAGCATATATATGTAAAAAGAAATCATTAGAATGGATATATATTCAGTAGGTTCCGAACTATTTCGACCAATTATGCTGATACTGAACAAGTGTATACATAGAATATTTCTTTCCACCCCCATAGTTCAGAATAAAGTCTTGACAAAAAGAGAGCTGAATTCCATAAAATTTAAATCCATTTGGAAGATACTTATAGTGTGACTTAATTGTTTAAGAAATTAATTTGTAAAACATAATTTAATTATAAAATTAATATAAATAATATAAAATTTACTGCATGAAACAAGAGTTTTCTTCAATGGCTTCCGTATGTAATTAATTTCCATATTGTACTGTTAAAATCATAATATCATCTCATAGTATAAACTCTTAAAACCCTGGGCCTGTCCAAGGTAGTGCAGCCTATCTGTGCTTGAATAAAAAGAATGCAAGACCTAAATTGTTTCTTTTTTTTTTAATGTTTATTTTTGAGTGAGTGAGTGAGAAAGAGAGAGAGAGAGAGAGAGAGAGAGAGAGAGAGAGAGAGAGAGAGAGAGAAAGAGCGGGGGGAAGAGCAGAGTCAGAGGGAGACACAGAATCCCAAGCAGGCTCCAGGCTCTGAGCTGTCAGCACTGAGCCCCATGTGGGACCTGAACCCACCAACTGTGAAATCACGAACTGAGCCGAAGTCGGACCCTTAACTGACTGAGCCACCCAGGTGCCCCGAGTCCTAAATTCTTACACTTACACTTTTAGACTTTCCTTTTCTGTCAACAAGGCTTTCACTGAGGATTCAATGGCAGCAAGGCGTTCCTGAAAATCCTTAAGGAAACAATATTGGCTTTCTTTATTTTTCTTCAAAGTAATAAGTGCCTGAAGCAGATTGTCCAAATAGTTCACTGAATACCCTGCGTTGTGAAGAACCAAGGCACTTGTTTCTGCTTTATTGAGATACTCAGTTTGTTCCAGTGGTTCAATGGCTGATTTCTTTGCGTCCAACTGGGCATGTAATTCCTAAAAACAAGTCATGGAAATTAGTAAATATAAATTCACTCCCTCACTCACTCATTAATTTCCTTCCTTCCAGTAACATTATATCCCAAGAATATGTTTTAAAAATTTCATTTGCATACAGAGAAACTAAGGTGCTGAAAGATTAAAAGTCTTTTTTTCCCCACTGGAATCATGTTAAAATCTACACTGAAATTGACAGTTGTCTTAGCATTTAATAGCAATTAGATCTTCCTATTGTGTTAAAAGGTTCTGTAGTGTCTAAAGGAAGATTTCTCTCTTTTTGTTCCAGGTTGTTCTACATTTGCAGACACTCTGTTTATATACATCCTTTATATATGATACTTTTTTTTTTTTAATTCACATACATCACCCTTCTTTCCTGTTTGAAATACAGGTTTACAGTCATGCAAACTTAGCTAAAATTGTAGGGGTCATTTTTTTTTTAAACATGGCCATGTATTGGACTTTTAGACTATATACCTATAAGTACATAAATATATAAACACAGCTAGGTAAACACCGCTGTAAAAAAAACAAAGAAGTACCCCGTAATGTTGATAATTAGGAAAAATAAAAGAAATTTATCAGAATCTGAAGAATACATGCGACTAAGAACAGAAGTGAAAAGTCAGAATCTCCAAATAGTGTTACTGAATAAGTTTTGAGGAACTTCGTGAAAAAGACTAATGCTCATTAAACTCTTCCTCTTTTTAAATGGAAAGATTTATACAACTTACTGATTAGTACATAATTATATAGTTACCAAATTGATCATCAGGCAAAGGTTAAATAAGACTTTTCATTCTGTACAAGCAAGTTTCTGGTAATTAAAATATATTGTATTGCACTGGATAAATGATGCAATCATGTTGTCAATGTTTTTCTTGTTTCCATACCTCTATCTCCTTTAATTGTTCATTTCTTAACACGACATCTAATTCTAAAGGTTGATTTTGCAGCTCATTGACTTTATGCTCATCGTCAGTGTTTTTCATGCTTTCTTGAACATTGAGAGAAAGTTGTTTTGACAAAACCATTTCCACAGCTGAATTCTGAAAACATAAAAAGATTAATTGCCGAATGGTCTACCTTCCAAATAAATAATTTTTCCTTTTCTTGGTGAAAACATTCTAGTTCCTTCTATTTACTCAGATTAACGGCTTTCAAAAAGTACATTTGGGGCACTATCAAAGACGATTTTCTTCATGCAATATTTAATGCCGACATTGATATCCCAAGGAAAAAGTTTTTTGAAAAGATAGGATAGGATCTATAATTATATCACAAGGTAAGGTAAAATCTAGTCTTAAAGAAAACAGATATGGAAAAAACAAAAATTCTAAAATCTATACTTAGTATTCACTGTGATGCCAGAGGGCAGGACAAGTAACAGGCATTCAGTGTTACCTATGGGTAGTTGAAAATGGTAAGTGGATAGATGGCAGGAACACCCAGATTGCATGATATTAACAACGGATTATGGCTTAAACAAATCAATAGTAAGAATTCCAACCTGGGTAAGGCAGAACGGGTTATACAGGTAGTAATTTGAAAGCTGTACCAACTGGATTTTCTCATGGGATACACAGAGATGGCATCTGCATTCACTTATTTGTTCTTTTCACAAATATTTGTTGAGTATTTACACGTACCAGGTACTATGACCGTCATTTTAAGAGATTTCCATTATTTTGCTAGGGTATTAGTTTTTATTTTCAGGTTACTTTATAAATGAAGTACCATTTGATTGTGCTGTATACTTTCACGTCAGTAAGGTCTGCATTAGTAAGTCTGTGACTAGAATGTGTCCACATCCCCAAACAAGGTAGAAATTGTTATTGTAAAAGTACTGCCTAGATAGCAATGTAAAATGTTAAGCGAAAGGGAAACTGGGTAAGAGATCTACGAAACCTTTCTGTACCCTCTCTGCAACATTTCCATCAATGTAAGACGGTTGTAAAGTTAAAAGATTATTTAAATAAAACAGATGCTTTATGTGTCCGGAGCTTCACCAAAACTAACTGGTAAGAAAATTCAGCTGACCAGGGTGACTGGTTTTGATTAGTTGGCACTTAGCACCAGTTACTTCTTTCAAGAGGCTAACAAATGATTACAATGATTTCGAAAACTTCCTCCATTCCCAACAGTTTATTCAGGCAAACTATAGTTAAAAACCTACAGGGAAGACAGCATCTCAGGAGGAAAGATTCAGGAAGGCTACGAGAGGGAAAGAGAAAGATGCCATGCCACAGGTTCCATCAGCCCATGGGCACTCCTTGCCGTGAGCCACAACCACGGGAGGTGGACGCCTGCCTCCCGCCTGTTACTCCCACAAGTCCACCCAGAACAAGAGCGTCTGAGGTAAAGGCTGAGATATTAGACCCTAGGAAAACTTTACGTATTATTAACCATCTACTAAGAATTCAGAGCTCTTGGTCTGTCTTACCTCATAAACCAGTGACTTGAGGACTAGCAACAATCGGCCATTTGTAATCTAGCTTTGGTGGCCAGAGAGAGCATTCTGAAAAACCTGAAATCACCCCTAAACACCATTTGTCTACTAACCCCAAAAGCCATGTTTCGACCTTGGCAGAACATCCAACGGAATCCCTCAAACGAACGTTTCAAATTTAAAAGGTAACATTCTCTTGCTCATGCCCAGAGAGGTTGGAACACAGACTCAAGGTCCTGATTGGCTCATGGGAAGATTCTCTTGGAATCAGTCATCTCTGCTCATCACCCTTTACTGTATTTTATTTTGATTTGGCAGGCTCACTTGAACAACTTTCTTTTAAATAGAAGATATTTCAAACATAGTTAGAAGAACAAAATATGACCTACAGTCATTAATCGTGATACAGATATAAGTAATGTAATCTTCCATACCACAAATACAATCAAATATAATTGAAAGCCCAGTCTTCATCCTTCTTTCATCTCTTCCTTCCCAGAGATAACTACTATTTTGAAATATACACATACATTTTCAAAAGTATGTATTTATTTAAGTCATCTCTCTGTCCAACGTGGGGCTCTAACTCATGACCCTGAGATCAAGAGTCACGTGCTCTCCACACACACACATTTTTACACTTTTATTATATATGTCATTCATACAGTACTGTCTTATGTATTTTAATTCTTATAAAACTGGAATTATGTATTATCATTTTGTAGCTTTTCCATTCAACAGTATGCTTGGGGATGTATTCATGGTGACAGAGAAAAATCTAATACAGTCATTTTACCTTTTATACTGTTCTACTGTCTGCATGAACATGACTTATTTATCTGTCAGGCTACTGTGAACGTAATATTGTTTCCAGTTTTTCTTATTACAGATATATTGCTCTGACAAACACTTTTGTGTCAGTCTTCTTGCACATTTGTGTGACTTTCTTTGGGATGTTTTCCTAGGACTAAAATTACTCCTTTTAAGTAATGGATAGCTATTGATTTGTTCTCCAAACTGAATTACAGTTTTGATTCCCACCAGCATGGTAAAAGAATTCGTATTTTCCCTAATCCTCTCTGATATTTGATGCTAACAGACTTTAATTTCTGCCAATATAATGCATGTGAAATTGATATCATTATTGTTTTAATGGATTTCTCTGACGGCTAATAAGACAGAGCTACTCTCTGGGCACCCCAGTGGTTCAGTCGGTCGAGTGCCCAACCGACTGGAGTTTGAGCCCCGCATTCATTCTGTGTGGACAGCTCAGATCCTGCTTCGGACCCTCTGTCTGCTCCTCCCCTACTTGCTCACTCTCTCTCTCAAAACTAAATATAAATATACATTTTTAAAAAAAAGACTGATCTACTCTCCTAGAGGAAAACATGAGCAGTAAGCTCTTTGACATGAGCCTTAGCAATATTTTATTGGATTAGTCTTCTGAGGCAAAGGCAAAAACACTAAAATAAACAAATGGGACTACATCGAACTAAAAGGCTTTTGCACAGGGGCACCTGAGTGGCTCAGTCAGTTGAGTGTCCGGCTTCGGCTCAGGTCATGATCTCACAAGGTTTGTGCGAGTTCGAGTCCCACGTCAGACACTGTGCTGGCAGCTCAGAGCCTGGAGCCTGCTTCACAGTCTGTGTCTCCTCCTCTCTCTGCCCCTCCCCTGCTCATGCTCTGTCTCTCTCTGTCTCTCAATAATAAATAAACATGAAAAAAATAATAAAATAAAATAATTTAAAAAAAAAATAAAAGGCTTTTGCACAGCAAATGAAACCATCGACAAAGCAAAAAGGTAACCTACTGAAAGGAAGAAGATATCTGCAAGTCGTACACTCGTTAATGGGTTAACAGCCAAAATACACAAAGAATTTATACAATTTATTTAAAAAAAAACCAATCTGATTAAAAAAATGGGCAGAGGATATGAACACACATTTTTGTCCAAAGAAGACATCCAGAAGGCCAACAGGCACATGAAAGATGCTCAGCGTCACTTACCACCAGGGAAATGCAAATCAAAACCACAATGAGATACCACCTCACACCTGTCAGACCGGCTATTACTAAAAAGGCAAAACGTTACAAGTGTTGGTGAGAACATGGAGAAAGGGGAACCCTCAAAAGCTACTGAGAGGAATGTAAGTTGGTTCAGTCACTATGCAAAACATTATGAAGATTCTTCAAAAAATTTAAAGTAAATGTATCATATGTTCCAGCGATCCCACTTCTGGGTATTTATCTGAAGAGAACAAAAACACAAATTTGAAGAGCTACGTGTAGCCCTAGGCTCGCTACAGCATAATTTACAACAGCCAAGATATGGGAGCTGCTTGAGTGTCCCTCAGCAGACATATGGATAAAGAAAGCGTAGTGTACCTATGTAAGGAGTATCGCTCAGTCAATAAAGAAGAATAAAATCTTTATAAAAGCTTCCTAAAGATAAGCATCCATCATCACCACTAGAGACAAAATGAAAGGCATATCAACACAGTCTCAGGGGCTGCCTCCTTCTGTTAGCATGATGTCCACAATGTTAACATGACCCGTAAGGCACTTGTGACTCGGCCAGCCTCGCCTACCTCTCAGGCCTCACCTGTGTCGCTCTCCTCTTTCCTCCACCCTCTCGTTCATCCTTTCTAACTCCTCACGCTCTCTCTCCCGTCACAAGAGGAAATTCTACTTCTTCTTTCAAAAATGCTCCCAACATCCAGCCCTGAGCTCTGTTAATTCCAAGCCACCCTTCGGGTCTCAGTTCAAATGTTGTTTCCTTACGCAAGCTCTGACTACAGTTCGTGTCAGAATCCTTTATTATAGACGATCATGGAAATGGGTTCCTCCATTTAGTTCCTGTAATTAGGCTCTCATTAGTTACTTGATTGATGTGTGTCTCCTCCTCTAGACTAGAAGCTCAATGAGAAGAGAGACCATGTCTATTTTTGTTCACCTCTGAACCTTCACTGTCTGCTCAATAAATTTTGACTGAGTGGACGTAGAGACGAATTAATATTAGACAAAAAATAAGAGAGTTTTGTTTAGTCTTTGCTTGTTAAGATGAACCATCTGTGGATTATAAAGCAGATTACAAAGAAATTGAGGATCTGCTGATCTAGGTCTGCCAATCTAGCTGTCGTTGATCTGATATCTGCTAGGAATGACAGAAACAGGATTTGGTGGGTTTACCGAGAGTAGAGAAAGTTCAAAATAGGCACAAGAACACAGTAAGGGGTCCACTGAGGTCAGACAGCACATTAGCATATTAGACCTCAATTAACAACCCACATAACACAGTCAATAAAATGGTGGGGTAAGCCACGAAGCATCAGGCTGGGTAGAGGACAGCTATGTTCTAGTCCCAGCGCTGCCAGAAAACGAATTTGGCCAATTAACATCTCTCACTTCCCTCACCTGAAACACAAGAGTTAGGCTAGAGAGTTTCTAAGGTCCCTCAGCCTAAGATTTCAGGACTTCAGAACATGCTCTCAAACACATGCTGCTCAGAGATGTCAACACCATGTACCCTACGTAGGTCACTTGGTGTCCTGTAAGGGAACAAATCTTAGATTATAAAAAATACCTCTAGAGTAAGAAGCAAGATTTACATACGGGCCAAAAAGAGGCAAAGTAATACACTTTGAAGACAGAGTCGGCATATGGCCCAACTACGTGTTCCATTTCAAAAAAATTTTTTTTTACTGTGTTATCAGGATAAACAATACCCCAAATAGACATCATTTACCCCAGGATTGAAAACTGTTTATCCAGTGAGTGGTTTTCCTTCTCACTCTAGTACGGACTCCACTGTATTTCTGGGGGCTCACCCACAGCGGGATACCTTTGTCTGTATCTGTGACCATCTACTTTCCAGAATTTCTCTGGATGCTTCTTAAACACTGAAATTATAAATGCTCAGAAATTTTTGAAAAGAACAAAAAACCAACTCAGACATACTGACAATTATACCTAATGACAAGGAATTTAAAGAAGTAATTATAGACAAAAAGTTTTTTGAGGGAGCAATTATGTCATGCAGGTTGACATGTGGAAGGGAGAGGGGCAGGGAAGAACACTTAATACCAGTTAATATGTAATGTTGCTTTATGAGTTTTTAGAATAATAACAAACCCAGAATGTATTACTTTCCTGTTTTTCCTCTTTATCATTTCCCTTTATGGACATCTAAAATCTTAAAAGATTAGTCAGTCTTCACTTTTTATCATACCCTGATTTGTTACTTTACTTCACCTACATGGGGGGGGGGGGGATGGAAGGCAGTTTTGCCTTTTCATATTCAAAAACTCTTAGAAATTCATCTCTATAAAAATATCCAGTAAGATATTTGATCATAAGTACCCCTACCCTTCAGTCTGTATAATTTCTCTTGCCTCCAGCTTTGCCTTAATATTTTAACTTTTTTTCGATGTTTATTTTTGAGAGAGAGACAGAGCGTGAGTGGGGGAGGCGCAGAGAGAGAGGGAGACACAGAATCTGAAGCAGGCTCCAGGCTCTGAGCTGTCAGCACAGAGCCCGATGTGGGGCTCGAACTCACAACCTTTGAAATCATGACCTGAGCCGAAGTCAGACGCTTAACCGACTGAGCCACTCAGGCGCCCCAATTAATATTTTTAGATATTAAAGAAAAAGTCAGCCAAAGGTCCAGATCTAAGTTATCCTCTAAATTTCACTTAAAATGAAATTCTTAGCAATGCATTCAAATATAAACATGCTGTAATGGCAATTTTTGAAAAGTGCAATCATACTTTCAACAAAACTCTAAGATCACATGAAATTTACTAAAGAAAAAAGTAGAAGAAAATAAAAACTTCCTAAAAATTCTTCTGGAGACGATTTTAAATAATCTGATAAAAGCCCTTCCAAATTCCAAAAAGGCACGTGAAGTGAGCATTAGATATTTAATTAGTGTTATATTTTAAGCTGTGACAACTGTATGCCCATATTCTAGCAGAATGACTAGTACAAAAGAGGCCTCAGTGGATGTTTTTAATGAATTAAGTGCTTGTTTTCACTACAAGAGTTTCTGATTAATTACATTTATAATTCAGTAAATTGTGCTTTTATGTGCTCTACGCACTCAGTATATAGAGATTCCTGCTTAAGTAATTTACCCTCATCTTATATGTGTCTATACATGTTTTGATCACTTTTACTAGCTGTTCAACGTTAAAATTGTTCTGGGTCTTACATAGTCTAATGTTACACAGAAAAAAGTAAATACAGCCAGTACTTAGAGTGGAGAAAATAAGAAGCACACATTCAGAGGGGAAAAAAAAAAAAAAAAAAAAAAAAGATTCATGTTACAAAAGAGTAAAAAGTAATCATGATAAAATATTACTAGAGAATTAAAACCAGTTTCCTCTATCCTAGACCTGTGAAAATTATTTGAAAACTTAAGTACCTCTATAATGGTTTTACCTTTAAAAATAGCTTATCTTGGGGAGCCTGGGTGACTCAGTCAGGTAAGCATCTGACTTCAGCTCAGGTCATGACCTTGTGGTTTGCAAGTTCGAGTCCCGCATGGGGCTCTCTGCTGTCAGCCCAGAGCCCTCTTTGGATCTTCTGTCCTCTCTGTCCCTCCCTCACTTGCTCATGTGCACACACTCTCTCTCTCCCTCTCTTTCAAAAATAAATAAACATTAAAAAAATAGCTTATTTCCTCCTTCACAAACACATGAATCTTCTGACCATATGGAAGACATCACAAATAAAAATTTATATTAGAATATATTTGTCTTACATGATTCAATGGAAAAAAATCTTAATGAAGCATCATAAATTATAAATAACCCATCATTCAAGATTAAGTAAAAGCTTAATAAACTATAAAAGTTCTGATTATTGGATTATGATCTTTAGTTTTCAATACTCTACTGAATTTTGGGTGCTCATAGCCAAAATGGGTCTGAGAAGCTAATTTTAAAAGTTATTAAGCAATTCCCTTTAGCAACATCATGCATTAGGATAGAAAACACTCAGCTATATATATTTTTTTACTTATCTACTGCTCTTTAAATACCGTTAAGAGTTTCTTTTATACATACAACTCAAGAGTCGCATGCATGGGCCCTTCATTCTTTAAGACATTTTCCTTAACCGTGTCTGACATGACAAGTGGGATTTAGTAAGTCCTCCTCATGGCCAGAGAGATGCTCTATTGGCATTTAACCTTGTTTTACGCATTTCTAGAGATTGCTCTCTGGTTCCTATAATTTTCCATGCATTTCTGTTTTAAGAAGACAACAGAAGGGGCGCCTGGGTGGCTCTGTTGGTTAATAGTCTGACTTTGGCTCAGGTCGTGATCTCACGGCTCGTGAGTTCGAGCCCTGCGTTGGGCTCTGTGCTGACCGCTTACAGCCTGGAGCCTGCTTCAGATTCTATGTCTCCCTTTCTCTCTGCCCTCTCCCCCATTCACTCTCTGTCTTTGGTCTCTCAAAAATAAATAAACGTTAAAAAAAAATTTAAGAAGACAACAGAAGCGTACGCTCTTTTCATCGCTGTTGATCGCGTACTCCATAAAAAGCTGATGAGGACTCAAGCCTGAATGGTCTGATCTTTGCTATGGTCCCACTGGACCCTGGATTGTGAGAGGCTGCCTAACAGGAAGACGCTTTCAAATACAGTATACTGGATGGTTCTTTGTGCCTTTTCCATTTCAATCTCTAACCTATGAGAAAGAACTTTAAGAGCCACAGGAAAATGTACCCATTTGGTTTAGAAAGAAAACAAAACAACATTCTTCTTTCTTCTCCCCCGGGGAAATTAGGAGGCTGAATGTTGATGTTCTCACACCAAACGATCTGACAACATTTAAAAATGCATTTGCAGTAGAGGGTTAACATGAGAAGAAAAAGAAAGGAACCTATCCTTTCAAACAGTCTCTGATTTCATTATAAAATCAACCAAAAAAAAAAAAAAATGGGGCTCTTGGATTTTTTTTTTCCCTCAGAAAATGGGTAGAACACATTTTCTTTTCTTTTGCCTTTTCTAATTTGCCTTTGTGCTCTTGACCCAAGAAACGGTATCTGATTACATATCAGAGAGAATAATCAACCCAAGTTGATGACTGACATTTTAACAGACTAAACAGTAATATTGCACCACCGAAATCCTGAACAGTTTTCTAAGGGCTCTTTTTACAAGTGGGCATCATAAATAGCCAGCACATTGAGGGTTTAATTATGAAATCAGAAGGCTTGATTCACTACCCTCTTTTCAGAGCCCAACACCTCTTCTTTCTCAGACGCGATGTCTTAGAGAGGCAATCACAAGCACTTACCTTGTTTATTTCCCAATCTTGCTCAAATTTTTCCAGTACAGCTGAGTCCTGAGTGGACTCCTGCACATCACAAGTGACCTCCTCCTCTCTGCCTGGCAGACTAAACTTTTCTTTCTGTTCTGTTGAGCGTTTTGATTGGAGAATGCTACGAAGACAATTTTCTGTCTCCTGCTTAGCAGATTCAAGTCGGTTTTCCAAATCCTTTTGTTTACACTTAAGTGATTTTATATCATTTTTAATAATCTTCTGTCCCATTGAAGATGTATTTTTCTTGATAGATTTTGCTAAAGCTAAAATCTTCTCCAATGTGCCATCTTGTAAACTGAGTCTATTCTCTAGTTCCTGTAAGTGGAGAAAAGATGATCACACAAAGTATTTCCATTGTCACAAGAGTTCATTGACTTTTGGAAATCACAGAGTACTTCTCCAGCAGTGGAAAGTATAATAAATTTACCAATTCATATCACAAAGAAAAAACTTTGGGCAAGATTTAAACCACTGTAGCATCCCAGATCAAAACCTCCAACAGACTGTATAAGATACTAAAAGTCTATAAGAAGTAACAAAGAAAATTTCATAACACAGTTCCCAGAACATTGGAGGCAGTCAACATATATTTGTTAAGTATGTATTTTGTTCAAGATACAGCCTTTTTACACAAAATACTAAATAATAAGGGCTTACTTTGTGCAAAGCATTGAAAAAAACAGAAGAATCATTTAGAATGTGCCCACATGAATCTAGTGTTAATATTTAAAATTCAGAGCAAAACTTTAATCAGTCTATCCAATGCAATATCTTAAATATAGCAGGAACCCAAATAATATTTACTAAATGCATGAACAAATCAGGCTAATTTGAGAACTCAACACTCAAATGGAATTTGAGGTACTATAGCAGCTACTGATGTTACTATTGAAATAGAGTTAAGACTTAAAGTTGCTAAGTGAACTAGATAGTATTTATTAGTCACTATCCTAATAGACTACACAGTATTCACTCATTCATTCATTTATTCATTCATTCATTCAACCAGCCTATCATGGTAGGCTTTTTAAAAAGACTACACAGTATTCACTCATTCATTCATTTATTCATTCATTCATTCAACCAGCCTATCATGGTAGGCTTTTTAAAAAGACTACACAGTATTCACTCATTCATTCATTTATTCATTCATTCATTCAACCAGCCTATCGTGGTAGGCTTTTTAAAAATTGTCCTTTATGTTTTAAGTAATGTCTACACCCAATGTGGGGCTCGAACTCACAACCCCGAGATCAAGAGGTGCACACTCTCCTAACCAAGCCAGCCAGGCGCCCCTATCATGATAGGTTTTGAAGTTGCATAGATGAGTAAAATTCAGTCCCATCAGGTTCCTATTATCTAGTGAGAGACACAGAAGTAAACAGACAATTGTATTAGAATGTGAAAAGATCTATGCTAACAAATACACACAGGTCCAGATTGCATTTTAGAAAGATCTGGCACGGCCAAGGGGATGTTGCAATAGACAGCGTGACAAGTGCAGGCAGAGAGCCCCTGTTTGCTGAGGGTCTGCCCTAAGGAGGCAATAATGAGGGTCTTGGGGAAGTAACAAACTTTACAGATATTCCAGAGATGAAAGAGACAACATTTGGTGTCTGACTAGATTGAGGGATCTGGGAAAGCGTGGATAACCAGGATTCTGACTTGAACCTTGGAGAGATGGGAGAAATATTCACAGAGTCAGAGAATACGGAAGAAAAAGCAGGCCTATTGGTTGGGAGCTGGGAGACGGAGAACGGGAAGTTGCTGCGTTATTTTCTGGACCTGCTGAACCACAGATAACTGCACGATAGCCCAGTGGAGTTTGTCCACTGGGGTCAGAAGACCTGAATTGTAGCCCCTACTCTGTCATTTAACCTGATGACCCTGGAAGTCCCTCATCTCTCCAGAACCCAGCTTATCACGTGTAAAGTGTGGGGTCTGAACTTGATGGCCTCTGAGATTCCTTCTGTCTATATCAGAGGTTCTATGTTAATTTTGTAGCAGGAGCCTGAGCTGGGCTCATGTCTGACACTTTCCTCGGTATCCGTGGAACCCAGACAGTGTCTTGCATATGGCTGAGCCCTGAATATTGTCAAATGATCACTGTTAAAAAAGGAAGTAGTCCTGTCACAATATCAGGCCATGGAGGAGAAGGCTTGTGTGATTCCCAGATCCCTAAAAGAAAGAGATGAGGAATTCCCACACGCAGGCCACCAGCGCTGCTCTGAGACTCACCCCATGAAATCTCCAGTTAAGGAGCTGTTAAAGAAAGAGCCGCTTTACTTTGTTTCCTTCTAGAAGTCACCTTGCAGGCCTGCTTGTTGGCAAAGCAGAGAGTGAGAATCCAAGGAACATGTTTTGAGGACGTGGGTAAAGCACGTGTGATCCTCAGTGTATGAGGCTAGGTGCTATTGGACTTTAGGAGGGGATTTTGGAAGCCTTACATCTGGAGACTGCTCTAATTTACAGCGTGAGTATATAGGTTAATAAGGCACAAATTCTGTAACTCCCATCTGCCCCTGATAAAGAATGCGAAACTGAAGCATTTCCCTCCTGGTCTTGCTGCATACTACGCATCCTTTGACTAGTCAGTATCTGCTGGGGTCACATGCGGGCTCTAAAACAAAGATCTCCGGGAGGTACAGACTGGTCCCGCATTGGGCTCTGTGCTGATGGCTCGGAGCCTAGAGCCTGCTCCGGATTCTGTGTCTCCTTCTCTCTCTGCCCCTCCCCCGCTTGTGCTCTGTCTTTCTCATCAAAAATAAATAAAATATTAAAAAAAAAAAAAAAGAAGAAGAACATCCCCATTTTCTATGACTGGCCAGAACTTTAATTAATTACTTTTAATTATCTGAATAACAACTGTATTTCTGACCAAAGACACTGATTTGTTCATCGTAATTAATATTGATTTTGTTTTCATGTCCCTCCTGTCTGGACACTGTTTAATACCTGCAGTTTCTGCAGTTTTTCCTCAGTTGCTATTTGATCCAAAGGCTTATCAGAAAAACTGGCAAGTTCCTTGGAGAGATTGTCCAATGTAGTATTCAGGTCTGTGACGCAAACCTGGTATGAGTGGTGTTCTTGAACGTGACCTTCCAATTTTTGCACGGAACCCTAAAAACAAAACCATTGACAATTCACCAATTATGTCTCTGAATTTCCTCCCTCAGAAAATAATTAAATTGTTCATAAACACTTGCTTTATGAAGTTTCATCTGGAAACAGGAATAGGGCCATATAAATTGTCCAGAGTTCTTAAGTAAAGTTTTAGTATTTGAGATATTTCCATGTAAAATCTCCTCCTCCCCACCCCCCACAAATGGCTTATTGAAATCACATGCTTCTTGGCCTTCATTTCATTCCTAAGGACAATTTACTTCTCAAGAGGTTTACAAAATGTAAAGGCTTCAAATTATATCATCAAATCACAAACATCCATAATAAAGCAGCTCCCTTAATTATCCTTCTTAGTAAAATCAAATACCCACAGTTGTAAATGAGACTATATGAGATCAGCCTAACCTCAGATTCCTTTCCTAAGAATTCAAGTCCAACATTGTGTCTTAGGAAAAAGGAATCCTAACTCGAGAACAAACCCATCTTCAGGTCTGCTTCCTGGAATAAGAAAATAAGGCGGCCACACCTCATCAGAAAAGTAGCAATTATTAAACTAAATAATTTATAGCCAAGTAGGTATCTCTTTACCCCTGCACACGTCCTGCAATCTGTATAAGCAAGACTTCTTACCCACATAATCCTTATATTGATCTAACTTCCCATATGCAAAGAATTACAGACAATTCTCTTATGAGAATACATTCCCTTGTGACAAGCTGACATTTATCTCTTAACTCTTTTACTGCAGACCACTCAAGGGAGGGAAACTGATAAGGTTTATAAAGAATAATGAATATATAGCTGACCTTAAACAACATGAACTTGAACTATATGGATCCACATATCACAGAGCTTGTACAGTACTGTAAATGTATTTCCTCTTATGATTTTCTTAATAACATTTTCTTTTCCCTAACTTACTATATTATAAGTAATATATGTTTTAGGTAATATATAATATACATGTCATATATTAATATAGATATATAATACATATACAAAATATGTGTTAATCAACTGTTTATGTTATCTGTAAGGCTTCCTGTCAACAGTAGGCTATTAGCAGTTAAGTTTGGTGGGAGTAAAAAGTTATATGCAAATATTCAACTGTAGGAGGGGCTCAGCATCCCTAGCCCCCAACTTTGTTCATGGGTCACCTGTAAACTATTCCAATGAATAGATGATGGATGAATGGATGGATAGGTGGATGCATGGATAACTTCAACACCATCACCTTCAGAGAGATACTTAAATCTTAACCCTTCTGGCCCTTGAAAATAGGAACTTGGATGAGAAAAAAATACATAATAATCAAATAATGGCCACTGGATTTCTCTAGCAAAACTGACTGGATTGAGCTCTCTATCCTTACAGAGTCAGTATTTGTATCTAAAAAGGATAAATTAAACGTTAAAAGTTTTTGATTTACCAGAAGAACAAAAAATGGTTCCATATACAAATATGACATACTTGTGCATAATTATGACAATCATTAAAAAACTTATTTTGACCATTTCACCTGTAGTTGCTGTAGAAGACTTTCGTGTAGATGCTTTATCTCTAGCCAAGGCTCTTCACTGAAGTTGGGATTTTTAGTGCATTCTAAGAGGTAACTTCCTTGAGATTTTAACTCTTTTAGCAAGGATGTCAAATCTTGTGCTTTCTGGAGGAATTTCTTATAAATTTTTAACTGAGCTTTCTTCTCCTGCAAACCGTGTTGCAGAGCAAAGCCCACTTCTTGTTTCTTTTTCAGTTCTGTGAGCATTAATCTCAGATCCTCCTTACTTTGCAAATACTTCTCTCCTTCTAGTAGAAGCTTTTCTTGATGGCTAAGTTGTACAAAATATTTTAGAAATGACACTTAGGAAATTGGAATGCTTTTTGCATATTATAGTATAACATACATTACAATAAAAAGCATTAAAATAACACTAATATAAATTATTCCCAATGACTCTTTTGGCAATATAGCATTCTAAATAGCACTAAGGTTAGCTCAGAAACCAAATCAGAAATTATTTGCAGCATTCCTAAAAAAATAGATTTTTGTCACATAATTTGACCTGAGAACAAACACTTAATAATTTAGATTCTAAACCATTCCAGTTTTTGCAGCTGCTCTGGAAAACAGTGTGGAGTTTCCTCAAAAAATTAAAAATGGACCTACCCTATGACCCAGCAATAGCACTGCTAGGAATTTACCCAAGGGATACAGGAGTACTGATGTATAGGGGCACTTGTACCCCAATATTTATAGCAGCACTCTCAACAATAGCCAAATTATGGAAAGAGCCTAAATGTCCGTCAACTGATGAATGGATAAAGAAATTGTGGTTTATATACACAATGGAGTACTACGTGCCAATGAGAAAGAATGAAATATGGCCCTTTGTAGCAACGTGGATGGGACTGGAGAGTGTTATGCTAAGTGAAATAAGCCACACAGAGAAAGACAGATACCATATGGTTTCACTCTTATGTGGATCCTGAGAAACTTAACAGAAACCCATGAGGGAGGGGAAGAAAAAAAAAAGAAAAGAAAAAAAGGAGGTTAGAGTGGGTGAGAGCCAAAGCATAAGAGACTCTTAAAACCTGAGAACAAACTGAGGGCTGATGGGGGGTGGGAGGGAGGGAAGGGTGGGTGACGGGTATTGAAGAGGGCATCTTTTGGGATGAGCACTGGGTGTTGTATGGAAACCAACTTGACAATAAATTTCATATATTAAAAAAAATAAATAAAATAAACCATTCCAGTTTTTATTGTGCTTAAATATAATTACGTTATCTTATATTTTTCTTGCTCATATAAGTAAAACAAATAATCATTCAGTATATTAACCAACGAACTAGTTTATGCTTAAATTTGGTTTTGATCTGCTCATCTTCCTAGAAAAGATCTAAAATTCACATCTCCACTAAACAGTAAAACATATTATTTAACATGTGATATGAATTAAGAATTTTCATCAGAATTACATCCACTGAATTCAGACAACATTTATAATGTTTACACACTTAAGACTCTCTTGGAATATATATTTAAAGGCATAATTATTCTATAGTAATACCATGCTGACTCTGAAATTGTCTGGGGGAAGGGGGTTTTGGTAAGAAGCAGAGTGTTGAAAGTAGAATGGGAGACAATGCTAATTTGTTACCGAGAGCTCCATGGGTTGATGAACCAGCCAAAGTAAACACTGTCACAGAGTTATGACAGCAAGTGCTTCCTATCTGATCCCGCGAACTATTCATCTTCATTTCTGCCTCTGACATTGTGAATGCCCCTGACATTACTGCCTTTCTCTCCAACAGATATTATATCCAAACCCAGGAGGCAGACAAAACATACTTGTTATGGCTTCACCGGGCAATGAAAAGGCGTGAAAGTGAAGGCATGTCCTTTACCTTAGATACGTGTTGGCTAAATGGATTGTGTTGTCCCACTGGTTCTTGATATCAGTAAGGGTCTTTGGAGCCAATGGAGCCTTGCTGCTCTCAGCCTGACTCATGATGGTCTGTATTTTAGCGTCCCCTTCAGGCTTTAGTAAAATGATTTCCTGAAGTAAATAAAGATCTTAGAATCTCATTTGCATTCCTTAGAGGAAGTACATATGATACCTTTTTATTTATAAACATTCTATTTAGATTCCAATTGCAGAGTAGATTTCAGAAATATCTTTTCATTTTTTACGTTGCCCAAAAGATAATGATACCTCCTTACATTATACAGAATTGGTTCTCCCTAAGTATTTGTCAGATTGCCCTTGCTGCATTCCTGCTCTCCTCTTGATTTTCAACTGCCTTCAAATAAGTTATATGCCCAAAAGACCCTGGAAAATCCTTCTTTCTATCCACTGAATTATTTAAGGAAACAACCTGAACAAGACATTTTTATACACCCAAAATGAGACTTAGGGCTTCCCACAGGAAAACTCAGTGCCCCATGTCAACTCTTGTCTCTCTCCACTACAACATAATTCATTCCCATTCCCTGGTCTTCTCTTTCCCTCCTTTGCTCTAACAATCATGTTCCTCCCTTCTTGGAAATACTACTCCAGATTCACCTCTCCTGGAAAATCTTTCACGTACAATCCCAAATGATTCCAATTACTTCAGTAAGCCTTACCAACTCTTACAGCTCACTATTCAGAACCATTTCTTCCTGTAATAATGCTTCGATTGTGATTTCAATCCTTCTGGGTTCCTTTTAAGCACATGGGCTTCTGTCCCCTGCATTTGTAACTACCAAAGCCTATTGAATCTCTCCTTAGAAAAAAAGTGGGCTTAGAGGAGCTTGGGAGTTCCTTGCCCTCTGCAACCCCCTCGGCATGTCATAACCTTTATAAACTACACAATGTACTCGATATCTAATAACCTTTTGAACCATACATATTTGCTCTGAAGAAGAGTTCCTCTCCAGCCCCGCCTTGACATTGCGGATATGTCTTTGTACTGGCATAAATTCTTTTTATATCCTAGCAAACTCCCACCTGCCACAGCTCCATACATACTGCCCTTAGAAAGAGAGAATACACCTTCTCTCTTCTGTCTGCCTTAAAATAATTTTAGATCCATCACAGCTCTTCTCTCTTGTAAGCTCAGTCATCTGAATGTCCTCAGCCATTCCACAGTAATCCTATTTTCCATTAAGAAACAAATCTTTGCAGTTTTCCTGTAAATCTTTTAAAAATTAGAGTTCATTCTGACCTCCGAAATTTACTTTCCACAGTTATACCTTTATTTTTTGGATTCTTTCCTCAAGCGGCATTTTGCCTTCAGATGAATTCAAAACCATAAGGGACTCTTTAATCCCTGCTATCCAATGAATTACATCATGTGCAAGATCATTAAAGCTCTGGTCCTCTGTAGGAGGTAACTTATCCTCTTCATCAATTTCACATAATTGTCTCAAAAATGTCTGGTATCTATCAATCAAATGTGTTGATTCCATTATTATTTCTTCTTCTTCAGTAAGCCCATATTCCTTCAAAGAATCGTTCAGCTGGGCCATGGATTCAAATTGTTCCCTGAAAATTCCAAACATCATCGAAAGTTTAGAGGAGCCACAATAGCATGTAAGAAACTATGTTGGCAGAAAATATATTCATACAGGATTAGCTATACCTTTTTCTAGCTACAGCTTCACAAAATAGCTCAGTTTTCTCTCCTGGTTTTTCCAGTTCTTTCCATTTCTCTTCTTGACTGGTCAACCATGTGCTCAGATTTCTGTGGTCATCCTGGAGACTAACAGAATATTACATACGTTAGAATATAAAATAAGCAAAAAGTGTTTCTATGAAGAGAAGGTTGGCATGGATTTTGTAAACCAATCAGGCTTTTACTACATTTTTTTTTATTCTTTGGTGAAGAATTAATTCGCAACATTAAAATCTGAACAACAGTAGCCTGTATTATAGTAGGATTCTATAGGGGCGCCTGGGTGGCTCAGTCGGTTGAGCGTCCGATTTCGGCTCAGGTCATGATCTCGTGGTCCATGAGTTCGAGCCCCGCGTCGGGATCTGTGCTGACAGCTCAGAGCCTGGAGCCTGTTTCAGATTCTGTGTCTCCCTCTCTCTCTGACCCTCCCCCGTTCATGCTCTGTCTCTCTCTGTCTCAAAAATAAATAAATGTTAAAAAAATATATATAGTAGGATTCTATAAAGCAACAAGCTACGCAAACATATCACAAAGAACAGGAAACAAAACATTTTTTGGACTGTCCCCTGAACTACTGCCATATTAGATAATTTGAAGAATTCTCTCAACTTCTATCTTCCTAGGGTCAAACTTAGATTTGAAAACGTATATTTTATTTGTGAAATTTGTGTGTATTGTACATCCCCATGCTAGCTGTACTGATGCACAAAACGTGTAAAGAGATCATTAGAAACATATGTTATTTAGCTATCACCTTTACTTCCTACCTCAGTAGCTGTTGCAAGCAGGCATTCAGCTCCTTTGTTCGTGCCTGGCAGATGGACTCCATTTTTTCTAATTCAATTTCTTGATTTATAATCCAACTGTGAAGCTCCTTAACATGTGCTTTGGGCAGATGCTTCTTCACATGACTTAGTACAGTTCCCACCTGCTGTGTTTTACTGCCTCTTCCTTCAAGAGTTAAGAAATCCTTAAGGAAGACAGAAAGTCAGTGATGCTCTACTGGCAAGCTGAAGTGTGGTCTCTACCCCCCCGTAGCACTTTTCCAAGCTGGTACGTAGACACGTCACCTTTCTAACATCCTATACGAAAGAAAAGCTACGGAGATATGGCTAGCGCCAATGGCAAATGACCAAAAGATAATTTACATTAGTTGTAGAATGTGTGTCTGCATCTGACTTGCTGGATATGACATCAAGCAAAATAATGCTTGTTCATGAAAGTCAGTAGGAGTAAGACTGGGGAAGCTGCATTTTTCTTTCCCGACTCTGCTCAGCTTCTAAATACTTGCTCCCCTCGGGTAATCAACATGTAAAACTACACAGGCTATTCTCTATTTAACTCTGTCCAAATAAGAATTTTATTTCAATGTTTGTGTTTCAAGGTTTGAGCATCATTTGTTAAGGCCATGCGACGGACAAAGTTAAAGGCAACAACAACGACAAAAAAGTCAGGACTTAAACTAAAAAAGAAGAAAGGCAATTCTACCAATAAAGAACAGTATCAGCAAAGTAAAGAATCAAACAAGGAATACTTAGTGCCACTCATAAGCTTGAGAGCATGACTCATCATCAAACTACAGTACTAGACAGTCTTCAGTCAGAGAAAGACAAATATCATACGATTTCACTCATATGTGGAATTTAAGATACGAAACAGATGCACATAAAGGAAGGGAAGGAAAAATAATATAAAAACAGGGAGTTAAACCATAAGAGACTCTTAAATACAGAGAACAAACTGAAGGTTGCTGGAGGGGTGTTGTGTGGGGGGATGGGCTAAATGGGTGGTGGGCATTAAGGAGGACACTTGTTGGGATGAGCACAGGGTGTTATAAGTTAAGTGATGAATCACTAAATCCTACTCCTGAAATCATTATTATACCATATGTCAATTAACTTGGATTTAAATTAAAAGAATAAAAATAAGTAAAATCATACAAATAGTGCTTAAAAAACAAAAGGCTAACCCTCCCTAAAAGTACTAGACAATCTAGCCTAAAGTGATGAAGATTTAAGGTGCCATATGCATTTTAAATGCTTGCTTGCACATTACCTTTTATTCCAAGCTGCCCTCCACTACCCTCCGACCAGCTACATGAAAGTCCAAATGAGACTGTTAAAAGAAATGTTACTCAGAAAAAACTTAACAGAAAGTCAAGAGACCCCTCTCAAGAAAGTAAAGAGACTTTGGGGCTCCTGGGTGGCTCAGTTGGTTAAGCGTTCGACTCTTGATTTGGGCTCATGATCTTGCGGTTTGTGAGTTTGAGTGCGGCATTGGGCTTTGAGCTGACAGTGGGAAGCCTACTTGAGGGTCTGAGTCTCTCTCTCTCTCCCAACCCCAAAATAAATAAGTAAATAATAAAAAAAAAAAAAAAAAAAAAAAAACCAACACTTAAAAAACAAAAGGAAAAGTAAAGGAACATCCAAGTCCACATTAGGCAAAGCCTTTATTTTGTATGAAATATGATTTTACCAGAACCAGATTTGCCAGTACACCCTGTTAAACAGCATCTTAGAACAGGTGTGAAAACAGAAATTGCTTAAGTGCCTTGCACCCTGACCCTGTAAATATGGAGTTTCAAAAATTTGGGAAAAAGTCGGTTATTTGGAAACATTATCTCTATGTAGAGAAATGAGCAAGTCAAAGTAATTATTATTTTATCTAGTTAAATACAGTTCTATGCCTCTAGTATGTTAGCTTTGATAAATTTTGATTAAAATTTACATATATCTTACAGAAAGTTTTTGCAGCTTTTCTTCCACACTCTTTTTTGTTTCTGATGATTCAAAACACTCCTTAAGGTTCATTTTAATGTTGCCAAACCAGTCATTAAAGTTCTTGCACTGATCTGTAGGAAAAAACAAAAGAAGCTATATCCATTCAAGGAAGACTTTAGACCCCTTGTTAAAGTGAGAGGCTTTGAAACTCACTTCACATAACGTGGGTACAACAAGTCACTGTGTAAGGTGGTAATAAGTTGAAGCCCAATTTTGAGGTTAATCGATTTCTCAAAAGTAATTATGGTATATTTTCTATACCCGACCTCCTTTCCAAGCACACAGTACCCCCATAGACACTCGTAGGGACAGCTTGCTCACAGGCACATCGCCAGACTCACTCACCACAGTGAGCAGGTCGAATGTGAGGATGTTGGTGACCTTCCTTCATGAAATAAAGATTTGGGACTTGAAAGAAATAGATGTTATATGATAGGCGTATAGATCAGTGAGTGCTTCCCCCCAAAAGATTTATGTGAATAAATCCTAAATAAATAAGTACATAAATAAATCCTTTTCCTTAAATAGAATCTCTGCAACCATCTCTCAGTGAAGTTTAGATAAGCCTTCATGTTCGCAATATTTATTCATACTTCAAGATTCCCAGAAAAAACAGTAATGCGCTCACCATTCAATAACTCACTATTCAATAACTTACCATTCAATAACTTAGAAAAGTGATCTTGCAAAACACTTTTTTTGGTATTAAATAAATCACTGACACTTTCATATTGCTTTTTTAATTCAGAGAGTTCAGGAGTCAGACAACCTATTTGATTCTCCAGTAACATCATACTGTGCTTTTGCTGTAGGATTTGCTGTTGTATCTCCTAAATACATAAACAAACAACCATTAAATCTCAAAATGCGTTCAATTTACACATAGTAGAATAGATCTCCATTGTTTTTGTAAAAACCTAGATGATTTTTCTATTGAGTGGATTCGCTTTATCTTAGCCGGTAAATGTATACTGCAACACAAATTAACATCAAATAATTACTGCCCTCAAAGCAATTCAACTAAATAAACACAAATTGTTTTTCTGAGGTTTTTCCCCCAACTTTCATTTTTTTGAATAGTTACTACTTTTCATTAACTTCAAGAGGCCAAAGCCATCAGAAATAAGTGTGAAAATAAATCTGAACCACAGAAGAGAAGCAGCTGGGACATACCTCTAGTTTAGTAAAGATCTCTAAGCTGTCGGAAGGAGACAGGGCTTTTAACAGGGACTCAGTCATTCCGATCTGAGTCTTGGCTTGGTCGAGATCCTCCCTTAGCTCAGCTGTATGGCCACTGAGCACAGAGCAGTTGGATTCTCCTGTTAAATGCATTTTTACATTTTCTATCTTGTTTAAAACAGAGGACTCCATGACCTGAAATCATGATATATATGAAGTCAAATTAACAAATTTATTTCACTAGATTTTAAGACAACTGCATTGCTAGAGAATGAGTTGAGACATTGAATTAATTCCTCATTGTTCTACATCACTGATACAATTTAAATTGTTTCAAAAAAGAATAACATGAAAAACTGAGATTGACATTCTGTCTTTGTTCTAAAAAACTAATTTGTGGGCTGGGTGGGGGGGGGCGGTGGTTGGGGGGGGAATGTGCCTGGATGGCTCAGTCGGTTAAACGTCTGACTCTTGATTTCGGCTCAGGTCATGATCTCACGGTTCATGAGTTCAAGCCCCAAGTGAGGATACACTCTCCCTCACTCTGCCCCTCCCTCGGTTGCTCTCTCTCTCTCAAATAAATAAATGAACTTTAAAAATAAACTAATTTGAAAATCCTACCCCCCCCCAAAGCAAGTTTTATCTAGCATAACAATTGAGGTACCATCTCATGGCACTCATTTGAAAATGTATTAAAACATACAGAAAAATTGGGACGCCTGGATGACTCAGTAGGTTGAGCGTCTGACTTTGGCTCAGGTCATGATCTCACGGTTTGTAGTTCGGGTCCCACGTAGGCTCTGTGCTGACGGCTCAGAGCCTGGAACCTGCTTCCGATTCTATGTCTCCCTCTCTCTCTGCCCCTCCCCTGCTCATGCTCTGTCTCACTCTCTCTCAAAAATAAATAAACATTTAAAAAAATACAGAAAAGTAAATAGCCAGCATTTATTGAGCATTTATTATGTACACAACAGCATTGTGGTAAGCACTTGATGGACAAAATTCAGGCTTTAGAGTGTTAACTAACTTGACTTGCCCAAGATCATAAAGCTAGCTGATGACACAGCTGGGACCTCACCCAGAAAGTCTGACTCCAGAGCTCATACTCAGCCACCATGTGTTCTACCTAAATAAAAATTGTAACAAATCTCTTCACACAACAGAAAATCACACTTTGGTCCATCTCCCTGCTTCCTCCATCTAGCCATTAATAAACACAGAATCACACGAGTCATATTCTCCTTCTTATGGCCAAAGGACACTCAAGAGGAAACCCTTTCCTTCAAACAGAAGCATGACAACATCTCCAGCTCCACACAAGAGGCCTGGAAATAAGTTAATAAAACAATAAAAAAATATATACTTACTCTAAACAAACATAATGAACTATGCCAAGTATTAAAAATTCAATTGGACTTAATAAATATAGGAATTGAATAAAGATGAACTAAATAATGATCCTAATTTTAATTATTTAAAAAAATTTTTTTTAATGTTTATTTGTTTTTGAGAGAGAGAGACAGAGAGACAGAGTGCAAGTGGGGGAGGGGCAGAGACAAAGGAGACACAGGATCTGAAGCAGGTTCCAGGCTCTGAGCTGTCAGCACACAGCCCAACCCAGGGCTTGAACCCACAAGCCATTAGATCATGACCTGAGCCAAAGTTGGACGCTTAACTGACTGAGCCACCCAGGCGCCCCCTAATTTTACTTTAGGTTTAAGATTTAGAATTCCGGTTTATGGACATGAGTTACTTCAGAGTGCTTTGATTGCAACTGTTAAATAAAAATTCTCTTACCTGCAATTCAAGAGGCGTTTCGCTGCTTTGAAGGAGAAACTGTATTTTAGCCACTCTTTTAGAAAACTCTGAAGATTTTTGTTCATGGACTTGTAACTCTTCCTAAAACATAATATTAGTGGATAATACCTTTTTATCTTATACCTTATTTTCTGGTACTCATGATTATGATTATTAATATATAGAAACCGAGAGAAACTTTGGATTTCCCCAAATCCCTTGTTTTTTGAACGAGTCCTGGGAGTCACAAACCCAAGTGGCTTTATGAGTCAGGAAAATGTTATAATTGAGCAAAGCATTCCAGCTAGAAGACGACAGAGAGGGGCCAGGCTTGTGCTATATCAGAATGCAGTGCCTGCATCACATGTCATACATCTGTACACATAAACTGTGCCCGCATGTGCACGTGCACATGTGCAAGCACTACACACACACACACACACACACACACACACACACACACACACACTGTTGCCAGAATTTGGCTCACAGGCTGGCAGTTTACAGTCCGTAACTTCAAAGTTGTAAACAATCTGCATTTCAAGGCATTTTTAAGGAACTTGTTCATTTACACCTAGAAAATCATAATTTCTATCATCATATACACAGGAAACTTGTAAATCTCTACACTTTCTGGAAACCTTTTCCAAGTGTATAAAAGTGGATATGTGAATTTAAGAATGAATAAAATAACAAAGATTCGAGGAAAAAAAATGAGACGGGAAGCATTAGACCTGGCATATTGTAAAGGCTTCATGTGCACATACATACATTTTTCTGTTACATTGGACCACATATAATTGCCAATATTTGAATGTTTTCTGATCTACAAAGGTAGAGATTTTATATGATCCAAATGAATAATATATAAACAATTAGAAAAAAATTCTTCCTAGTGTTAAAATAGACAAATTCTTTCCAAATGGCAAAACCTGAGATTACGGTTTTAAAAACTAGCCTTTTTTGAAGACAGATACCATATGTTTTCACTCTTAATGTGGATCCTCAGAAACTTAACAGAAGACCATGGGGGAGGGGAAGGAAAAAAAAAAGGCTAGAGAAGGAGGGAGCCAAAACATAAGAGACTCCTAAAAACTGAGAACAAACTGAGGGTTGATGGGGGGTGGAAGGGAGGGGTGGGTGGGTGATGGGTGTTGAGGAGGGCACCTGTTGGGATGAGCACTGGGTGTTATATGGAAACCAATTTGACAATAAATTTCATAAAAAAAAAAAAAAGAAGAAGAAGAAGAAGCTCTATAAAGATTCTGATACTCGGCCTGGTATTTTTTTCTAATCTTTCGGAGGGAGAGACTGCTTGATTCAAATTATGAAGGTTGCTCATAATCATGATCTAGATCAGGGGTTAATAGTCTAAGGGCTGGTAGTCTGTTTTTATAAATAAAGTTTTATGGGAACCCAGTTACTTTCAAGCATTTATGTACCGTCTATGACTGAGTGCTTTTATGCTACAACAGCAGCATTAATCAATTGTGACAACCGTGACCAAATGATCTACAAGCTTAAAATATTTACAATTTGGCCCCTTAAAAAAAAAGAAATCTGCCAACCCCTGAGACAGGGGTTCCCACTTGGGAACGATTATGCATTTGGTGGGGTGTCTTCCAGGAGTTATTAATGTTGCTTATACCATACAACGCTTCTGATAGTCTGGTGAATCCTGTGGACCCTTTGCATAATAATATTTTATTATTTATTTATTTATTTATTTTTGAATGCATAATAATATTTTAAAAACAAAAGATAAATTATGCAGAAATATAAAGGAAAACAATTATATTGACTTACAGTTATCAAAGTATTAAAAATAACTTGTGCTATAGTAATATGGATGTTTCTATATTAATACCTTAAATAATAAGATCTAGCAGTGACCCTACTAACAGCCATAATTTCAAAGTAGTGAAAAGGGTAACAGTTACAACTAGATAATGACCCCCAAATACCTGTGACTTTCTTGATAACAAAGTCACATACAATGTTCATCCTGCTATGTTTGTGGACTATATTCATAACTGAAACACATTATATTTTGGTTAGACATTCAGAAAGGTAAAGATGCAATTTTTCCCATATAAGGTCATTTTATCCACTAACCACTCGGGTGTCTGTGAACCCCAGATTAATAATACCTGCTAACATCTTCCTACATATCAAAGGAAACAAGAGAATTGCGGTCCCACTCAAGGGATAATGAAAGAAATAAAACATTTCTTGGTGATTTCTCTATGCTGCTTCAAGAAAGCAAGCTCAATATTCAATGTCAACTGTGTACAAGAAGAGCATACATTTTATCTGTTAAATTACCTTCAGCTTTTCTCTTTCTTCTTCAGTCAGTTGATGTAATTCCACTTTTCGAAGGACCTTTTCAGTCCACTCATCAATGACATTTTTTAAGTTAAAAAGCTTGTCCCATAAAGCTAGAGCTCGACCAAGATTTTCATAGTAGTCTTCGGTTTTTTCATTTATCTGCCATAATTAAAAAATAGAAATAACACATTTAGTGGTAAAAAAAAAAAAAAAGTACGAAAACCATTGTTTCAGTCACACATTATTTTAAAATAAAAATTTGCCTTTGCTTGTTGAACAATTTGCTTTATTTATCAACTACAAAAAAATGTGCTTTAACACATAACATAGTTCTTTCTTCCACAAAAAAAAAAAAAAAAAAAAAAACTTTGCTGCCACTTACAGGCAACTAAAAGCAACGTCTTCCTAATTTCCAACCCACAATAAATTAAAGGTGTTTTTAAAAACTCAGATGAGGGGCGCCTGGGTGGCGCAGTCGGTTAAGCGTCCGACTTCAGCCAGGTCACGATCTCGCGGTCCGTGAGTTCGAGCCCCGCGTCGGGCTCTGGGCTGATGGCTCAGAGCCTGGAGCCTGTTTTCGATTCTGTGTCTCCCTCTCTCTCTGCCCCTCCCCCGTTCATGCTCTGTCTCTCTCTGTCCCAAAAATAAATAAACGTTGAAAAAAAAAAAAACTCAGATGAAAATATAACACAAATTCTTAATCTGTAATTCATAACAATATAACTATTACTCAACCAAAACTGTATTAAATATATAGTTGAGCATGAATATCCTGCATGAATGGTTAATATATTAACTACTTTATTTTAAATAAGTTGCATATGTGCTTTTATATCTCCGTGTATAGACCCATTTGTTAGTAGCGTCTAACTCTGCAGGTAAAATTAATAATTCCTAAGTCATAAATTTTATATTATTTGAACATTTTTACAATGAACCCTTTTGAACTTTGTAATTAGATAAAAATACTAAAGATACAACAGAGAAGATCGATTTGTTATCAAAGAGAATTTTTAATGAATTAAATTGTCACTCACATCAAGCCATCTATCCACAATAATATTAGCTTCTTTCTCAAAAGGAGGCTCTTCAAAACTTCTCATTTTATTTAGATGAAATTGTAGGTTTCTACAGACCTGGTTAATCTTGTCTACAACTTCTAAATGTTCATTAAATTCTTCTTTGACAATTTCAATCTGTAAAAAAAGTTAGGTTAACACATTTTTGATAGATTTACATAGAAAAATTAGTAAGAACCAAAATTCTATTATTGGCTATTCAGCTTAAAAACAATATCATAGGGACACCTGGGTGGCTCAGTTGGTTAAACGTTGGACTCCTGGTTTTGGCTCATGGCAGAATCTCTTGCAGTTTGTGAGTTTGAGCCCTGCATTGGGCTCTGTGCTGACAATGCAGAGGCTACTTAGGATTCTCTCTCCCCCTCTCTCTCTGCCTCTCCTCCCCCTCACCTCAAATAAATAAATAAACTTAAAAAAAAAAAACCCACAACATCATAACAGAGGATACTCTGTATTAATACTTTATATTAATACTTTAATATGTACTTTGTACATTATCTTTTCTAAAGCAGGCTGTTATTTTCTCAATAAAAAGTTTTTAGAATCCTAACCATCTCATTTACCAGTAATCCTACACCAAAATTTCTTCCCACTCTGCATGATGAAATACTTGTAATAATCTAAAGCCATGTTTCCTGTCCAGGTGAAATAACAGTCTACAAAAAAACAAAACAAAACAAAACAAAAACCTTCATTCACTAGTATAAAAAAGGGCAGTTCCTAGATTCCTCTAACAGTAATCATCTGTGGAAGTTGAAGAACCATGCTCATCTGAATAAAACAGATCTCTAATATATCTTTAATACATCATTTCTCGCTTTCTTTCTTTATTTGAGAGAGAGAGAGAAAGAGAGAGCAAGCCGGGGAGGGTCAGAGAGAAGGAGAGAAAGAATCCCAAGAAGTCTCTGCAACTCTGTATGGCTTATTTCACTTAGCATAACACTTTCCAGTTTCATCCACGTTGCTACGAAGGGCCATATTTCATTCTTTCTCATTGCCACGTAGTACTCCATTGTGTGTATAAACCACAATTTCTTTATCCATTCATCAGTTGATGGACATTTAGGCTCTTTCCATAATTTGGCTATTGTTGAGAGTACTGCTATAAACATTGGGGTACAAGTGCCCCTATGCATCAGTACTCCTGTATCCCTTGGGTAAATTCCTAGCAGTGCTACTGCTGGTCATAGGGTAGGTCTATTTTTAATTTTTTGAGGAACCTCCAACACTGTTTTCCAGAGTGGCTGCACCAGTTTGCATTCCCACCAACAGTGCAAGAGGGTTCCCGTTTCTCCACATCCTCTCCAGCATCTATAGTCTCCTGATTTGTTCATTCTGGCCACTCTGACTGGCATGAGGTGATATCTGAGTGTGGTTCTGATTTGTATTTCCCTGATGAGGAGCGACGTTGAGCATCTTTTCATGTGCCTGTTGGCCATCCGGACGTCTTCTTTAGAGAAGTGTCTATTCATGTTTTCTGCCCATTTCTTCACTGGATTATTTGTTTTTCGGGTGTGGAGTTTGGTGAGCTCTTTATAGATTTTGGATACTAGCCCTTTGTCCGATATGTCATTTGCAAATATCTTTTCCCATCCCGTTGGTCGCCTTTTAGTTTTGTTGATTGTTTCCTTTGCTGTGCAGAAGCTTTTTATCTTCATGAGATCCCAATAGTTCATTTTTGCTTTTAATTCCCTTGCCTTTGGGGATGTGTCAAGTAAGAAATTACTGCGGCTGAGGTCAGAGAGGTCTTTTCCTGCTTTCTCCTCTAGGGTTTTGATGGTTTCCTGTCTCACATTCAGGTCCTTTATCCATTTTGAGTTTATTTTTATGAATGGTGTGAGAAAGTGGTCTAGTTTCCACCTTCTGCATGTTGCTGTCCAGTTCTCCCAGCACCATTTGTTAACCCCCAATATCATTTCTAACATGGAAGGTAAAATACTGTATTATCAAAAGGCCGATGGTCTTAAACTACAAAATAAAATTTGAGTGTTGACGAATGTAATGTTTCACTCAGCTTTCCAGTCTTACCTGAGCATTTTTAACAACAATATAAAATTTGAAAATAGATTTCTCATAGGCAAACACCTAAAAAAGTATACACTGCAGGGGACTTCCATTTCTGGAAATATGGAGTAGACATAATTTTCCCTATTCTTCCCATTAAGTACAACTAAAATCCCTAGATATCATATAAGAAACAAACTTAGTAAGAATGAAAAGTGGAGAGTTCAAGACCAGCTCCTGAACACCAATTTGGTGGTAAGTTCCCTGAATTTTCTTTTTCCCTTAGATAGATAGATAGATAGATAAAATTTATATGGCATGCTGAACAAACTAGAAGACCTAAAACATTTGAAAAAGAAGAAGAAAGTAGGAAGAATCAGTCTACCTGATTTTAAGACTTATCATAGAGGTACAGTAATAAAGATAATGTGGTCTTGGCAAAGAGATAGACACATAGATCAATGGAAAAGAACAGTGAACTGGAAGGGGACCCAAAGAGTTTGCCCAACTGGTTTTTGACAAAGTGCAAAAGCAATTCAATGGAGGAAAGAGAGCCTTTTCAATATATGGCACTGGAGCAACTAGACATCTATAGACCTAAGTCTCATACCTTATATAGAAACTTACTCTAAATGGATGACGGGCTTAAGTGTAAATCGTAACACTATAAAACTTCTAGGAAAAAAAATATGAGAAAATCTTCAGGATCTTGAGCTACACGAAGACTCGCAGATTTTAACACCAAAAGTACAATGCATGAAAGGAGAAAACGACAAATAGTACTTTACTGAAATGAAAACCTTTTGCTTTGCAAAAGACCCTGTTATGAGGATGAAAAGACAAGCTCCAGTTTAGGAGATAAATAGTACTTTACTGAAATGAAAACCTTTTGCTTTGCAAAAGACCCTGTTATGAGGATGAAAAGATAAGCTCCAGTTTAGGAGAAAGTATTTGCAAATCACCTAACAAACGGTTAGTATCTAGAACATAAAAAGAATGCTCAAAACGCAACAGTAACAAAACAAATCTAATTAGTGTAAATAAGCAAAAGATATGGAGATAATTCCCCCAAGATGACATACAGATGGCAAACAAGCACGAGAAAAGATTATCAATACCATTAGCAATTAGGAAGATGCAAATTAAAACCATAATGTGATACCACTACATACCTATCAGCATGAGTTAAAAAAAAAAAAAAATTGAGACAGCATCTAATGCTGGCAACGATGCAGAGAAACTGGATCATTCCACAATGCTGGTGGGAGCAGTTGGGCAGTTTCTCTAAAAACTAAATACACGATTAACATACAAGCCAGCAACTGCACTCCTACGCAGTTAACCCTGAGAAATAAAAACTTACATTCACATAAAGACCCCTATATGAATGTGTTTATAGCAGCTTTACTTGTAATAGCCCGAAATTATAAACAACCCAGATGCCCTTCAGCGGCGAGTAATGGAACAAACTGTGGTTACATCCATACCATGGAAAACTACACAGCAAGAAAAGGGAACAAACTACCAACACATGCAAGAATCTGAGTGAATCTCCAGAGAATTATGCTGAGTGTGAAATAGCCAATTCCCAAGTTACATACTGTATGTGTATGTACAGGAGGAAAAAGGGTAGGGCTATAAAAGGACAGCATGAGGGATCCTCGTGGTGATGGAAGCATTCTTGATCTTGACTGTATCAATGGCAGTGTCCTGACTGCAATATTGTACTACGTCGTTTTGTAAGATTTAACATTGGGGAAACTTACAGTAAAGGGTACTCAGGATTTCTCTGTATAATTTCTTTTTTTTTTTTTAATTTTTTTTTCAACGTTTTTTATTTATTTTTGGGACAGAGAGAGACAGAGCATGAACGGGGGAGGGGCAGAGAGAGAGGGAGACACAGAATCGGAAACAGGCTCCAGGCTCTGAGCCATCAGCCCAGAGCCCGACGCGGGGGCTCGAACTCACAGACCGCGAGATCGTGACCTGGCTGATGTCGGACGCTTAACCGACTGCGCCACCCAGGCGCCCCTCTCTGTATAATTTCTTACAACCGCATGTGAATCTATAATTATCTCAAAATAAAAATTTAATTAAAATAATAAAAACTGAGGAGTATTACTCAGCGATCAAAAAGAATGAAATCTTGCCATTTGCAATTACGTGGATGGAACTAGAGGGTATTATGCTAAGGGAAATTAGAGAAAGACAAATATCATATGACTTCACTCATATGAGGACTTTAAGATAGAAAACAGATGAACATAAGGGAAGGGAAGCAAAAAGAATATAAAAACAGGGAGGGGGACGAAACATAAGAGAGTCTTAAATATGGAGAACAAACACAGGGTTACTGGAGGGGTTGTGGGAGGGGGGGAAGGGCTAAATGGGCAAGGGGCATTAAGGTATCTACTCCTGAAATCATTGTTGCACTATTTGCTAACTAACTTGGATGTAAATTATAAAAAATAAATAAATTATAGAAAGATAAAATAATAATAACTGAATAAAAATTTTAAAATAGAAAAAAAAAATTACTGGGGGGGTTTCTGTCTCCTGACTGGATGCTGAATGATACCTCTTCAAAGCTGATTGCAAACTCCAGTGTTTTTCTTCCTGGCACAAGCCTCTGCAATGGGCATAATACATTTTTGTTCAATTAAATGGAAAAATAATTTGTTCAATTATATGGCATAATTTTCAATACATTCAAAGAACTCTGTTGTTACAATTGACATATGCCGCCACTGGGTGAAGAAAAAAGAAAGAGCAGGAGAGGGTATCTTTAGCACTGACAGGAACTGTGGGTTTTGTTCCACAATACATTGAAAGGGTAGAATAAAGGAAAGTAGGCTCACTCTGTCTTTTCCCAAACTTGAATGGTCCCCTGACATTCTAGCCTTTAGTCTTACTCTTGCACTTCTGTCTTTCATTAAAGAGAGTGGAAATCTGGCCCCATATCCTAGATAAACATCCAGGTTTCTATGGTTTGAAAGACAAAAGTTCTCAGTGATATCATATTTCAGCCACTGGTGCAAAGCATCACACTACAAATACATACTACAGAAATGGATTGTTTCTGAAGACGGTATGTAATTCATCACAAAATATAATTTTACATCACAAAGTAACGTATTATTCCAGCAAATATGTAAACTGCTCATATGCCAGATACCATACTAAAAGATTCTCAATATAATAATAAGTGCTTAGGCTCTTATACATTTCATAAAGGGAATTCGTGATTTTATTAATTTTTAAAATGCCTTTGTGACCAAACCTCTACAGATGAGAAAGGGGGAAGAGACAACGCAAAGTTAATTTTTATTTCTGCCATATATGTATTTCAAACATTTACAGAGAAGGCAATATTATGATGATTGAAACATGACTTTGTAGTCACACAGCTCTGGGATTAAGTCATGATTATGCCATTTATCAGCCATATAATCTTGGGAAAGTCACTTAACCTCTATCCTCACTTTTTGCCTTGGTTACAGAGGAAGATGCTAATCTGTCCAAATTCCAAGACATAAATTAGATGTTACTGGTAAGCAGGATCAGCGTGTCTGAGAAATACAATATGTGGATATGGTTCTTTTTTTCTGCTTCTTATTATTTAACAGGTAAGATCCTTGAGACCAGCATTATGAACCTATCTTGACATAAGATGAAGAACACAGGTCCCTGTATCCATATCTGAGCTACTCTGTGATAAGATTCTAAGACTTGGATTTCGATCTGGAGGAGAAAAAGGCCTTGTAAGCATTTAGGCTGGCCTGATGCTTGAACCACATCTTCCCAGAGAACCTGCTGGGGTATTGGGCACTCACGCAACTTACAATAAAGCAATACTATTTGTTCTTATTTTTTGAGTATATATCTCCTTTGACAATCCCACAAGAAATCGGGAAAACTAACAGGGCAGGGTGAGGAATTCCTTTGTTCTTCATTCTTAACACCGTGTAAATAACATTACAAACCCTACAGTTACTTCTAAAATTCTCTAAACCTTGGTTTTCTCATCAATATAACAGGGTTAATACTTAACCCTTGAAGGATTATTTGGGAATGAAACCATACAATAATGTGTGAAGAACTTGGCACATGATGGCCAAGCCATCAATGGCCAAAGCTTTTACTATCATCACCGTTATCATTTTTAGTAGTGGTAGCAGTGTTACTTAAAACCTCAAAACCACATGATACTCTTATTTGCAAATAAAACCAATTTTGCTGGCCTCAGGATTTTCCAGCTTCTGAGGCAAGTCAGTCATTGGAGTGGAGGGGGGTATGGTTTGGCCAGTGAAGAAAGAAGGAAATTAGTACATTTTAAAGTGCTGCAAGGAATGTCTTTGGTATTAAGAATCTTCCGTATTTAAGATTAATCCTAGAAGTAAAATATTTGGTCAAATGGGAGGCGTATTTTCATGGATCTTGAATACTACTGTCAAAATGTTTTCCAAAAGAGTAGTGTCAGTATGCTCTCTGACCAGCAACATAAAGAGCAGACATCTTATTGACTATCAAAAGGCCAACAGAGGTATTTTGGAGTAGCTTTGGTTTCCTTTGATTACTCATGAGGTTCAACTATGTCTCTTTTTTTTTACAATTGCCAATTTGTTTCCTGTGTACAAATATCCACTTGGATCTCAGTGGTTTACTCACTAATTTCTATGAGTTCTCTGTACGTTACTGTAAACCTTACTCTCTCATATTTATGAAAACTCTTTTCCACCCTACAGCATTATTTAAAATAATAAAAAATTGGGGCGCCTGGGTGGCGCAGCCGGTTAAGCATCCGACTTCAGCCAGGTCACGATCTCGCGGTCCGTGAGTTCGAGCCCCGCGTCGGGCTCTGGGCTGACGGCTCAGAGCCTGGAGCCTGTTTCCGATTCTGTGTCTCCCTCTCTCTCTGCCCCTCCCCCGTTCATGCTCTGTCTCTCTCTGTCCCAAAAAAATAAATAAACGTTGAAAAAAAAAATTTTAAATAATAAAAAATTAAACTTTATTATACTGGCTTCCATTTATGAGGACATGTTTAAATGAACTATATTATTACTATATATTTTGCATATGTGAAATCATATTATGCACAGGAATAATTTATTAAAAGTCCTCATTCTTTGATCTATCCATGGTTAAAATTGCTGTTGCTCTGTCCTTATCCATACCAGCCTATTTTCATAATAAACTTTGTTGTGACAGACAAAACAAAGTTAGAAGTTAAAAAATGAAATAAGGGGCGCCTGGGTGGCGCAGTCGGTTAAGCGTCCGACTTCAGCCAGGTCACGATCTCGCGGTCCGTGAGTTCGAGCCCCGCGTCAGGCTCTGGGCTGATGGCTCAGAGCCTGGAGCCTGTTTCCGATTCTGTGTCTCCCTCTCTCTCTGGCCCTCCCCCGTTCATGCTCTGTCTCTCGCTGTCCCAAAAATAAATAAACGTTGAAAAAAAAATTAAAAAAAAAAAAGAAAATTGCTGTTGAAATAAGAAACTATGAATTTTTATGTTAGTTAATAAGAAACCATAGAGGCTGTTGTTCTAAACCCCATAGTGATGGTATTTGGAGGTGGGTCCTTTGGCAGGGCATGAGGTCATGAGGGTGAAGCCCTCATAAATAGAATTAGTGCCCTTATAAAAGAGACCCTAGAGAGTTCTCTTGCCCTTTCCTCCATCTAAGGACATAGCAAGAAGACAGCCATCTCTGAACCAGGAAGCAAGCCCCCACCAGACCCCAAATCTGCAGGGACCTTGCTTTTGTACTTCTCAACTTCCAGAACTGGGAGAAATAAATTTCTGCTGTTTATTTTTTTTATTAAAAAAATTTTTTTAATGTTTATTTATTTTTGAGAAAGACAGAGAGATAGACTGCAAGCTGGGGAGGGGCAGACAGATGGAGACACAGAATCTGAAGCAGGCTCCAGGCTCTGAGCTGTCAGCACAGAGCCTGACGCGGGGCTTGAACTCATGAACCATGAGATCATGACCTGAGCTGAAGTCAGACGCTTGACCAACTGAGCTACCCAGGCACCCCAAATTATTGTTGTTTATAAGCCATCCAATGTATGGTATTTTTTTTTTCATTACAGCTTGAAGAGAGTAGGACAGAAATTGGTACAGAGCAGTGGGGTACTGCTGTAATAAATACCAAAAAATGTAGAAGAGGCTTTAGAACTGGGTTATGGGTAGAGGCTGGAAGACTTTTGAGAAGTCTGCTAGAAAAAGCCAGTATTGCCCTGAAATGATGGTTAAGGGCGATTCTGGTGAGGGCTCAGAAAGAAAAGAGGAGAGCTGAGAGAAAGTCTCAATCTTCTTACAGAATAACTAAGTAATGATGAACAGAATGTAGATACTAAAGGAATGTAGACACTAAAGGAATGTAGATACTAAAGGCCATTTCGATGAGGTTGCAGACAGAAATGAGGAACATGATGTTGGATCTGGAGAAAAGGAGATACTTGTTATCAAGTGGCAAAGAACTGGACTGAACTGTGTTTGTGTTCTTGTGTTTTTGTGGAAGGTAGAACGAGCTAGCAATGAAATTGAATATTTAGCTGAAGTTATGTCTTTAGCAAAGTGCTGAAGATGTGACCTGGCTCCTCCTTGACTGCTTACAGTAAAAGGTGAGAAAACATAAATGATTCAAAGATGGAATTGCTAAGTAAAAGGGAAGCAGAACTGAAAAATCTGGAAAATTCTCAGTCTATCCATATTCATACCATATTGCCAAAAAATGAGAACACTAACACAATGGCCAAAAGACCCTTTCATAAGGAGATTGCTATAGACCAGCCATCTCATCAGAAGGCATGCATTAGTCTTCAAGACAGGAGAAGAATGACCCAAAAGTGACTCAGAGACCATCAGGCTGCCCCTCCCATCATAGGCCCAGAGCAAACTGGCCCAGGGAACAACATGGCTGCCTCTACCCAGCATTCAAAGGATGGGGTCAACCTGGCAGATCCACAAGTATGGCACCCCAGCCCAACAGAGCTGCTGGGTGATGAAGTAAGTTTTATTCATCAGATAAATAACTTATCCAGAAAGTACAGTTCACAGTTATAGGTGGCAGGAGGAATGCTCATATACCCGAGAAGAGAGTGTTCACAGGCATACACAGGGTGGGTCATTAGGACTAACACTCATTTAGGTGTTGATGAAGTCCTAGGCACTTTACAGTTGCTACTTCACCTCATCAGGAAAGGAAAGACTTTCTATTGGTAATGGGATTTCACTTAATGAGACAAAGGCAGGAATTCCAGAACTGAGGAGGATTAGCACAAATCAAGAATAGTTGCAAGTCAAGAGAGACTAGATATCTGTTCAGTATACAAGGTAGGGACTCAGGATCTGTGAATAAGGCAGATTTTGATCCTGACACAACAGTACACATTGGGAAACTGGCATCAGGGCCATAGCAGAAGAGTAGCTATGTAAATTGGGACACAAGGTTGAGGTCAATCTTGTAAGGCTGGTCATGTTGAATTTACTGGGAATCAAGAAAACCCACAGCTCTTTAAATCCCCTGGGATGATGACAGGATCCTTCTAGATCCCAAGACCACCAAAACCCAAAGCTACCTCTGCTGGATGGAAGCAGACAGGTTGCTTCTGAGCACTGTCTGCTCATGGTTTTGGTGGCCTTCCTCATTTAAATCTCATAGCAAACCAGTTACACAGTCACATATTGTACAACTGGTGTCCAAACAAGGCTCTCTGTGATTGATCAGTTCCAAGAAACTGAGTCTGAGAAAGCGGGTCTCAGACTAAGGCTATTCCTCATCTATAGCTCTGGTCATGTGTCTGCACCCTGCACCTTCGGCTTCAGGGATAAGAGTTCTAGATAAAGACTAAATTGTCTGCAGGCATCTGGTTGATTCTCTCTCATCAAACCATAAAGCCGCTAGGAAAAGCAACTTCCTGGTGTGCAGTCACATAGTGTAGCAGGCAGTGTCCTTCAACGATTCCATTCTTCTGCCATTCTGGTTGATAACCACATAAAATCGCAGAAAATAATGACACCTAGTGTCCAAAAGTGTTACTCTTCTTCGAATATGCTGTGATTGCTTAGGCTATGAATACAGATGGAACAACATGGACATACACTCACACACCTTTACAGAAAGCCAATAAATAAAAACATAATTATTCCTTTGGCTACTAATAACAGAGGGGTTTTCCCACTACCTTCATTCTCTCAAGCCTAAAATGAAGCCTCAGTTTCCTTTTGGGTAGAAGGTCAGTGCAAAGACTGTCGAAATTGTACAGAGGTAGGAGCAGGGGTGACCCCAGACTCCAGCAGAACCACACCAATAGTATCAAGAACCAAACAGAAGCAACCTAGCGTTAACTTGGGGACTGGGTTTTTTTCAAGCCCTAGTAATAAATTCAGTAAGGTCTTAGATATCTCGTAAAACGGTCACCGTTCTTGTAAGCCGAGTTTCAAACTCCACGGTGTAGAGTTCCCTTTGGAATCGGGACTCACCTCTGCTATCCTTTTCTTCAGGTTCTCTTTTCCCATGTAGGAAGCCTGAAGGGAGATGACATTCTCTTCTTTTTGAATCAAAGTTGTCAAGACACTTTTAAAATTCTGATACTGTTTTAAGAGCTCCAAAACTCTTTCACATTGGTCAAGGCTATGGAAAAAAAAAAAAGAAAAAAGTAAAACAGGTAAATCTCTAAGAATAGGGAAACCATTCTCTCTCTTTGTAAGTATCCTACAATAACGACTAATACGTTACAGAAGGATTTTTCCTCTTGACATGGTTTCGCATATTGTTTTACCAATTTAACCTAAGAATGATGGCATACATACTTATCTGGCAAATGGATGGTCTAAAAAAGCACTGGATTATGATTTTCACTACTTCAATAGCAAAAAAAAAAAAAAAAAAAAATTACCAGATGTAAGCTCTAGGAAGAAACACAGGATTCATAATCTTAAGGAATCGGCATCTCAGTTTCATCATTAACCAAACTATATCTTGGAAAACAGGGCCTCCCTGGCACTATTCTTGGAGATTGTTTCCATACTAATTCAGCAAGTCACAGTTTGTTTATGTCTATTTGCTCATTCTAGAGTTAGCCCTTTGAAAAAAAGTAAAGTAATACAAATAATGAAGCAGTTAGGAGACCTGATTTCTAGTTGCGGCTGGCACTAATCAGTCATGTGACTTTAGCCTCTTTGGACCTCAATTTCTTTCCTGTACAAAATCAAAGGGTACAGTAGATTGAATACCACAGACAGGCTTTATCTTAACTTCTGTACATTCAGGTTCCAGTAGAAAACAGGAGGTGCCCTCAGACAGAGTTCTGTGTAAAAGGACCACTGATGCGGGCAGAGTTAAGGGAAACTTTCAGGGAGCCGAGACA
Organism: Lynx canadensis; assembly: GCF_007474595.2. Classification (NCBI taxonomy): domain Eukaryota; kingdom Metazoa; phylum Chordata; class Mammalia; order Carnivora; family Felidae; genus Lynx; species Lynx canadensis. The sequence continues at coordinate 110,194,688 of NC_044308.2, read as the reverse complement.
TGAACTAGAGAAAAACAGATACACCACTCGGCCTCAGGGGAAAGGGGGAAGTGCCCTGGGCCAGAGAGGAGGCTGCCAGTAGGGGCTGCCAGAACCACCTGCTGGAAAGGGAGGGGGTTAAGATCGCCTTGACCTCTCTCTCTCTGCTTGTCTTCAAATCTCCTACTAGTAACTTCCTGTCCTAACTGGACCCCTTGGCTTGGCTGGTACAGTCAGCTAGGGATCAGCTCTCCTGACCACTTCTACCTCCAGACAGAGAGTTAGGGAAAGAAGGCATGGATGGAGAACATTCAGCAGAATCACCAACCGGTGTGATTAAGGATTAACTTAAAATAGGAATATTACCATGAATTATCTGTGTGGGTACAATATCATCACAAGGCCCCTTATAAGAGGGTGACAAGAGGGTCAGAGTGACAACAGAAAAAGAAATGAGAGGAGGGGAGAAAGAGCCAGATTAAGATTTGAAGACACCACATGGCTAGCTTTAAAGATGAAGAAGGGTGGCTCAGTTGGTTGAGCGTCCAACTTTGGCTCAGGTCATGATCTCACAATTCGTGAGTTTGAGCCCCACGTCAGGCTTGCTGCTATCAGCACAGAGCCCACTTCGGATTCTTTCCCTGCCGTTTCTGTGCCTCCCCACCTTGCATGCTCTATCTCTCAAAAATTAACATTTAAAAAGAAAAAAAAAAAAGATGGAGGAAGGGGACATACAGCAAGGAAAGTAGTAGGAGTCAGGAGGCCTCTAGAAGGCAAGGAAACGGATTCTGTCCTAGAGCCTCCAAGAAAGGAAGGCAGCTTGATTTCAGAATTTCCAGCCTCCAGACTGTAAGATAAATTTGTGTTGTTTTTAAGCCACTAAACTGCTGGTAACTAGTTACAGAACAGCAATAGAAAACTAATACAGGTAGAGTAATAATAATAATAAATACACTGGTTATTTGTTATTCCTCTTAGATAAACCTCTTAAATTCATTGGGCAATATAATCTAGGATTCCAGATCTTGCCCCAGACATTGGTCTCATGAGCTTCCAGTATGAAATGCTTATGCGTGTTCCTCCTTTAGGTCCATGGGGATGTGTTTTCAACGTAGTTCAAAAAGTTGATTGTGCTACACACAATTTTTCAGATTTGGGAGGGATTTTTTTCCTTACCATTCAGTGACCGAAGCTTTTGTATTCTCCCACAAAAGTGCTGTATTTTGGCACTGTTGATTCAGCGATTTTTCTCGGCCGTCTCTGAACTGCGGAAGAGAACTGACCATTTCTTGCAAGCATTTCTTCTCTTCTTCATATTCATCTAGATCCTTATCCAGTTTCATTAGTGCTTTTTTCCTTGATTACAAAAGAGAAAAGTTTGATAACCGATGATTGGCCACTCTGATTCAACACAAATAAGGGCAATTTGGGGGAGGCACTCTCACTGTAATTTGCCCTCAAACTATTATGCCAAAATTACACACTCTTTGCATTTCCAGAATACTAATTCGGTATTTTAAACATAATAAATATACAAAACCATAAGCAGTGACCTTTTTCTGTGGTGAACACACTTGTAAAGAAGATGGATATGCACCTGAGAGAAACCAGACAAAGAATATGAGTGGGTGCGAACGGGAAAGAGAGTGTGACATGGAGAAAGGACAAGAGACAGGTGAACATGCCCCGCAAGCTCCTAAGGAAGAGCAGAGGAAGCCGAGGAGAAAGGAACATGCAAGGATATGTTGCATTTCTACCTTGTGTACAAAAAGCTCTTCCCCATCAAAAAGGATTCATTTGACCTAAGGGTTTTAATCTGGAAGGGTTAACTCCATTCACCCAGGTCTAAATTGCTTTTCTCAGGTACTCACTTCTCTACCTCCTTTCTTCCAATTCTCTCTGGAATCCACTCCCATAAGGATTTCACTCTCCACCTGCTCGCCAAGATCTTCGGTAACCTCCACGTTGCTAAACCCATGTTCCATTCTCAACCTTCGCTTCCTTCACGGGTCAGTAGCATTTGACACAGCTGACCACTTCTCCTTGTTGAAAGGTCTTCTCACTTGACTACAGGACTCTCTTGATTTCCCTTCTCCTATACTGGCCACTCTTTCTTGGTTTCGTTCCCTGGTTCCTCCTCATCTCCCTGATCTCTTAACATGGAGTGCCTGGAGTAAACAGCTTGGACTTCTTCCCTTGTCTGTCTGAACTCCCTCCGCGGGCAATATCACCCATCTCACGACTCTACACGGCATTCTAAATGCTCAGCCCCCTCTCCTGACTCCATCTGTCGTTAAGAATCTTGTTGATATCCATATTTGAACGTCAAATAAGTATTTTGAACCTATCATTTCTAAAACTGAGCACACTTGATCAGTACCTGATAAACTTCATTCTTTCTCATCTCAGTTAATGGTAACTCCATTCTTCTAGTTGCTCAAGTCAAAGCTTGGAATCATTCTCGACTCCAATCTTCCTTATAAGCTATGTACGATGTGTACATATAACCTATATAACTGTGGACTCTATCTTAAGAATTTATCCAGAATCTTAGCCCTTTTTGCCACCTCACCACTGGTCCATGCTACCATCATCCCTCACCTGGATCACTACCATAGGTGAACCTAGACTTCCTGTATCTTCACTTGACTCTTACACCGTTCTCAACACTTGGGCCAGAGAGAGCCTGTTACAGTGAAAACCAAATCATTTCCATTTGCTCGGACCCCTCCAATGACTTCCCATGTTACTCAAAGAAAAAGCCAAAGCTATCTCATGGCCCACAGGTTACCTGAGCTAAGCCCCATCCCACCCGTTCTGATCCCCTTTCATACTTCTTCCCCTCACTGTTGACTTTCCCAACTCCTTGCCTCTCCTCAAACATGCCAGGCTCATTCTCACACCTACTGCTCCCTCGGCCTGGAAGGCTCTTCCTCCCGGGAGTCACCGGGCCAGCTCTCTCATCCATCCCATCTGACTCAAAAGTTACTTTCTCAGTAAAACTCTTGATGACTCTTTTTGAATTACAACCCCCTCCTCCGTCCTTGTTCGATTTTTCTTCATAGCTTTTATCACTATCAAACATATTGAATATCTTACTCCTCTCACTAGATAAGACTCCATCAGGAACAAGAGCTTTTGTCTTTTGTGCTGACTCCTCTATCCGCAGTACCTAAAATAGTACCTGGCACACAACACGTATTTGTTGTACTGGTAGCTAAATTAAAAATTAAAGCAATTTGGGGCGCCTGGGTGGCTCAGTCGGTTGAGCGTCCGACTTCGGCTCAGGTCATGATCTCGCGGCTCGTGGGTTCGAGCCCCGCGTCGGGCTCTGTGCTGACAGCTCAGAGCCTGGAGCCTGTTTCGGGTTCTGTGTCTCCCTCTCTCTCTCTGACCCTCCCCCGTTCATCTTCTGTCTCTGTCTCAAAAGGAAATAAACGTTAAAAAAAAAATTAAAAAAAAATTAAAGCAATTTATTGTTTATCGATGTATAGTTTTTCATGTATAAATTAACATGGAATTTATTTATTACTTATTATTTATGAATAAAGAATAAATATTTATTAACAATAAATAACACATTAGTAATTAGTTCAACACCTCACTAAGAACTGGGCACTTAGGAATAAAAGTCTCATTGAGACCGTTAGCACAGGACAGTTTCAGAGGGAAGAGCTTGGTCAACTGAAGAGTCTCAAGAGAGCACTGAGCCTGAGGGACTTGGTGGGCAGAGGAGACAGGATGTGGGAAAGATTTAGAAAGGGGCGGAGAGTGCCACAGAGGTAACTTGCTAGCATTATCACTTGCAGGACCTGGAGGCTGGCTCTGAACACCAGAGTTAAAATCACGGCACTAGTACAAAGCCTGCCTGCCTCAGTTTACCACAATTCTGCTCAATCTCCAGAATCAAAACTAACCTTGGCTGACCTCTTGCATCCAGTCCCATGCCGTCCCACTCTGTCCCCATCCCCATCCTGCTGGGAGGAGAGCAGGAGACCAAATAATTCAGCAACAAATAGGGACAGGGTACAGCATGCCTATCCTTTACCACTTCTTTCTTTCTTTAGTACCCCGTGTGTGGAGTTTTTTAGGTCTTCTCTCATCATGAGAACCCCGTAATAAAGACCAGAGCGCTAACGGGACTTTGAAGGAACTCAAGTACTTTACATGCATCTTATTTCATTACTCCTTTGTCCATGAAATGTACACTTTAGGGAGAAAAAAAAATCATATAACATTTTGTAAAGGCACACTGTCAACAAAAGGGAAGCTTGTTTGAAGTGCTTACAGAAAAGCATGCTGAACACTGAATAGAGCAGGATGGAACAGAAGTAGAAAGACACAGAAAGAATTTCTTTCACCTAAAACATACTGAAAATACAGAGGAGTATCATCCCGCAAGGGGTCATCGACGGACATGAGACTTACCGTTGTTTCACAGCTGGAGCAGTGGGATCCTTAAGACTGATTTTACTGATTTGATTGCACACATCTTGAATATTTTTCAGGAGTTCATTATTTTTGAAAGTACAAGTCTCGAGTAACTTGTCTTCAGTGAACTCCTCCTGCACGCCATAGCCATGTGTCTCAAATAACTTTTTGGACAAAGCATCAACAAGTTTTTCACAGGTGTTGTCACCCCGTTCAGCATCTTTAAAGCTTATACCAAGCGTCTTCAAACGTTCATCCAAATGTCTGGCCTTGTCCTTCATCAGATTGGTTTCTCCTTCTTTATTTTCTATTGTCAAAGTGTTTTCTGGTACCACCTGTGTATCTGAGGCTGACAGGTCTGTAACAAGCTCAAAAGGGAGTTCAGCTGTTTTCAGAGAAGCCAGAAAGTCCTCCAGAGCTTTGAGGGCATCTTTACAACTCTGTACCTTGTGGTTCGTTTCATCAAGTTGTGTTCTGTGTTTCAGTATAATATTCTTTGCTGCATGGAGATCCAGTGGGTGTAATTCTTTCAATGCAAAGTCGCCCCACTGTTCCCAATTATTACATATTTCAATCTGTTTTATGATGGAATCTTGGATATTCTAAAATAAAGTAAGAAATGCCGAAAAGACTGAGGCAGAGAAAAAGAGAGACTGCCCATCAGCAATGCACCTAAACTCCCAATGACTAGATTGCATCTGGAAAACCACTTCCCGGGTCTGCCAAGTCGGACAGGGTCCACAGAAGGAAACATTTTAATCACAAACAATCAGAGCCCATCTGTTTCATGATCTGATAACCTTTCTGATGTTTCAATCCCCAAAAGAAAACAAGTATATAAATCTACGGCTCCAGTGAAAATAGAGATTAAACTGTGGCGACATCTGTTTATAATCTGAAACATCAAACTTAAATATTTTTTATTTCAAATGAGACCTGGAATAAGTAAACTGTAGAAAATGCACATGAGTCTAATACAATACTTAGGATTTCAGTCATTGGAGAAGATATTCATAAGCAGACCTTCATTTTGAATTCAAAGAAAAGACCTATTAACTTCACTGTACCTACTTTCAAATTTGTGAGGAATAAAAGAGATGAGAAATAAATCAGTCTAAATTATTGAAGACTTTCTGCCATTACTTACCGTCTAACTATATACTATTGACGTATAATTAAAAATCTCTGAAGAATTGATTTATTCTATGAGTGCCTGGGAAAACTTATATTTACCCTCAGGTTTTGATAAATGCCATCAGCATCAATGAGATGAAATTCTTGAATGGCCATTTCATGGAGGAGCAGGTCTGAGCCACAGAGGAGAAGTGATTCCTTCTCCACAGGTAACACAATCTTCAGCGCAGTCTCCAAAGATTCCATTCTGGGTGAAAAATAAACCCAGACACAATGGGAAAAGGCACCATAAATGTAGTCTATAAAACATATTAATGCCATTGTTTAACTACAAACAAAAAATAATTACCCAATAAGAATACATACAATGATATGTGCAGATTATCACATTAAAACCCAAACCCAGGAAAAACAACAAAAAACACACCAAAAAAACCCCAAATCCAGCAATCCAAAATGCCAAAGAATGAGTTGTTTGCTATATCCACATATTCATAATAGCTTAACAGAAACCACACTGAATGGAAAATTGTTGTAAAACATACAGAGCCTTTCCTAACCTTTTGAAGGGCAAAATGGTGAATGTAATTTAACTTTGCCTTGGATGACAAAGAAATGTCATTACAAACACTAATTATTTTATTAGTGAAAATATAACAATTCAAAGAAATGGGCTCTACTAATCTGGGAATGAAATGTGTGACCTTTGACGAATAACATATGACTGTGAGCCTCAGTTTTCTCTTATGTAAAGTGGGGATATGTCCTGGGGAAACACATCCTATGTATAGGGGATAATAACAGCACTCTCATTTTGGAAATGGGAAAATCAAGATTCAGAGAAGTTATGTGACATGGCCAAATTCATGCCCAAGGGCAGATCAGGGGGAAGAGCACGGCCTTTGGAACTCAACAGAGTGCAAATTCCACCTAAATGTCTGGCCAGTGGGGAGGCTGGTTAGGTTATGTAACCTCCCTGAGTATCAGTTTCCTCATCAGTAAAATGGCCCTCAAGTTAGCAACCAAATAAAATACTTAATATAGTACTAGCCTAGCTTAAAATAGCATTAAAATTTCATAAATTTAGTAAATGCAGCATTAATAGATCTCAGAATTATACCTGGTATTAAGAGTCATCTGAAACTCTCTTTCTTTTTCTTTTAATCTGTCTCTTGCCTCGCGTATAAAGGGCTTCTTTACGTCACTCTCAAGCTCTTCTAACCTCAGTGAAGTGACTTCAAACTCCTTCCAGCAGGAATCAGTTTCATTTTCTAAGACCTAGATGAAACACATAAAGTAATCTATCAACTAGGGGGTTAACAGGCACGATTATTTTGTTCTAACAAAATGAGGCATTCGCCAACTATGAACACGAAGTTTCATACGAAAATACATTAAAATTATTTTTATATCTAATTTCATTAATGAAATTAATTAACTAATTTTAATTTTAAATAAGTTTTACAAATATTTTTCAACCATCTACGAGTAAAGTATCCTTCAGGGAACAATGATCTTAACTGTGCTCTCAGTTAGAAGACCCATTCAGTGAAGTCAAGGGAGTCAACAATGAAGGAACCCACACTTCCTTCCCATAAGTCAGTGCAGAGAATACAATTAGAAAGATAAGATACATGTAGGGGCGCCTGGGTGGCTGAGGCGGTTAAGTGTTGGACTCTTGATTTCGGCTCAGGTCATGATTTCATGGGATCAAGACCCTACTCAAGATTCTCTCTCTCTCTCTCTGCCTCTCCCCCACTCATGCTCGCTCGCTCTCTCTCTCTCTCTCTCTCTCTCTCTCTCAAAACAAATAAACTTAAAAAAAGGAAAGATACATGTAATGTAAGAACAGATATTCTAGTTCCTCTAGATAATAAATCTTTGTTTCTCCCTAAACTAAAAAGAAAACTAGAATGAACTAAAACTGTTTCTGTCAAGTAAGAAGCGAATGAAATTATGATTTATAATTAAACATGTAAAAATTCTATTCTATTCCAGCTCCTTACCTTGTTAGGTTTTTTGTTTTTTGTTTTTTAAGGCACTACCACACAATTTTACTGAGTGCTGATCATTATAATTTGTTCATTTTCCCCAAGGATTAGTATAGCTTTTATGACCAACTCATTATTCAGTTACTGGAGTAAGGTCTCAAGACAGTTTCTTAATTGTGATGAAAACGTGCTAAATCTATCACTTGAACAACAGAGATTTTAACATATTCATTCTGCTTACTCAGATGGAAAATAGAGAAAAGCCAGATGGTAGAGTGTGACTCAGAAACTGGCATTATAAAAGGAAGATAACTATAAAATATGGGAGGGCACTGTAGGCTCTCCCATGGCCCTTTTCTCCACCTGATGGGTTTTCTGTGAGAGTTCGTTCTAATGTACGTCCAAGTATACAACAGTGTTGCCCTGCACTGCACAGATCGTCTTCAAAGTAAGGAAGATCTTCATTTGTAGGGCCTACAACTTGTGTGCCCAACATTAGACAGTTTTTTTTCTGTAGCTCCTGAGCCAAATGCAATACTTCTTCTGATGGCTCTCCACAAGAGTATCCATCAGAGTGAAAGATCCTTCCACTGCCTGCCCCTTTGTTACTGCCCAACATGAGACACACGAGGTGACAATTTGTCAAGATGACTGGTTTTTCACGTATTGTTAATTTTATAGCCACACAGTTGGGCTGTTGGGTGAAACTGCCTTCAAACATAGTGCTTGGACCAATTCTTTTGAAGTCCTCATTCTTATCCTATACACAACCCAAAACTCTGCAAGCCACCGTATCTGGGGTACCAAATCAGAGCAGGAGCAATAAATTAGGACCCTGAACCAAAGTCTTTCCTGGGTTTGGTACTTGAAGGCAAATCACTTTCTAGAATAGAATGACATTGGAAATGTAATCCAACAAAGAGAGTTCTTTGGAAACATCTAGCGTACGTGACCTCAGCAAAGGTAGTGAATTCTATACTCACGGTGGTATTGTTTTCTAATAAAACATAAAACTCCTCTAATAATATTTTTAGTAATTACCTGTAGATCTGTCAGTTTAGCCTGAAGACAAGCACTACTCCTTACTATGTCACTGGAGAAATCAGAAATAATTCTGAATTTGTTGTTTTGCAGGCACAGCTCAAGATTTTCTCTGTGTGTATCATACCTGGGGAAAAATTAAATGCGATGCTACTTAACTTTAATAAGAAGACAATTTTTTTTTTTTAATTACTGTCAATTATACATGAGGAAATCTCAGGAATTTCTGCTTAAGTTACTGGAGTACGTGCAAAAATTATGACTAATGGGTTATACACATGTATTAAAGTATAACATGTTTGTATTAATGAAAGATTTTGGGTGGATCTTCAGTTATTTAAAAGTTACCTCTCTTGTAAACTACGGACAGATGCATCGTGACCCTTCTCATACTTCTCCATAACGCTTTCTTCCTGTTGAGGCTTTAACTCGGATTCCAGGCTAAAATTCTTAATTGATCCCATTGCCTAAGCAAATATGCAAAATAGCAAACATAATATCTTCAATATACTTAATTGCCTGGAAAAGATAAACATTTTATAGTACAAAGGTATATCACTAATTCTTTATACCCTCACCCAGGAGGTAATAAAATTTATTTGAAGCTTCTCAGGTCAGAGAAAGGCCTTCCCCTAGGACAGAAGAGATTTATTACACGGAGTCTCACCTTCTAATCGGTATATCAGCACAGAAAAGGTGTTCTCCCAGCCCCTAAACCCCTAAATACTGTCTCTGCCTATGACTGCATAGCCATAGTCAAAAGCCTTCGGAAGCCTAGCGTGCAGGCCAGACCTCTGATTTCAAATACACCTGGTTCCTTCCCCACAGCTTCAGACTAGCAGGCTGGGCTATGACCCACAGTGCATGGCCACTTACCTAAAATTCAAGAATTCAGAAAATTCAATCCCCAAGGGGAGCAAACGACAATGTACTGAGAAAAAGACAAATAATAAGTGAACTAGCTCATCTCCATGCAGCTGAGGCATCCGTACAGATGAAACTCAACCTCTCGTACCCCTGAATAGGAACGTGCACAGACTACGTATAATCGTAATGTCTGCAAATGATCTCTTTCTGAAAGAGCTGTTGTATCCTCAGGAGAAGAAAACGTTACGCTCGCTATAGCTTTGGATCACTGTGTTATAATTCTCTGAAAGGGAGTCTTTCTTGCATTACTTCCTCAGCTGATGAAAATAATGAGATAATTAAAGCTAGCAATTAATGAGAAGCGGATTGTTGTGCGCTTGGCTTTTTTTCACTGGGTTTACTTCTAAAATACATTATCCGCATGTGACACCTGTTCAGCTGATGGCTGATTATCTGAGTTTGCAGATGGCACCTCGCTGTGGGCATTCCTTCCTCCGTTCTCAGATGTGCTCATGGGCTCCCTAGGAAGGAATCAAAATTGCACGTTAAAACAGAGGCAGAAACAGGAAGTCTAAAAGAGAATAAATAACACTCCTTGTCATTCGATCTTGCAAGGGGCTTTCTCTTGTTTTCCCCTGATGTGTAGTTAATCTTATGAAGCACTCACTTGTTTTTCGACACGCCTCCCACCGCGGGCTGCAGCGCCCCGTGAATCTCGGAAGCACACTTCCGAAGTCTTTCTATCTTCTGTTCATAATCTTTGAGGGCCCTCCTCACTTCTTGTTGACTCTTCTGTGAAGTCAGCTCTTCACACAGCTCCCGCAGGACGTCCATGTGGTGATGGAGCTGGTACAGACCGCCTTCCTCAGAAAAGCAGGCCTGATTGAGGAAATAAAGCAGGCAATGTGTTTCAAAGGAGTCTGCGTGATTAGTCCATAAGGATTACAAACTAACAGATGTGTGTGACTTTAACAACATAATCTTTTATAGGCCATCCGCTGTGCGCCTGGTGTGGTAATGGGCACTGGAGAAACAAAGATGAGGAAGTCAGCCTGAAAGGGATTCACCACAGTCTAGTAACGCAGTGAATGAAACCAGAATATGTCACCCCAAAATATGCCTCCTTTTTTTTATTTTTTTCAACGTTTATTTATTTTTGGGACAGAGAGAGACAGAGCATGAACGGGGGAGGGGCAGAGAGAGAGGGAGATACAGAATCGGAAGCAGGCTCCAGGCTCTGGGCCATCATCAGCCCAGAGCCCGACGCGGGGCTCGAACTCACGGACCGCGAGATCGTGACCTGGCTGAAGTCGGACGCTTAACCGACTGCGCCACCCAGGCGCCCCAGTATGCCTCCTTTTTTTTAAAGTCATCTCTACACCCAACGTGGGGCTCAAACTCACGACCTCGAGATCAAGAGGCACACGCTCTACTGAGCCAGCCAGACGCCGCCAAAAATATGCCTCTTTGGTGCAAAAATTATTTTGAGCTAAAGGCAATTAAGAAGCAGCAAACACAGAAAAAGCTCCCTGCTTTCTGCCTACAGGCAGGAAATAAAGTCTCTTTTTATTAGCGATAGACTCTCATCAGCCCAGAGACAGTACCGGAGAAATCTGCCAACAAACCTTGTTAAACTAACCCTTATCTTTGCCTTGCCAATTCTTCACAAATGTATGGCTTTGTTGTCTACAAGGTATAAAAAATTCCTTCTCTGGTCACTTCTTTGGGTCTTTACTCTCTTGTGAAGGCTCCCATGTGCATGTAAAAATTCAATAAAATATGTACGCTTTTCTCCTGTTCATCTGCCTTTGTTGGTTTCATTTTCGGGGACCCTCAGGAGTCAAAAAAATAATTTTTTTTCCTCCCCTCCAGTGGTCATACAAATAATGTGCGCATGGTGTGACAAGTGTTATGACAGGGTCGCTGCCTGCCTTAAGGAGTCCGAGAAAACCCACTCCACATGTGGGAGCCATCTGAGGGAGATGCGGCCAGAACAAGTCCGACTGCTCCGAGTCACAGCCGAGAGAGGTCACTCCTACCAGAAGGAAGAGCCAAGGGGAAGAAAGCTCCAGATGTTCTGAAAGAACAGCAGTCTAGTGTGGCTGGAGGGCACAGCGCGGGAGAAGGGACGCTGAAGGCACGTCTTGAGGCCAGACTGTGGCCCACCTGCGTGGTGTTCTAAGGGGCTTAGAGATATTCTGGAAGTAACAGTGAGGCAGTGACATAGGATTTGTGGTTCAAAGGGGTCTCTCCGTTGATGGGTCTGGAAGATGATGTGGCCATCATCGCATGGGGAAAATACCCCAGGTCAAGGGCAACGGCAACACCGTGGAAAAGAAGGAGAGGAAGCAGGTGTCCTGGAGAGTAACCCATGAGGCCTGGCAACTGACTCCATCACAGCTGAGCAGGAAGGAAAGGGGATGGGGAGGAGGGGAGTTCTCAGGCTGCAGTGGCTTCATGACCAACAGATACAAAAGGGAGCAAAGTTTGAGGGAAGATATTATGGGCTAGTTTTGGACACGCTGAACTGGAGGTTTCTGAAGAACACTGGGACATGTACCACCCAGAAACAGAATCTGGACCTCAGAGGAAAGGACTCAGGTGGTGATAAAGATTTAGGCACTATCACTGCAGAGAAGGTTTTATCATTAAAGCCGCAAAGGGCAGAAAACCCCCTAGGGCAGGCATGAAACCAGCCAAAAATGGAGACTCTCAAAACTAAAACATTAAGATAACACAAGGGAAACAGAGAAATTTGTGGGGCCCCTGCCTGGCTCAGTTGGTAGACTGTGCAACTGTTGATCTCGGGTCATGAATTCGAGCCCCACGTTGGGTATAAAGATTACTTTAAAAAAGAGAGAGAAATTTGTGAATGACGCTAAAAAGAAGTTCCCCACCCCCCAAAAAACAATCAAATAAGGAAAAGCAAGAGAGGTTGATATTGGGAGAGCCACGGCAGTAAACAGTTTAAAGGAAAGAAGAAGAGTCAATACTGTCAAATAAATAGAAGCAATCATATAGGATGGGGGCCAGATGGAGCATGAGATTTGCCCCAGATGCTTATATCCTGACTTGCTATCTTTTCCAAAAGCAGCACTTCTGAGGACACCGTGCCCCTCAAAATCAACTGTGGGTACTTAAGCAACAGGTGACACATTTGCAACCACAGTCTCAAGGGACAGGGGCCACTGAGCAATGGCAAGGGAAATCATGAAATAATAACTTGACGCTGAATTTTTCTCATGTCCCAAAAGCAAGAAACACAGGCTGCAGTTAGAACTCGAACCACGTAAGGGATAATCCCCAGGAAACGGACAAGAGGACTGACGTAATTTTCAGAGCAGGTTTAATCCGAGGTGAAGGACATACACAACCATGTAAGAGAAACTCCAAAATGATGACAACATATAAATGGAAAACAGGTGGTTTACCTCATGTTCCTTGATGAGACCCTTGGTCCTTCCTCTGCGAATTAGTTTCTTTTCTTTATTTATTTGTTTTTCAAGTTTTGAAATACTGTCACTGAGTTTTCCTTTTTCAATGTCTATTTTCAGTTGTTGAATATACAAAGACATCTCATGATGAAGAGACTGCAAAAAAAAAAAAAAAAAAAAAAAAAATAAGCCCACAAAGGCACATGTATTAGCTAACTATGAGAAAAGAATACATTGAAAAGATTTTCATCAAAAACCCAATAAGAATATTTGTAGTAACAAAGGGTCGAAAAGAGAGTTTAAATGACATTCTGATTCGTCTTTATGTCACTGGGAAGGATGTTTTAAAATATACCAGACCCAGAAACATATTTTCTTTTTCTTTCTAACAACTAGAACCATGTATTAGCTGTGAAAGATACCATTAAGAGAATGGAAAAGACAAGGCTGGAGACTAGAGAAAACATATACAAAACACATTCCGAGCCTATGGAGAAATAACACAGAACTAAAATGTATGTCCTGGATGGGATTCTGAAATAGAAAAAAAATGAGAGGAGGGAAACACGGTGGAAACATGCATAAAGTATAAACGTAAGGAAATAACGTACCATTGTTGGGCCATTAAGTGTGACAAAGATACCGTATTAATGTAAGATGATAATAATAAGGGATAATAATACTGGGCATGGGGCACACTGGAACTCTCTGTACTATCTTTGTAATAATTCAGTAAATCTAAAATTGCTCTAAAATTCTAAATAAATAAATAAATAAATAAATAAATAAATAAATAAAATTGTTCTAAAATTTAGAAATTTATTTAACTTTTCATTTAATTTATTTATTTTAAATAAACGTCTATTTAAAAGCATGTTTTAAGGGGTGCCTGGGTGGCTCCGTCAGGTGAGCATCCAACTCTTGATTTCAGCTCAGGTCATGATCCCAGGGTCATGGGATCGAGCCCCACATCAGCCTCCACATTGGATGTGGAGCCTGCTTGAGATTCTCTCTCTCTCCCTCTGACCCTCTCCCCCACTCACACGCTCTCTCTAAAATAAAAAAAAAAACAATAAAGTTAAATAAAATACGTTTTAAGTGCCTTTAACAGTAGACATTCAATTATATTACCTTATTCTCTCTCTCCAGACACACATGCTGAATACAAATCACCGCTTATTGAACACAATCTCTGTGGTGGGGCTTTAGATAAATCCTTGCAATAATCCTGCCAAGTGGTTGCACACATCCCCATTTTAACAGATACGTTCCTAGAGGGTGAAACAACTTACCCAAGGTCATAGCTGCTGAATCGAGGTCTGTCTGCCATCAAAGTCTATGCCTATTTCACTAGGAAACTCTACATGTGCATATGTGTCTATATGTTGTCTCAGTCAGGATCCAACTAGGGACCCAGGAAACATTAAATATTTAACTTAGAGGGAATTAAATGCAGGGAACTAGTTACACACGAGATGAAAGATCAGAAAAGCCAAAGGGAGGACAGTAAGGCAATCCGGAGATGAACACTGGCAGAAGGCTGCTATACTGCTGGGCTGGAGGCTTCAGAGGAGCCCAGACAGAAGGGTCATCAGAATCTGGAACCATGGAACCCACAGCCACCAAGGACACTGTCTAAGAGAGGGACTTTGGACTCTCCCCTTTCCCCCTTCCAATCACCCGCTAATCTCCAAGCCGTGTTGTCATTGGCTGAACACAGAACCTGACTGGGCCCTGGGAAACTCACAGGATCAGCCCCCACCGTGATACCAAGTACACGGGGGATGGCCAGGAATGACTGATGACAAATGGGCCCAGGGTCAGATCTACAAGCAGAATCCCAGATACATGTGCATGTTCTTACCTCCCACTTGGCACAGACACGTCTACTCTCTTCTTCCAAAGACAGCTTTACACCCTCAGTTACATCATTTTTCAGTTCCTCAACAGCTTTCAAATACTTGACCAGACTTTTAGAATTTAGAATTATTAGTGCTTCCTAAAAAAGAGAACGTAAATGAGAACATGAAAGCCTCATTCTAGGGGTGCCTGGCTGGCTCAGTCAGCAGAGGGTGCGACTCTTGGGTCTTGGGGTTCTGGGTTTGGGCCCCACGTTGGGTATACAGATTGCTTAAGAAATAAAATCTTAAAAAAAAAAAAAGTCTCATTCTACTGCCAAGTCCTCAAAGCTAATATTGGTAGGTCTTTCAGGGGCAGAACTGGGAAAAGACTTTTTGGGGACTATGAAGATTTAGGGGAGACTTTTTGTAAAGTAAGGTTGATATCCCTTTTGCATCTCTTGAATAACTTTGAAAAGAACTGCAAAATATTTATTAATCAAATGTAGTTAGACATTTGAGGACCAGATAAAGACTTGCTTAGGATATTCAAAAGGACTTTTGTTACCCCTCTGATAAATCATTGAAAGGATTATTGTGCAGGGGAATGAGCCACTGGCACTGTTTCCTCTAAAGTTCCTAAGTACTAGTGAATAGAGGACCATCCTTCATTAACAATACGATACGAAGAATATACTAGCATGTATTAGAGATTAGTGTTGTAAGAAGACACAATTTATAGTAGGATTAATAGGCCAATATTTAATATTGTGCATAAGCATTTTTAGGCTGCAACAAGTCAACATTACCTTATCATCAACTTCAAAGTTTTGCCCAGGGCCAACCACACTGGCAGTCCTGCCCCAGAGAGGGAGTAGCAGTGGACAGAGACGCGTCTGCTCCTTATCTCATGCTTACCTGCTCTTATAGACCTGGCAATTACCTGGCAGAAACCTAGTTTAATTAATTAGGAAATGACAGAACACAGAATAGTTTGGTGCTTGTGAAAGAGACAGAAAACCTACAGGAGACAGAAGACAAAAGTAACTTTAGGGAATAAGGCACTTAAGCACGGTGGGAATTCATTCATGCGCTCACGACATATTTATTATGGGCCTACTGTGGAAAAGGTACAAGGCTGAGCCCCAGGGCCTTCCTCCAAGCCTCTGTGAGGATTGCTGGATTTATTACCTGGGGAGACTCTCTAACCCTACATGCTGGCAGATGGCTCCCACGACTCATGTGCCCCTGGAGTCGCAGGGGTCTCAGGGCAGGACATGGCAGGGCAGAGATCTTGCTTCTGCCATGAAAATGGCTCTACTTTACTAAATGCCAGAGATAAAAGGGGGGAAATCTGTGGCCTCTGATTCCAAAAGGTAGACCCTCAGTGGGAGGAAAATGGCGCCAGACTGACCCCTCTAACCCCTCTCTCTGGGAGAGAAGGGGCCTTGAGCCTCTGTTTTGTCTCTTCCTTCTCTCTTTCCTGAGCTGACCATATCAGCACCAGGAAATCCAGCCTGGTGATTATTCATAAGAACCACTGACTCTTTAAGGTCAGTTCAGCACTCTCAGCAACCTAGGAATACAAGCGACAATAAAAGGCCGAGGGAGGGGCTCCTGGGTGGCTCAGTCGGTTGAGCGTCCGACTTTGCTCAGGTCATGATCTCACGGTCCGTGAGTTCGAGCCCCGCATCAGGCTCTGTGCTGACAGCTCAGAGCCTGGAGCCTGCTTCAGATTCTGTGTCTCCCTCTCTCTCTGGCCCTCCCCCCGTTCATGCTCTGTCTCTCTCTGTCTCAAAAATAAATAAATGTTAAAAAAAAAATTAAAAAAAAAAAAAAAAGGCCGAGGGAACTGGTCAAAGATGGTGGCTAGCAACATGCAAACAGAAATCGATCACGCAGGGGAGGCCTTTGGGGTCCTGGGAAAAGCAGTGTTGAGACGGCTGATAACAGAGCCATGGTCGGGTTCACAATCCAGAAAACCAGATGAGGACTGAGGCCCAGAAAAGAGAAGGAGGCCATGATGAGAATAAAGAGGCTCCTTCTTCTAGAAGAGTGGGGCGGTCCCCTCAGAAGTCTAGCTCATGTTAAATGTCCAATAAGTGTGTGAAATATTGAATAAAGGAACGAAAGGACACATATCACTCTACCTCTCCAATGTGTCCAATGGTAGAGACCTTATCGTACTTTTACTTCATAGACCACCCAAATGCCTCCCATCATGTTAATTAATAATGACTCTCGGGTTTGCACACATCTTGAGTCGCCTATCAAACCGGCAAAAAGCAACCTGAAACTATCGCCACACAAAACAACATCACTGGATCTTTACCCATAGAATCACATATAACTTCTATCAAAGCATTTTAATGACAAAAGTGTTATTTTATATTCAGAGAACTTTACCTATTCCAAGGGCCTTCATGTGCCTTTTTTTTATTTAACGTCTCACAACAAATTTGGCAGCTGGAATTATGCTGCCCATTGTACTAATTTAAAAAGCAAGAAAAATTAAACTCATGCTGAATATCGTACGATCAGTTGTGCTCGTGACACTATACCACTGAGTCCATTCGGCAGATCTATACTAAAGTTTAAATTGAAAAAATTCCTCACATGCATGTATATTTTTAATAGTTTCTGGGAACAACATATAAAACTGGGAAATTCTTTAAAGTTACAGTAACTTTGTGCATGATTACAGTGACGGAACTATCTCGATTTCACATGAGGTAGGTAGCTGATAATAAACAGCCTACATTTGGGGGTGCCCGGGTGGCTCGGTGGGTTAAGTGTCCGACTTTGGCCCAGGTCATGATCTCACGGTCTGTGGGTTTGAGCCCCGCGTCAGGCTGGCTCTGTGCTGACAGCTCAGAGCTTGGAGCCTGCTTCAGATTCTGTGTCTCCCTCTCTCTCTGCACTTGCCCTACTCATGTCTCTGTCTCTTAAAAATGAATAAATGTTAAAAAAAAAAAAAAAGAAGAGCCTACATTTGACGGTTGAGAGTCCCACCTTGTATTTTGAAATTAGTCCACTCCGGCTCTCTCTTTGTCCAAGTAATTGCTCAGCCCTTGTCATGTATGATTCAAGTTCCCTCTGTGACTCCTCCACTTTCAGCCTGACATCCAGATCTGGGGAAGCATCAGCTGAGTTTTTCAACACGGAAACTAATTTCACCATACTGATCTGCAAAGACAAAAAATTCTCAACAGCTGGCCCAGCTTTTCAGTAAGTCACAAATTAACAAATACAGTCTTTGAGGAGTGACTCTTATTTTCCCACTAGACATAAGAATATCCTACTTATTATGTTGATATTTTTCAATGTGCTCTAAATTGTTAAAATATACACATAAAACACAAAAGTAATATTTTATAAAACGTTTCCAACTTAGAGGGCAATCCCTCCCTCTCTTCCCCATCCTCCTACTGACCACTCAGTTTTAAAGACTGGATTCACTTAATACGAAATATTAAAGAGAGACCTGAACTTTCTCTTTCGCTTCTTGAATCTTTGTCTGAAGCCCAACTGTGAGAACATGTTGAAGGGACTCCTGGCTGGAAATATTCTGCACATCCATTTGTAAGGTATCTTCAATTCTAGACACAAGCTCTTCATACATAGAGCCTTTGGCAATAAGATGCTATGAAAACAAAGTGAGACCACAATAAATATTCAGGTTATATGTTAAACATTAACCTTACTCTGGTCAGGAAATCATAAAAAGTTAATTATTATTAATCCAAAGCGAGGTACATTTGTACTCTAAAAATGTTATTTTTAAACTTCATTAAAAAATTGTTATGTTAGTACAATGAGATTCTGAGAAACACAGTCTGTCATAGATTCTTTACACTTCTTTATTGAAGTAAGCACTTCAATAAAATAAAGCCTAGAAGTAATACAATGCCAATAGTCAAATAAGTTGAGAGAGTAGTAATAAATCTTAAAATGAAGTTGTTCTCTTTTTTTTAAATGTTTATTTATTTTGAGAGAGAGAGGGGGAGAGAGCACAAGCATGCACACACACGTAAGGGCAGGGAGGGGCAGACAGAGAAGGAGACACAGAATCCAAAGCAGGTTCCAAAGCTGTCAAAGCAGAATCCAAAGCTGTCAGCACAGAGCCCGATGCAGGACTCGAACTCAAGAACTGCGAGATCATAACCTGAGCTGAAGTCGGACGCCCAACAGACTGGGCCACGCAGGCACCCCAAAATGAAGTTGTTCTAAGTCAAATCGGTTGGAAGGAGATTCACTAAATGTTATTGGAGAAAAATGGCTATTGGAAAAGAAATTTATAACCATGCTTTATACAACACACTAAAAATAAATTGCAGTGGATCAGAAAGTTACATATAAAATAGAAAACTACAAAAAGAAATTATCCATGAAAAGTGATCTACCCTCTGGGTGTGAAGGGGCCTTTTTAGGGATGAGAGTAGGAACATCAATATAAAAATTTTCCATGTAAAATAAAATAAACAATTTAAAAGTCAACAACTTGGTAAAAATATTTGCCACACAAATGAAAAGGCGTCGTGATTCAAAGAGCTCATAAATTCAATAAGAAAAGTACTAAGGTCCTTGGGGTGCTTGGGTGGCTCAGTTGGTTAAGTGTCCGACTTCGGCTCAGGTCATGATCTCGCAGTGAGTGAGTTCGAGCCCCGCGTCGGGCTCTGTGCTGACAGCTCAGAGCCTGGAGCCTGTTTCAGATTCGGTGTCTCCCTCTCTTTCTGCCCCTCCCCTGCTCATGCTCTGTCTCTCTCTGTCTCAAAAATAAATAAACGTTAAAAAAAAAAAAAGAAAGAAAAGTACTAAGGTCCCAAAGAAAATTCAGAAAACGCAAGAACAGATAATTCACAAAAACAAATGGCCGATAAATACATGAAAGACAGTTCAACCTTACATGTAATTAAATAAGTACAAATTAAAATAATAATGAGGTACCACTTTTCAGTTATCAAATCAGCACAAAAAATTTTAATTACAACTCAAGGGTAGCAAAAGTATGATAAAATAGAAGTTACACTGTTTGATATTAACTATATAAATGTTGACTGTATTTATCTGAGAGCAGTGGAATCATGGTGCTTTTACTCTTTATGCTTTTGTACATTATTTAAATGTTCTACAGTTAGCACATTCATTTATATTTTCATCTTTTTCTCTTTTTAATTATAAAAGTAACAATATCTGGTTACTTGGTTTACATGTATGAGACATCAGGAAATGTGCCAAGACTGGGGCCTAATGCACGATCAAGATAAGAGTTAGTTATGTGTATATCCTTACACACAGTTTTCTATGGATATAAATCCATTTACTACAAAAAAGCAATTGTTTTAAAAAAAGGCTAAAAAAAATCACATCACTGGTACTGTTCACCAATTTGCTTTTCTTACTTCACCATATATCTTGCTCTAATAAAGATCTACTTAATTTCTTGTTAATATAAGTATATCCTTATATAAGCATATTTGTATTTTCATTGTTTATAAGAGGGATCATTGTCATCGTTTTGAAATATTTTTAAATTATTGAATTTCTCCTTCCTACTCATTTCTTTCATCAAGCGAATTCCAGATACAACAAATAAGTAAATATAAAAATAAAACGAAAGTAAAAAGTGCTGGCAGATGGCATAGGTACGTTTACACAATATTTTCAAAACGATAAAAAATGCGATTCGTATAAACCATGAAAACACAAAATGCTACCTATACACCTTTCAGAAATCTGGATTTCAAAGAATTACGTGAATATCCCTTCATTCCAGGAACTTTCCATCTTGTTGTAATTTATGACATGCTCCATAAGTTTTATAGCTGAGCTGGAACTCAGTAAAAACCTCAGTCGTAACTCCTTCCCCAGGAGAACTGAATGATATTAAGACACACTCTTGCCTCAGTGCTTTTCAATGAGTCAACTGCCCGAGAATAAAGACAGAAAGGTTTTAACAACATCCGTCACCCTCCCTGCATCAAGGAAGGAAGGGTAGGTGGCTTAATCAACGGGTGAGCTTTCAAAGCATAAATTGTATAATCTCTTATACTCTCGCTGAACTGACCTACCTATCTGACACATCCTGACTCATCTCCTCATTGCTCTCTGAAACCAGAGAATATTTTAATCTCCATTAGGTGGCTGGGAAAATCAGTTCAGGAATTGAGACTTGTAAGGTATCATTAGTGGTCTCCTAATCTATCCTCTGTCCTCAGGCAAAATCTCAGCAAATGATCTAGGAATGACAGTGCATGCAATTTTTACAACGCTCAGCAAAGAAAGTTCAAACAGCAGTCTTATTACTATTTACCTTAAAACATTGTATTTGTCTTAGTACATAAGTCCACAACCACGAAAGCTTCTTAATACTTTTGCACTCCTACCTGCAAAGATTCTTCCACTGAGGCGTCTACCCCCTCATGACATCTCAGAAGCTCCAGAAGAGATTCAGTTTCTGCCTCCCAGATTTCCACTTGTTCAATGAGTTTTTCAACATCTTCAGCCACTTTGAGTTGCCCTGTGAATTCATTTTCTTTTTCATGTCCTTCCCCAGCCTACAACATTCAAAATTACCGCTAAGAAAATGGCAACATCACTTATAAAATACTTTTTTAAGTGTATTTATTTTGAGAGAGACAGAGAGCACAAATGGGTGAGGGGCCGAGAGAGAGGGAGAGAGAGGATCCCAAGCAGGTTCAGCAGTCAGTGCAGAGCCTCGATATGGGGCTTGAACTCACGAAACTGTGAGATCGTGACTTGAGCTGAAACCAAGAGTCAGACACTCAACTGACGTGAGCCACCCAGGCACCCCTAAAATAGTTTTCAATTAGAAAAAGTTATATCTCTTTTCTTCCTGAAGACTGCTAATGCAACATACTTTAGTAACTTAAAACCTACTTTTTGGATAATGATAATCACACTCTATGATTGCATTTATCACTTTAAAAAGTAAAAAATTTGTTCATGTTTTCTTTTTTTCTTTCTTTCTTATTTTTTTTTTTTTTTGAGAGAGAGAGCAAGCACGAGCAGGGGAAAGGTGCAGAGGAGGGAGAGAGAGAGAGAAAGAGAGAGAGAATCTTAAGCAGGCTCCATGCTCAGCACAGAGCCCAATGGGGGTTTGATCCCACCACCTGGGATCATGACCTGAGCCCAAATTGAGAGTTGGATGCTTAAATGACTGAGCCACCCAGATGCCCTTCACATTATGTTTTCTTAATGAGGGTATCATTCCTATCATTTAGTTATTATCATCTTCATTTTATAGATAAGAAGATTAAAGCTTAGAAAATTAGGGTAGTAACTCCATAGATACATTTCTAAAACTCACGTACAATTTTAGTAAATACAACTATGAGTGACAGTAGTCATGAAACATCACCAAGAAGAGACTTAGAATCCAATTTCAACAAAATTAAGCCTTTTCCCATTGATAACCTCTCAATATCCTATAGGTTATGCTATAGCTCTGCATGACAGGTGCATCCTTAAAGCTGTTGTTAATCAGATATCTTAAATGTACTAGAGAAATATAGTGTTCCACGTCCTTCTCCTCTATAAACGTATTGCACAACTTCAGATCTTTCAAGACTTTGATCAGGTCTCCTTATGGTGCCAAACACTAGCACTCCATCCCAGCAACTGGCCAAAGTCAGTCCAAACTTAATTTAAGTGAAATTGGATATGTTATTATTCGGAAGGAGGCACATTTCCAAAATCACTGGTATTATCTTACATGTGTATAAACTCTTTGTTCCTTTTCCATAGTCTTCCCTATAATCTAAAATCGTCCTCTAGGGGCGCCTGGGTGGCGCAGTCGGTTAAGCGTCCGACTTCAGCCAGGTCACGATCTCGCGGTCCGTGAGTTCGAGCCCTGCGTCAGGCTCTGGGCTGATGGCTCAGAGCCTGGAGCCTGTTTCCGATTCTGTGTCTCCCTCTCTCTCTGCCCCTCCCCCGTTCATGCTCTGTCTCTCTCTGTCCCAAAAATAAATAAAAAAACGTTGAAAAAAAATAAAAATAAAATCGTCCTCTAAACTAAACAACAAAGCAAGAAATAAAGATTATATTGTCCCCTACTGTACAGAAAGGAAGTAAGACATGGGCCAGGGGCTAGACCAAAGCTAGACAATCCCTGAGCAAGAGGCAGAAGTCATCTGAAGAAAATATCAACTCAGTGTCCACAGCTCAGAAGTCATGACGGCTTCTGCACATCTGCGGAATTCCTGAGTGAGGGAGAGACACAGACTTGAATGCTGAAGCCTCCTTCATGAGGGATCCTAGTGGAACATTCTAGTGGAAAATGACCACATTTTAAGTGTTATCCGGGGTGCCTGGGTGGCTCAGTCGGTTAAGCGTCCAACTTCAGCTCAGGTCATGATCTCGCGGTCCGTGAGTTTGAGCCCCACGTCAGGCTCTGTGCTGACAGCTCGGAGCGTGGAGCCTGTTTCAGATTCTGTGTCTCCCTTTCTCTCTGACCCTCCCCCATTCATGCTCTATCTCTCCCGGTCTCAAAAATAAATAAACGTTAAAAAAAAATTTTTTAAGTGTTATCCAATAATCACATTTACCACTGTTTCAACAATATAGGTTTAACAAAAGAAAAATAGCCACGGTATAGCTATATACAAGTGAAATACATAAAGTATGACTATTTTACCTTTACATGCTGATTATGACTTTCAGGAAGTTCTATTGACATATCCATTGAAAAATCAACAGTTGGTTTTTCTTCTTCACGTAGCTGAGTATTTTCATAATTGTCAAAAATGGGCTGATCCTGTTTTTTTCTAAGTGGCAGTTTCATTTCCTATAAAAATTGTCATAAAATTTACAGTCCATTTTAAAAAATTACTTATTGACTTCCTTTGAGAGATAGAGAGTGAGGGGAGGGGGGAAGGGGCAGAAAGAGAGGGAGAGAATTCCAAGCAGGCTCCTCACTGTCAGCACAAGGCATTATGCGGGCCTTGAGCTCACGAGCCGTGAGATCGTGACCTGAGCCAAAATCAAGAGTCAGTTGCTCAACCAACTGAGCCACCCAGGTACCCTGAAGCCCATATTTTTACGTGAAGATACATTATCACTAACAATAACTGGACATAATATATTCAACATATTTTGGGGATTTATCACATAATAACAATGTTATAAAGTAGGAGCATTTCCCCAAAAAACAAAAAAAACCCCTCAGTCTAAAATTATTAAAAATAAGAAATAGAATAATTTAAGTTCAAAAATTATTTATTAAAGGTCTGCTTTTATAAGGCGCCATGCTAAATAAAAAGCCATATAAAGTTCCGTGTATGTTCTTAAGGAGGTTGAAATCTGTATGCAAAAATGCTTATGTTGTTCTATAACGGTAAATGAATTTCAGCTACAAAACTGTATTATTACATGTCCACACAAATTCTTGTCCATAAGGGATGACTGACTTAGTCAGTTAAGCGTCCGACTCTTGATTTCAGCTTAGGTCATGATTCTCATGATTCGTGAGTTGGAGCTCCGTGTGGGGCTCTGCACTGACAGTGTGAAGCCTGCTTGGGATTCTCTCTCCTTCTCTCTCTGCCCCTCCCCTGCTTGCTTTCCATTTCTCTCTCTTTCTCTCTCAAAATAAATAAACATTTTAAAAAAAAAACAAAAAACTTGGACATAAATGTTCACAGCAACACTATTCATAATAGTCAAAAGGGTGGAAAGAAGCCAATGTGCATAAAGTGATCAATCAATAAATGAAATGCTGGGTATCCATACAATAGACTATCATTTGCCATAAGAAGTAAATGAAGTACTGACACGTTACAACACAGACGAACCTTGAAAACATTATGCTAAGTTTAAAAGGCGAGAAACAAAAGACCAGATACTATTTGATTCCATCTGTGTGAAATATCCAGAACAGGCAAATCTACAGAGACATAAAGTAGATCAGTGGCCACTGGGGAGGCTGGGAGAGAGTAGAGAGTGACTGCTAATGGAGTCAGCGTTTCTTTAGGAGATGACAAAAATGTTCTAGAATTTATGATGGTGGTGGCTGCACGACTCTGAATATACTAAATATACTAAGTTATACACTTTCAATGAGTGAATTGTATGGTATGGGAATTAGATCTCAATGAAGCGGTTACCAAAAAACAAAAACAAAAACACTTACAAGTTGAGTTTTTGTAATAAATTTTCTCCATCTTTTATTCAGCCTTCTCAGTTCTTTAGAAATAGATGATCCAACTTCATCATTACTGACTTGAATTAGGAAATTTCCCACTTCATTTAAAGTAGTATGTTCTACACTCCACTGGGATATTGTCTCAAAGGGAATCTACACAACATAGAAGCAACACTTTTTAACGACACAACACTTGTCTTTCTGTTATGCGTAACAGATCTTTACCAAGTGATTCTAAGCAAAAGTGAGTATGAGGTTCTTGCAGACACTCTGACCCTCCCCTCAGAGGATTCCCCATCCCTGCTGGGCTAGCTCTTCATCCCTAATCACTAACTGCCAGGCACCAGCTGTCATTGCTCTTGGTCCTGAACTTTAAGGAAGCAGCTGATGTTCCGCCTTTCTAAGTGGCTAATGAGCTTAGAGCAAAGGCTCTCAAACATTTATCGGTTCATGGTGCCCTTAATGTTTCGGTGATTTTTTTCATAAATTCCCTATGCCAGGAGATTCATCTAACGGTTCTCATTTTCAAGTAGTCGGGTCCAAACCACTTGGTAGTTATTTGCTGTATGGTGTCCAACAGGCTGATGTTGCTGTGTCCCTCAAAATTTAAATTATCTTTAAAGTCCTCTGGAAGCTCAGGGCACCTCAGCACAGAGTTTGGGAAGTGCAAGGCTTATAGTGTTTTTTTTTTTCTCATTTATGTGAATCTTAATAAAATATCTTTAATGGATGAAGCCAGCGAGTTTTATGATAAGCAAAATAACTCAGAGGAAGACAAATACCATATGATTTCACTCATATGTGGAATGTAAGAAACAGAACAGACGAGCAAAGGGGGGAAAAAAGGAAAGAGAGAGGCAAACAAGAAACAGACTATTAACCAGAGAACAAACTGATGATTACCAGAGGGGAGGTGGGTGGGGGATGGGTAAAATAGATGATGGGGATTCAGAAGTGCCCTTGTGATGAGCACTGGATGTTGCATGAAAAGTGTTGAATCACTTTATTGTACATCTGACACTACTACTATACTGTAGGTTAACTACTAGAATTAAAATCAGAATTTAAAAAAAGGTCTTTAAACACAGAAGAATCGTTGAAAGCCAAAGATTTGAATTTTTAGTATCACTATAGGTGACAGGGAGAATGACTCACCAACCCCTCAAATATTCTTTACTCACTCCTACACTTATCACAAATTTTACTTTCATATAAACAGCCCATTTTCAGCTGAGGAACTTTAGTGTCTATTTGGAAAATGTTTCATCTGAGACTTTTCATCAAAATTATTTTCAAGCAGATAACCATTTGCAACAGAGGAAAAGAAATGAAAGAAAGAAAAACTATCCCAGAGAATAATCATAAAACAGATTATGACATGACTAGCAAGTGAAAACACTGATGAATTACGTTGAAATTTCTTCCACACCTCTCCACATAAGTCTAAGGTATTCTGCATTTCCTTCCTCTGGAAATACAGGAAGATTTTAGAGCTGAAAGGTATTCACCCAAATGGAAAAATAAAACTTTTTAAACTATCAAGTTATTTTAAATGTGTCTATAAGCTATTGAATATTCCAAGTCTTTTCTTTTCCTTCCAAAGAACTTAAGCAATATATCGTTCAAAAGCTACTGTGTGTGTGTGTGTGTGTGTGTGTGTGTGTGTGTGTGTGTAAAACCTACAATGAGGAGAAAACTTCCTTTTGGCAATTGTATTAGAAAGAAACTAAACTCTTTCCAATACTTTGAAGAATATTTCCAAGAGTCATGTTCACTCTTCCCTGGCCTCTCATTTTTGGATTGAAAACGAGGATCTCCAAACAAAACGAAAAAAAAAAGAAAAGAAAATTGAGGAGGTAACATTAGACTGAAAATACCTCTTTAATCTGTTCCTTCTTTGTCTCCTCAAAACAAGCCTTTAGTAAGCGAAGTTTTTCCAGATAAGTAGCCCAACATGTCAAAACTTTCTGAAGAGTGGACTTGACATTATATATATTTTTTCTATACATACAAATATCATATTCCGCTGCCATATATTGTTTGCTAATATCCTGATATTCTCCATCTATAATGTTAACAAAACAAGAAAGTAATCTTAGAAAACAGTTTTTTATTAATAAAATAATACCAAGAAAAATATTTGCATATTAATTGTCAATGGTCAAGTAAATATGTACTGTGATAATATTAAAAGTGAACGCAAGAATTTTCCAAAGAAAACACATGTTAAACCAATTCCTAAAACGTTAAGATATAAAGAAAGTGAAACAGATAAAATGCTATTTTTTTTAATGTTTGTTTATTTTTGAGACAGAAAGAGAGAGGACAAGCAGAGGAGGGGCAGAGAGAGAGAGGGAGACACAGAAGCCAAAGCGGGCTCCAGGCTCTGAGACATCAGCACAGAGCCGAACACAGAGCTCAAACCCACGACCTGCAAGATCATAACCTGAGCCGAAGTCAGACGCACAACCGACTGAGCCACCCAGGCGCCCGCGTGCTATTTTTAAGTGGTCATTTCATCAAAAAGTAACTGTATAGCTTTACCTAAATTCTTATGTATTTCTTCACACTTTTGCAAGGAAGTTTCAAGTTGAGCTAGGAACTCTTTTTCTTCAATAAATTTCTGGGGGGGAAAAGGAAAAATTATATTGACAGCTTTTTACCATTAAAAATGTGTCAAGAAATCCAGAGAGAAACATAAATATTGATGAAGCACTCGGGCCCCAAAATTTCCTTAAGGCTTTACTACTATATATTTGGGTAGAAAAGAAGAGTAGTTCATGAAGAAAGTCGGTTAAGATCTAGGAAACAGAAGTATGAACACTATGTAGGTATGAGACCTAACAAAGTTCATCATTGCCGTGATATGGTTCCACAACGGTTTTTCTCCTGTGGGAAAAGGTAAGTTACATATACCATTTTCAAAAGCTCCTACTTCACATATTTATTAACATTGCGTAATTTATCCCAGTTTCTTTTATTTCACAACTTTTATTAATATTGAATAATTTTTATTAGATGTATGAGAGTATGTTGTAAATAGATAACATCCATCCCACAAAAACATCTGAGTAACTACCATTAGTCAAATTATGATGTGTCCTAAGCAAGCAAATTCTGCTGTTGAAAAATACAGTTAATTAAAAGTTCATATTTACTGTATACTTATTAAATTCCAATGGTATGATTACTTAAATGGAAAAATGAAAAATACAAAGTAGGAAATACATTCAAAACCTAGTCTAATTGAGAATGATGTCTCCTATTCAGGAACGTACGGTGTTTAAATCATAAATTATTAAATAAATCTGTCTTGATTGTGTTGTTCAATTTTTGCACTGAAATTTACAATCTTGGATTTTTCTTTTTTGCCACTCATTCCAAAAAAAGGGAAACAGAAAGAATGATATTAATTCCTAACTGCAGAAATGACATTTCTAGGATGCTTTTAATTTACAAAAGAACATATTTATATTTAAATCATTTGCAACATTTTTTCCCATTAATTTCAAGAGCCAACCCCCTTCTCCAAAAATAAGCCCCAAGACAAAATGTACTGTCTTTCCCACTCTTACAACTCGAAAGGCTAAGATTAAAATGTTCTAAAAAAAAAATTAATTTTTGAATGAAACCATGAATCTGAGTGGGAAAAATTCTTAAACAAGACATCCAGTAAGTGAATGCTGAAATTTTTAATAACCTGAAACTTTTTGTAACTATTATGTTAATTAGCCTGGTTAACAGAGTCTTCCCTGTTGTGGTAAATAATGTGGTTTTCTCTTTCTTACTCCTCCCAATGTCTGTTATTTGGCTACCTAAAATTCTGTTCTCTAGGTAATTTTAAGCTAATGGAAACTACCAAGAAAACTCATCTCAAAACCTGGAAAGGTAAAGGGAAACTGTCTTAAGGAAAAATGCAAACTTAGCACCCAGACATGGAGAACGGTTGTCAAAAACACAAAATAAAACAGCTTACATGCCAGTCTTCCAGCAACAATTCCACAGATTCTTTGTTCCCATATTTGACGTTCCAAACATCCAATTTTGATTTTACTTCATCTAGCAGACCAAGAACTGTGCACTTATAGTAATGAAATTCTAGAAGTGGAATGAATTTTTCCCCCGAAATGTTGTTGATTCTGGAAAATATTTCAGGTTTTAGAATTTAACTTCATATTACTGCCCAAATGCGAGATAATCTGTTTGGCATTTCTAAAAATATTGGGCCTTTGGCTTTTTATTTTAAACACATGGAACTCAGATGTATCCTCAAATTTTTTTTTTCTTTTAAAGTAAGATGTACTACCCCCAACGTGGGGCTTGAACTCACAATCCTGAGATCAGGAGTCACATTGCTCTACCAACTGAACCAGCCAGGTGCCCCCCAATTTTTTTTTTAAACAGAGTAAAACAAATATTGTGGCTAAGAATAAAACAACTATTTCTGAGAGAAAAACATCTAATAGAACATTATGTGAAGAAACTATTCCCCTGTAGAAAAAAAATCCTATACTAAATGTTAATCTCCAAAATATTTTACTAAGTTTGTAAACTTTTGTATAACCGAATGCAACTATAATTTCAACATTTACATATTAAAACGGCTTTCATTATTAAGGCTAAAACCCTCTTATTATCATTGTAATAAGTTGTGCATGAATAATGAGAAAAGAGAGGATGAGGTGGACAACCATCAGTTAAATAATCTCTATATTTATAGTATTTTAGAGTTTACGAAGTACTTTCAGATACCTCCTCCTGTCTCACCCAGGATCCTTGTGAGACACGAACAGGGTGGCTATCATTATTCTGTATTTACAAGTGAGGATACATGCTCCAAAAGACAGTAACTTGGCCAAAATTCAGATACGGAGCTCGGTTTCTGACTCCATTTCTAGAACTTACCCCACCACCATATCCTACCATCCAATGAAAAAGGACGTATGTTAGTATGATGTAATGTTACTATTACAAAAAATGTGAAGGTACTGTGAATCAAGATTTAAAGAATCCTTGTCAGAAATTATCTAAAAATCTATACTTTTCTGGTCCCTGTAGCATCCCATTAGTGCTCAAACACGAGTGGCATCGGCAGTGGTGAAATGGTAGTGTTACAAACCGTGCTTTCATTTCCTCCAATTTCTTAGGTGATACCAGTGGCAAATTTTTTTCATCTCTATTTTCAAATGCCAGAAGAGTATGCGAATGACAATCAAATTTATCCATCAGATTCTGAAAAGAAATTTAGCATGACATCAACCAGACTTTTTGCCAAACACTGTAACTGGGGGTTCGTTAATCTCATTTGCTCTGCGTATGAGCTGCGTCTTTTGTCCAAAAACTCATAAAGCCCTTACTTTTTTTTCACTAAAGCTTCGCCAATGCGTAATTTCATCATAAATGCTTTACACTGGAACATTTTACAGAGAGACAGACTGTAGTTTCTTTGGTAAAAGCATTACCCAAACCTTTTGTTTTCGGATTTATTTGTAATTCCTTTGTGAGTTCGCATGCCATAAATGTCGTCTATCAAATTCCTTCATACCATTTTGATGAGAACCCACTCTCTCACATTTTACGCCAGTCTCTTTCCTCCTTTTTGGTCAGGCTTTACAGTTGCTTTAGAACTGACTGGACTCTATTCTTATTGTTTCCACCTTGAACTAGCACAATGCCCATAAGGAAGTGAAAGTATCGTCTGGCTCCCCAAAATCCCCAAGGGAATCATTCCAAACCACCCTCAAAGAGGCACCGTATTTCCTTCCCTTCTCTCTAGGACAACGGCTTCCTCAAGAAGAAGTCCCTAACAAAGCACAGATTTTCCCATGTTTCTTTGTTATTTTCCAACCTTGATTAAAGTCATTTTCTCTTGTATTAGAGCCACGGCTTCACAATAATCCTGGGAAGCTGGCAAATCTTCATCGATAAGCTCCTCTACCTCCTGGAGCCAGGCTTCGATTTGATGCAGCGGTGAGGGCAAGGCATCATTCAGCTCCCTTTTCCACACATTAATCTGAAAAAACAAACATCAGCGCTTCACTAAACATTCTTCTGAAGTTTATTTCTTTGCACGCAGTTTGTTTAATACTTCAAAGTTTCTCTGATCCATTAGTCAGGGAAGTCTTTCTCAAATGGGCAAACTTCTCAGTTCTGTACATTTGCTTACCTGCTGATAGAGAAGATCATTTGTTTAAGAGCAATAGAAGGGGGCACACGAGGGGTGTCTGGGTGGCTCAGCTGGTTAAGCATCTGATTCTTTTTTTTTTAAATTTTTTTTTTCAACGTTTATTTATTTTTGGGACAGAGAGAGACAGAGCATGAATGGGGGAGGGGCAGAGAGAGAGGGAGACACAGAATCGGAAACAGGCTCCAGGCTCTGAGCCATCAGCCCAGAGCCCGACGCGGGGCTCGAACTCACGGACCGCGAGATCGTGACCTGGCTGAAGTCGGACGCCCAACCGACTGCGCCACCCAGGCGCCCCAAGCATCTGATTCTTGATTTCCTCTCAGGTCATGATCTCACAGTTCATGGGTCTGAGCCCCGTATCGGGCTGTGTGCTGACAGCCTGCTTGGGGTTCTCTCTCTCTCTCTGACCCCCCCCAAATATGTAAATACACTTAAAAAATAGATATAAAAGGGAGCACAAGGATAAGAATGAATATTTTGATAAATCCATAATCAGTTATGAGAGGGAAATTAGAACTATTTAAAGCACCCTTCAGGGCGCCTGGGTGGCTTAGTTGGTTAAATACCTGATTCTTTTTTTTTTTTTTAATTTTTTAAATATTTATTTACTTATTCAGAGACAGAGCGTGAGTGGGACTGGGGCAGAGAGAGAGAGGGAGATACAGAATCCAAAGCAGGTTCCAGGCTCTGAGCTGTCAGCACAGAGTCTGATGTGGGGCTCGAACCCACCAACCGTGAGATCGTGACCTGAGCCGAAGTTAGATGCCCAACCAACTGAGCCACCCAGGTGCCCAAGCATCCGATTCTTGACTTCGGCTCAGGTCATGATCTCATGGTTCGTGAGTTTGAGCCTCACACAGGGAGAGCTCTGCACTGACAGCACATAGACTGCTTGGGATTCTCTCTCTCCTTTCTGCCCCTCACCCGCTCTCTCTGTCTCGGTCTATCTGCCTGTCTCTCAAAATGAGTAAACGTTTAAAAAAAGCACCCCTTTGGGGCGCCTGGGTGGCGCAGTCGGTTAAGCGTCCGACTTCAGCCAGGTCACGATCTCGCGGTCCGTGAGTTCGAGCCCCGCGTCAGGCTCTGGGCTGATGGCTCAGAGCCTGGAGCCTGTTTCCGATTCTGTGTCTCCCTCTCTCTCTGCCCCTCCCCAATTCATGCTCTGTCTCTCTCTGTCCCAAAAATAAATAAAAACGTTGAAAAAAAAAAAAACAAATAAACAAACAAGCAAACAAAAACCCACAGGTCTTGCCTGAACCATCTAGTGGGAAGCAAAGTACATGGTTACAGTGAAATGTAGTCAGCAATATAACAGAGCCAGGCAGAGGGGCCCAGGGAAGATCCTGGAAGAACACTGATTCCACACCAATGCCCAGACTTCTTTTTGTTAATTTTTAATTTTTAATTTATTTTTTTGTTTCAAGTTTTTATTTAAATTCCAGTTTGTTAACAGTGTAACATTAGTCTCAAGTGTAGAATTTAGTGATTCATCACTTACATACAAAACACAGTGCTCACCACAACAAGTGCCCTCCTTAATCCCCATCACCCATTTAACCCATCCCCTGCCCACTTCCCCTCCAGTTACCCTCAGTCTGTTCTCTCTAGGTAAGGGTCTGTTTCCTGGTTTGCCTCTCTCTCTCTTTCTCTCTCTTTCACCTATGTTCATCTTTTTTATTTTTTAAATTCCTGAGGCAAGGGAAACACAAGCAAAAATAAACTACTGGGATTTCATCAAGATAAAAATCTTTGGCACAGTAAAGGAAACAATCGACAGAACTGAATGGCAGCCTTCAGAATGAGAGAAGATATTTGCAAATGGCATATTTGATAAAGTGTTAGTATCCAATATCTATAAAGAACTTATAAAACTGAACATGCTGGGGCGCCTGGGTGGCGCAGTCGGTTAAGCGTCCGACTTCAGCCAGGTCACGATCTCGCGGTCCGTGAGTTCGAGCCCCGCGTCAGGCTCTGGGCTGATGGCTCAGAGCCTGGAGCCTGCTTCCATTCTGTGTCTCCCCCTCTCTCTGCCCCTCCCCCGTTCATGCTCTGTCTCTCTCTGTCTCAAAAATAAATAAAACGTTAAAAAAAAATTAAAAAAAAAAAAAAAAACTGAACATGCAAAAAACAAATAATCCAGTTTAAAAAATGGGCAGAAGACCTGAATAGACACTTTTCCAAAGAAGACATCCAGATGGCTAACAGGCACATGAAAAACAAGCTCAACATCACTCATCGTCAGGGAAATACAAATCAAAACTACAATGAGATATCACCTCACGCCAGTCAGAACGGCTAACATTAATAACTCAGGCCACACTAGATGTCGGCAAGGATGCGGAGAAAGGCGAACCCTCTTTACATTGTTGGTGGGAATGCAAACTGGTGCAGCCACTCTGGAAAACAGTATGGAAGTTCCTCAATAAGTTACAACTAGAACTACCCTATGATCCAGCAACTGCACTACTCGGTATTTACCCAAAGGATACAAAAATACTGATTTGAAAGGACATATGCACCCCAATGTTTACAGCAGCACTCTCAACAATAGCCAAAGTGTGGAGAGAGCCCAAATGTCCATCAACGGATGAGTGGATGAAGAAAATGAGAGGTGTGTGTACACACACACACACACACACACAACACGGAACATTAGCCATAGAAAAGAATGAAATCTTGCCATTTGCAACGATGTGGATGGAACTAGAGAATAACGAGCTAAGCCAAGTAAGTCGGACAAAGACAAATACCATACGATTTCACTCATATTTGGAATTTAAGAAACAAAACACATGAGCACAGATGCCAAGAATTCTTAAGCAAGATAAAAGTCCAGCTCCTAAGCCACGTCCTTTCCTGAGGACCCCATTTAAGAATGTGGTTTTTGATCTGAACTCACATGACTCTATTGTGGATTTTTTGGCATTCTTACTCTAAAGACCACCCCCCCCCATGAAGATCATGCACAAATTAAAATGTGTTTCAGTCAAATGGCTTCCTCTATTGAAAATAGGAGTTTTAAATCTGTGTTTCTCTTTCCCTTATAGTTCTACTAAATGAACTGCCACTGCTCTTTAACTTAAATTGATTTTAAATAGAGGAAAGAATAAGCAAAATTACATGTTTTTAAAAGAAAAGGGTTATTTGATTCATCATTAATTGATTAAAAAATATTTACTGGGTGCCACCATGTGTAAGATAAATATCAAAAAGAAACATTCAAGCAAATGCCCAAGTGTAAAGATTTTTTTTTAAGTTTATTTACTTATTTTGAGAGACAGAGAGAGAAAGAAGAGAGAGAGAGAATCCCAAGTTGACAACACAGAGCCTAACACGGGGCTTGATTCCACAAACCATGAGATCGTGACCTGATCCCAGATCAAGAGTTGGACACTTAACCAACTCAGCCACCCAGGCTCCCTGGAAGATGTTACATGAGTAAAAAGCTAGGCTTTAAGGCAGTCAAGTGGAACTATTCATAAGCTAGAAGCATTAAACATTATAGTTTTCACATTATTATTTTTTTTTTGTTTTTTTTTAGGTCTATTGAGGCCTAATTGACAACATAGTAAGATATTTAAAGTGCACATCATGGTGATATGATACACCTACATATTGTGGAAGGATTCCTAGTACCTAATTAACACACCCTCACTTCACGTATTTACCTCTTTTTTTCTTTTCTTGGTGAGAACATTTCAATTCAACTCTCTTAACAAACTTAATGATACAATACAGTGTTATGAAGTGTAGCCACTGTGTTTTACATTAGATCCTCAGACCTTACTCAACTGACAGCTGGAAGTTCGCACCCTTTTACCAACTTCAATCCCTCCTTTCCTCCATCCTGACCACCGCTTTTATCCTCTCTGTTTCTGTGAGTTTGACTTTTTTTTTTAAAGCTTCCAGACATAAGGAATACTATATAGTACTTTGTTTTGCTTTAGGTGCTTCAACTTTATCTTCTCAAACGACGTAGGACAAAAGATAGCTCCGTAATCTTAAACCATTAAGTATATGCCATTAAGCCTCCAGTTGGAAAATTATGAAAAAAACTGTTTTCATCATTATGAATTTTTAATAAGCGCTTTCAGTATATCCAAATAATTTGTACATTTGCCAAAATAAAATAAAATAAGCCAGAAAGTTGATGAGTGAGTTAAAGAGAGCCTAAGAACAGTATCTTTAATCCAACTGATATTCTTTTCGCAACTGAAAGAAAGCTGAGTATGTTTTGAATGAAAAGGAACGTGTGCTTTCTGCCTGAGGGCTGTACTCTTGTTTAGGTAACGGTCAGAAGGGGAAAGATAGAAGGCGATAATTACCTTTTACTACTCTTCTTTTTCACTTACCATAGAAAACTGGCTCCATACTTTTCTTTTTTAGTTTTGGAACTTATTTTTGAATTTAGTTGAAAATTTATATCTGATCTGAGCTGATCTTGTCAGGTCAAAATAACATAACGTTGGAGCGCCAGGGTGGCTCAGTCAGTTCAGTGATCGACTTCGGCTCAGGTCATGATCTCGTGATTTGTGGGTTTGAGCCCCGTGTCGGGCTCTGTGCTGACAGCTCAGAGCCTGGAGCCTGCTTCAGATTCTGTGTGTGTCTCTCTCTGTCCCTCCCCTGCTCATGTTCTGTCTCTCTTTCTCTCTCAAAAAAATAAACATTAAAAAAATTTTTTTTAATTAAAAAAAAAACCATAATATTGCTATTTTGCATAGCTGGCTTAAAATGAAACCATTTACTGTGATGCCTTGAGGTAACTGTGTGCTCAAACAACTGAACCAGAAATTGTCTAGATGGTATTGACTTTTCTGTACCTGAAGGCTGTAAAATTAATATGTCTCATTTGCCACACCAAGACAAGGAGCTGTATTATAACGGAAGAATGGATTTTCAAGCTACTATCAATTTGTGGCACTTGAACTCTTGCGAAATAGTGGTTTTTTTTTTTTTTTTTAATGGTTTTTCTCATTATGTTGGGTACTTTTTCCCAATCACGTTCAATAAAATTAGGCCAGGTGTTTGTGGCCTGGAACACTGTGAACTCTACAGACAAGATCTTCTTCCTCTCGTGTTCTGTTGAGGCCGTGTAACCGGGAGCTCCTGTCCTTCTCAAGGGTCAGTTTCAAAGTCGCGATGAGAACACGAGCAGGGGACACAATGAGCTGGGCCACTTGATGGGAAGGTTTCCGGAGCTGCGCTAGTTGTCCCAAATTAGGTACTTGGAGATGGTGGCTCTTTTAAGCTACTGGACCTGACTATTTACCACCCTTCATAAAGGATGTGAAAAATGTATTCTGAAAACAGGCTGGCGCTGTTGACAGCCGAGAGAGCAGGGGCCAGCAGGGATCAACAAACTTTTCCAGGGCCAGAGAGAATTTTTGACTGGCAGACCATAAAAATCTCTGTTGCAACCCTGTAAATCCACCAGAAACCACTTAATTATCCACTTAAAATGCGTGAAGGGTATGGTATGTAAATTATACCTCAATAAATACGTTTAAAAAAAGAATGAAGGCAAAATAAAGACATTTAGAAATCAAAGAAAACTAACAGAATTTACCACCCACAGACCTGCATTGTAAGTTTAAAAAAGTGTTTCAGGCTGAGGCAAATAAATTCGGATGGAAACTCAAATCTCTCCAGGAAAGAATGAAGAACATTGGAAATGGTAAATATCTAGATAATTATAAAAGACATTTTTTTCTGTTAATTTCTTTAAAATGTATGATTGTTTTTAGCAAAAATTGGTAACATGGTCTTGGGGACTTTAAAACATTTGTTTGTGGCATAAATAT
Source organism: Lynx canadensis (assembly GCF_007474595.2). Lineage (NCBI taxonomy): Eukaryota > Metazoa > Chordata > Mammalia > Carnivora > Felidae > Lynx > Lynx canadensis. Next base: position 110,157,826 of record NC_044308.2, on the reverse strand, counting down.
ATTTATACGTAAAGCAACTATAGCACAAAGAATGACAAATAAATGAATCAATTTAACTGCAAGATTTCTACATAAGAAGTTGTATGATAACTTAGAAGTTGTGTAAGTAGACTGCAAAAAAAGTTGTTTTAAGTTTATATATTTATTTTGAGAGAGAGAGAGAGAGAGAGACAGTTCGAATGAGCAGGGGAGGGGCAGAGAGAGAGAGAGAGAGACAGTTTGAATGAGCAGGGGAGGGGCAGAGAGAGAGAGAGAGAGAGTTTGAATGAGCAGGGGAGGGGCAGAGAGAGAGAGAGAGACAGTTTGAATGAGCAGGGGAGGGGCAGAGGGAGAGAGAGAGAGAGAGAGAGAGAGAGAGAGAGTTCGAATGAGCAGGGGAGGGGCAGAGAGAGAGAGAGAGACAGTTTGAATGAGCAGGGGAGGGGCAGAGAGAGAGAGAGAGACAGTTTGAATGAGCAGGGGAGGGGCAGAGAGAGAGAGAGAGAGAGAGTTCGAATGAGCAGGGGAGGGGCAGAGAGAGAGAGAGAGACAGTTTGAATGAGCAGGGGAGGGGCAGAGAGAGAGAGAGAGAGAGAGAGAGAGAGAGAATCCCAAGCAGGGTCTGTACTGTCAGCGCAGAGCCCGACACAGGGCTTAAACCCATAAACCGTGAGATCACGACCTCAGCCGAAATCAAGAGTTGGTCACTTAACTGACTGAGCCACCCAGGAGCCCCAGACTATAAAAAAAAAATGTCAATGTATATTGTAGGCTCACTAAAAACCTGATAGAAAGCAATAGAGCCAAAAAGCCTATTGGGGCACCTGGGTGGCTCAGTCACGTGAGCATAGAACTTTGGTTCAAGTCATGATCTGGCAGTTCATGAGTTCAAGCCCCACATCAGGCTCGCTGCTATCAGTGCAGAGCCCGCTTTGAATCTTCTGTCCCCCTCTCTCTGCCCCTCCCCCACGTGCTCTCTCTCTACAACAAATAAACATTTAAAAATTAATCAGTTAAATGTTTAAAAAAAGGTCAATAGATAAAATGAAATTCTAAAAATATCAACATAATCCAGGGCGCCTGCCTGGGTGGCTCAGTCAGTTGAGCATCTGACTTCAGCTCAGGTCATGATCTCGCGGTTTGTGGGTTCGAGCCCCACATCAGGCTCTGGGCTGACAGCTCAGAGCCTGGAGCTGCTTCAGATTCTGGGTCTCCCTCTCTGCCTCTCCCCTGCTCGCGCTCTCTCTCACTCAAAAACAAACATTAAAAAAAAACTTTTTTTTTTTAATTTTTTTTTAACGTTTATTTTTGAGACAGAGAGAGACAGAACATGAACGGGGGAGGGGCACAGAGAGAGGGAGACACAGAATCGGAAGCAGGCTCCAGGCTCTGAGCCATCAGCCCAGAGCCGGACGCGGGGCTCGAACTCACGGACCGTGAGATCGTGACTTGAGCCGAAGTCGGACGCTTGCTTAACCGACTGAGCCACCCAGGCGTCCCAAAAAAACTCTTTTTTAAAGACATAGATAGGGGCGCCTGGGTGGCACAGTCGGTTAAGCGTCCGACTTCAGCCAGGTCACGATCTCGCGGTCTGGGAGTTCGAGCCCCGCGTCCGGCTCTGGGCTGATGGCTCAGAGCCTGGAGCCTGTTTCCGATTCTGTGTCTCCCTCTCTCTCTGCCCCTCGCCCGTTCATGCTCTGTCTCTCTCTGTCCCAAAAATAAATAAATGTTGAAAAAAAAATTTAAAAAAAAAAATAAAAAATAAAGACATAGATAATCTGACATGATCAACCACCTTATCTTAACTGATATCTATAGAATGCTGTGTCAAATAACTACAGGATACATGTTCATTTTAAGTGCAAATGGTATTACACCAACATGCTCTATGTCTCGGGTCATAACACAAATCTTAATAAACCGAAAAAAATTGAAATCATACAGATATATTCAGACACACATACACATGCATCTTCACACATTCTCTGTAGGCTCATCCCTAACCCCCTCCGAGAATCTACTGATAGCTACACAGGACACTGGTCCATGGAAAAGATGAGGCTGGTCAGTCAGAACATGGATAATCTACTCTGGCAAGGCAATCATTGATAGCAAATATAAAAACTTTGGACAAGCAGCTTTTCCAAGCAGAATGCTCTAAATTCCTATTTAAAGATCAATCACTACCCACGCGAGACCCTGGAGAAAATAAAAGAATACTCTCCCAAGTTTCTGATGAAGCATCTACTCTTTTATAGCATTCCTCACGGAAGTCTAATCATCCAACAAACAAAGCTGCCCCACGAAAATGTTCTAATCAACATAACACGGTAACCTGGTAGTTGAGGCCATCCCAGACTTCTCTCAACTGTAACTGATCTTCATTCAGCTCATCCAAGTTCCTTTCTATTGGCAGGATGTCCAAAAAGGGCTCTTTTCCTTCATTGAAGGACTCCAAAAAGGACAGCAGGCTCTACCATCAGAAGAATATTTTAAAGACAGAAATTTTAAAACAGTTAATGTAAGGTAATCCGCTATTTTAAGGTCTATCGCTGCAGGTTATGTTTAAATTTTTACTTAAAGGGAGGTACGATTCCCTGGATTCAGGGTCCTCTACACTGATCTGGTACCTTTCTTCAGTGCACCCTGATCACTTGAGTGCCCTCATGGTAACACAGGTCACAGCTTGTGTCTCGTCAGCACTGTTGGGTTTCTAAGGGAATGGAGCGGCAAGGTCACCCAGCTCTAGAGGACAGATCACGACGCCACACGGAAAGTGGGAGTTTCTCTGTCCTCCCTGGATATGTGTTCACAACAAAATAAGCATGAGTGGAAGTGAAAACTATCCAGCAGCGGTCATCACGGACAAACGTGTCTATGATTAACTGTGCTCGTGCCGTTGCTTCCCAAGTTGTTTTTTACAGACTTGAGAAAATATTTTGTCCCTCGAAAATTTTTCAACGTTTATTTATTTTTGGGACAGAGAGAGACAGAGCATGAACGGGGGAGGGGCAGAGAGAGAGGGAGACACAGAATCGGAAGCAAGCTCCAGGCTCTGAGCCATCAGCCCAGAGCCCGACGCGGGGCTCGAACTCACAGACTGCGAGATCGTGACCTGGCTGAAGTCGGACGCTTAACCGACTGCGCCACCCAGGCGCCCCGTCCCTCGAAAATTTAATAAATTAAGCTTTTCTTGGCTCGTATTAGTGTGAAGTTCGTGTTTAAGAGTCACCAATTCCATGGGGCGCCTGGGTGGCGCAGTCGGTTGAGCGTCCGACTTCAGCCAGGTCACGATCTCGCGGTCCGTGAGTTCGAGCCCCGCGTCGGGCTCTGGGCTGATGGCTCAGAGCCTGGAGCCTGTTTCTGATTCTGTGTCTCCCTCTCTCTCTGCCCCTCCCCCGTTCATGCTCTGTCTCTCTCTGTCCCAAAAATAAATAAACGTTGAAAAAAAAAAAAAAAACAAATTTGTAAATTGCTACAAAGTAAATCTTCAAGATGAAAGTATAGTATGCTTACTGTGTCAAATTTATTGGACAAGAGTCTCTCATTGTGCAGGCGGCCAGAATGGTACTAGGTCTATAGACTAGTATTCCATGGGACATATTTAGTAATGCTAAATTTGGACATGAGCCTAGATCAATATTTACGAAGCTATTTTAGTGTCACAGAGCCAAAAATAAACTGCAGGAAAGAAAGTTCTGGACCTTACCTCACCCCCCAAATTTACATAATTTGGACACTTAGGGAAATCAACAGACCTGCTGACAACCATCCAGCCTTAAAATTCTCAGTTTTTTTTTTTTTTACGTTATGAACCTTTTTTCATAGAAAACACATATTATTGACGATATTCTAACAATTCTGATTTAAAGTTAAATGCCAACTTTTAAGAACTTCAATGTAAATATGGGAGTTCACTACATTTTTTTCAGAATGAACTCTGAATAACTCTGTATTGATAAAAATTTAAATTGTTCATGAAATATCAGTGTTAAACAGAGTTTATATTGTGACTTGCAGATAAAAATAAAAAGCTGCTTCTAAATGATTTGACTACTTTTCTCCAAAGATTCCCAGGATATTTTCATTGGAAGGAATGTTATTCAATGTGAATGTCTGTTATAATATATTCTAGGCTTCCCAGGTATGCCTGTAATCTTTCAGTGTGTCTTAACTCTTGGCTGGCTTAAGAATTTATAAATATGCATGTCTCTAGAACCATGTTTCATTCTTCAAAATAAATGTTGATTTTTGAAAACTAGCATTCATTAACATTATTTTGAAGAAGGATATGACAACTGGAGTTTTTATTGACAGAAAGGCATTTCTTTTGAAATCGATCCCCCTGATTGTTTTTAGATATTGTTATGCTCAAGAAATAATCAATATTCTTATGTTGGTTGGTAAATCTGTTTGTGACTTTCTTTGATATTCCACTGACAGTAGATAAAAAACAAACTTATACTTAGGTCTTCAAAACTCCTTATTGCAATAAAAAAAATGTTATATTTGTCAATACAACTGAGAAATATTTTGGGATATTGGATATCTGTTGTAATTTTTGTATATTTGCTTCTACCTAAAATAGAGTACATACTTTTCATATTTCATAGGTACTTTCCGTAGTTTATGAAATGTTTTAAGGCTTATAAATATTATACAAAATAAAAATTGCAAAGGCAGACATATAATACCTACTGCCCATATCCATCAATATGATATATACGGCAATATAGCAATATGAGTGTGTATATATATATATATATATATATACACATTATATATAAAGAAGCATAAATTACATGTGTATAAGTACATGTGTACTTATGTATAGTGTATTATAAATAAATATACAGATATTTATATAGAGACCAAAATTTACATTGGTGTTAATAATCCACATTTATACATATACCTGTACTTATGATATACGTATACATATGTAAAACAGCAGAATATTTCCCGAAATTCCATCATGACACTGAATGTAAAAAACATAAATCACAATGACATTTTTTATCTCTTGAAGAGAAACAATAAAAGTGGAAATCTGTTTCCCATGGATCCTTAACAATCTACATGGATATCCCCTAATTCAGTGACTAAAAAGTGTCACAGATTTTAATAAAGTTTATACAGGATAGTTTCGAGGAACTGTAAGGATTAGGTTTCATTTTTCTTTTATGAGCCAGTATCATTTGCAAATCTAAAAGCAGCAAAAACTTTCCTTGAATTAGGCACCGAGTTTCAAGACAGCTTCCATCTGTCAAATTTTTTAGGCACAAAAGGCCACCTACTGAACCATCATAACAGGACATGATCAAAGACCAAACAGAGATATAATTAAAACAGAATTAGGAGCAATCAAAGCAGCCAACTAGATTAAAAGGGAGTTGAATACAGTCAAAGCTAATTTAGTGACATTCACTGGCATAGACATAGGTCAAAAGTTTAAAGACAGCAGACTTAAGCTCTACCCTTTGTGATCCACTATCATATAAAGCAAGCTCCAAAATGTTATTCTGTAATTAGTCCAAGAAATTAATCCATCCCTAAAATGTTTTTTGGTCTCTGCATACTGTGGAGAGACCCGACTTGTATGAGTAGGATTTGCGGCAGATTTCGTTATGCCATTCAGGTCTCCACTCGTCCTTCTATTCAGGACATCCGGTTTCCTGAACATCTCTGGAGTGAAATGTTCTCCCAGATTCATCTCTCGATCAATCCAAATTTCACTGACTTCTCCTTTATATTTGTATTGAAACAACAATTTATTAAATATTTCCTATTCAACTGCCACATTTCATTAGCTGAAGATAATTTAAATGTAGGCGCAGAAAAAAGCTGCGAACTGGTGTGATAAGCACTGTATTAAGAGTAATATACTGCGAGGCCGACTCAGCCTTACTGATATCTTCATAGCTCTTTTCACTGACAATGTTTTCTGATTAGTTAATTTATTTACTTTTTTGATCTATTTCTCCACGGCCCTATATCCTGCATGATAGTGGAACCCTTTGCTGTTGCTGTCATTTTGTTTTGTTATATGATATATCCTTGCCACTAGATCAGTGCTTTGGAAGAAGAAACTGTATTTGGCCAATAACTAGATTATTGGGAACAGCTTTACATGACCCATCTAGGAGCCTAAAAAGTGTTTCCTATAAGACTGTACGAAGGATATGAGGAAAAAAGCTTAAAGAAGTTTCAGATGTAATCCATTTTTACTTAGGGTCAATTTTCCAGATCATTTTACACAAATAATTTTATTTCATCGTCATCATTTGTATGGTATATGGAATTGTGGCCATTCTGATAGGTGATGAAACCAAGACTCTAATTCTGCCACGTGTAAAAGTAGAATAACAATCCAAAAGCCTGCTTTCCAATGCTAATATATTTCTACTTCATGACAGCAGCATACTATAAATCCAGAAATAAAATCCAGAATATGTAACAATTCATGATATAAAATGGGCATCTAAAAATCAGAATGGACATTAACCTTTTGGTAGGGGGAATTAAAGATTTCTTCTGTGTAAGGAATTAGTCCCTCAATTAGTAAGTTATGAGGAGCTCCAGAGAAGGGCCAAAGTGGTGGTAGCAGGCATTGTGTGGCTCAGAGAGGTCACCATTTATTTATTTCTTTACTTACTTGTTTTAGTGTTTATTTTTGAGAGGGTTAGAGAGCAGAGGAGGAGAAGAGAGAGAGAGGGAGACGGAATCTGAAGCAGGCTCCACATGGTCAGCACAGAGCCTGACAGGGGGCTCGAACCCACGAACTGCGAGATCATGACCTGAGCTGCAGTCAGACGCTCAACCAATGCAGCCACCCAGGTGCCCCATAGCTGTTACTATTTATACATTGGTATGAAAGAGCTGATATTTTACTAACTGGCATAGTGACAACAACAATACAGTTGTAACACCACCGTCCTTTGGACGCAACATGTAAATACAGAAATCGCTGGTTATTTCCGTTTATCAGTTTTTTGAATAAACTGGTAAAATCTTGAGAAAATGGGCTCTACTCCTGTGGTTTTATTTTATTGAAATGATAATGGTAATAATACTTGAGGCATCTGAGTACTGACTTAGTTTCCTCTAGGTACTTTAAAGGTGGTCTAGATGCATCAGATAATGCTTTGGTAGCATGTTACATTGAGCATTCTACAAGTTTTGTTTTGTTTTGTTTTGTTTTGTTTTGTTTTGTTTTATATTATACTTATCAAAGAAAAATTCTGCAAATACTATATCTAAGCTCATTGTAAATTTGTCTCATTTTGGGATGTAAAACTGAGATGTTACTGTTTAGGTCTCAGTCAGATGGTTTGCATGAAAACTCTTTCCAAATCAGCAAAGTAATCTTAGGTATTGAAGGAAATAATGATGCCATTTCATGAGGAAATATTTATGTCAGGGAGGCCATGCAAACTCGTCTCCATTTGCTTATCTTTATGTGGACCTTTTACACATTTGAGTAAAGAAAAAGGTCAACAGACGCTCTATCATTGATCTATGAACAAAGCATCTGCCGTGGTTGAAATCAAAGTCAAATGCTTGTGAATTGTAGATGTTGTAAACATGAGAAGAAAATATGTAGTTTTATGACAAAACTGATTTAGATTTCAAATCATAGTATCTGAGCTCAAACATGGAGGGTCACCTTTTTGTTATGTCTGCACTGAAATGTCCCCACTTCTGAAAAACAACTTTTATGAAAAAAGTTTAAAACTTTAATGGTTTAATATACATGCAATACCCATAATAATTTTAATTTGTCAAGAGCAATTACATAAATTAGTGTTTTCTGTATTGTTTTCATGTGACACAATTTCATGATCACTAGTAATATGCCACTTGTGATTTATAAGCAACTAGAAAATAGTTCACCATTCTCTGACTCTTTACTAAACGGAAACCTCATTATTTTTTAAGTGGCATGAATTCTGTCGAAAATTAGCAAAGGTCAAATTAAATATCCTCAACTCCCTTGGGGCGCCTGGGTGGCGCAGTCGGTTAAGCGTCCGACTTCAGCCAGGTCACGATCTCGCGGTCCGTGGGTTCGAGCCCCGCGTCAGGCTCTGAGCTGATGGCTTGGAGCCTGGAGCCTGTTTCCGATTCTGTGTCTCCCTCTCTCTCTGCCCCTCCCCGTTCATGCTCTGTCTTTCTCTGTCCCAAAAATAATAAACATTGAAAAAAAAATATTCTCAACTCCCTCTTTATGTTGGGTACTATTTGTCTTTATTATAAACTTTTACGGAAAATTACTTTCTTGCCTATGTATCTAGAAACAATCTATACCTTGTGGAATGATCAGATTTACTTATTTTCATATTCCTGGTAGTGAACATAGTGGTCAAAACTTAAACACTACAGTGTTTTTTGAACTGAAACATCTTAATTGAATTTATAATACAAAAAATACTAGTCATAGACAACTGGTCAGGGAAATACTTTACCCCTAAAAAAAACAAAACAGCACTGAGCTTTGACTCAGTTTAATGACAGGCAACTGAACAATGTTTTTTTGTTTTTGTTTTTGTTTTCGTTTTTACATAATTTGGCACCGTTTTACATGTACATCTAGCTATGGAATGATGGATTATATAGTTACATGTTGTTATAAAATGATACTGACTTTAAATTTTCAAGTAGTAATGTAATAAAACAACTGGAATACAAGAATATTCTACAGTGAACAAGGTCCACATAAAAATGTGTTCCATTTATTATTCAATTGAATGCAGAGAAATTTTGGAAGTGTTACAAAGAAAGAAAAATCGTATTGGAGTGAATATCGATAAATGCCGGATGCATCCATCAAGTATCTTGGCAGCCATCATGCAGCAGGGATAGTTTGCCCTCTAGTTCAAATCAATATGTTTTTGTTGTAAGGTACAACACAAAGTAGTTAAGTGTTGCTTTCAAAACTCTAGAAATGTATTAGTTTACAATAATACATCTAGGTCTGCAATGTAAGAACAGACATTATTCCCTAGGAATAACATGTATCTACTAGATAATAGAAGCTTGAACACAAAAAAGTTATGGAGGAAATATTGGTAGAATTACTCAATAAGAACGTATGACTTTGATTTGATGTGTGTATATAGAAAGTACATGCAAGTAATGTCTGAAATAATAGGAGAAGACACTTGTGACACATTCACATACATCAGTAAGATATAGACAGCTCAAAGTTTAGTGTCAAACAAATACTTTACACAGCCCAGTTCTCTTTCTCACAAAGCAAGGTGTTAGCAACAGGGTTTGGGGTGTGGGAGGAAGGTTGTATTTGGCATCCCTTTTGGACAGGCTACTGTCCCCATTTTATTCTAACAATGCTTGGTATTGGAACGTGATATGTGATCAATTAATTTTCTTGAATGAACATAAGCTTAGTTTCTGGCTGCCTTGAATGTTAGACTCCTTTAATATGTGGAATAAAGAAGAAAAAAATGTTCCTTCTAAATTTTGCAAGTGAATGATCCTTTTTTTGTTATTGTTGTGTGAAAGAATATCTCATTAATTTTGCTGCAGACCAGAGTTAATTATTTTTCAAAATATAAGTAAGAAATACAAGTATTTTAGAAATTTTGAGTTTTTCTTTAATCAACTTTCCCTTCAAGAACATCTTTAAAATCCATCATTTTAAGGGGCTCCTGGGTGGCTCAGTCAGTTGTGTCCAACTTTTGATCTCAGCTCAGGTCTTGACCTCAGGGTTGTGAGTTCAAGCCCTACTTCAGGCTGTGCATTGGATGTGAAGCCTCCTTTTTAAAAAAAAATCCATAATTTTAAGCATGATATAAAAATGTGTGCTAATTATTTATGTTGTTTTTA